>NC_091098.1:3985773-4306815 GCF_024713975.1 Paralichthys olivaceus
TGTGTCGTGTCCCGTCACCCATGTGGACTGTCAGCTCATTTTAGATTTGATTTTAAAATGTTTACTGCACGTGCAGGTGAAAGCTGTTGTTCTGGACCCAAGAAATGGATTCAATGTTGATCGCACACTGACAAAACAAGATGTCCAGAAACTGGAGGAGGTTAGTTTTGATCAGTTTTGCGTTCCGAATAATATATATATATATATAAAATATTGTACATTTTATTTTGAGGATCTATGGCATTTAAATTAAAAGCACATATCTCCACACTTTATAATAATTTGGCATCAAAAGTAATATCTTTTTTTTTTGTCTTCTCATAGTCCAGTGTTTCATCATATTAAAGATCCATTTAGAAAGGTTTTAATAGTGTAATGTAAAATCCTTGGTGTTGAACTCTACAGAGCACATGACCTCCGTGTGGTTAATGAAAACTACAGCCCAGTTTCTAATCTGCAATATATTTGACAGTTGTGTCTGGATAAACTGATGGAAAAGTGCAGCCCCTCACTCGACACAATCAAAATGCAAGTGTATTTTGATATAAATTACACCTCCCGACGTAAGTAATTGTAACTATCACACTAATGTCTCCTGCTACTGCCGAGAACTGAAATACAAAATCATCATTCAATAATTTTATACAGTCTTACTATTTAACATAAGATTATTACAACACAGAACACAGTCCAGTCTTGTTTTAGGACTATCATCACATTTAGTTAACATTTCACAATAAACAGTCATACCTGCTTAATTTTAATGAAAAACTTTTTGGTCTTTTTACCCTGACTGGAGTGTTGAGAACTGATTGAAATGTTTCATTGTATTTCTTTTATATATAACATATTTACATACAAAAGTAAGCAAGAAAAGATATTTTGCAATATGAATATCATGACTAGGCAAGTACTTTGTGTGTTTGTGCAGGTGAGTTTCTTGAGGAAATCCAGCAGGTGGTAGCCTCCAGGCTCAGTCCTGTGAGCAGAGAGATCACTGACAGCAGGGTGAAAACACGGGACGAACTAGATGCTCTGTACCGTAGAATCATCACTTACATTGTGCTGCGCTCCGGCTTGGGCTCACCTACAGATGACAACACTCTGCAAGAGGCTACAGGTTTAACACCAAGTTGTTTTGTCTCTGTGTCTAAAGAATATGCAGTCAGTAAAAGTGTACAGATAGCATTGTGTGGGAATGTAGGATAAAGGGTAGTGCCACCAATTTTAACAACACACAAATATTGTTCCAGTTTCACAGATATCACAAGCCAGATCTATGAATTGTGCCATTCTCACCTAAAATATATCAAGTTTACCAAATACATTATTTCTGTAGAAAATCACAAACATTTTGAAAAACAACTCTAGTATCCACCTAATGATTCGGATCCACACCAAAATTGAATGGAATCCTCCCTTACCCATACTACATCCCTCCACCAAGTTTAGTGGTCATCTGTTCAGTAGTTTTAGTGTCATCATGCTAAATAACAAACAAACAAACAAACAAACATATGTCATAAAACATATGTAATAAAAAGAGTAGTCAATGATAAAATGTAATTTAACTAAAGGGACATTTACTTTCTAGCTTTACTAACAGATGTGAACATGTCCTCAGACTGTTTGGATGCAATCTGTTAAATGTCATAAATGATCTGTCACATTCACTAGAGTGTCTGTAACTGTGTTAGTTAGAAACATGTTATTTCTCTGGCTACAAATATTGTGACATGCTCTTGACTAATGAGGAGGACGACAGGGTCAAGTCTCTTGTCAACAAGACAACATGACCCCTGTGCACAAAGCCAAAAGACCAAACCCGTGCTCTGCACAGACCACAGACTCAACCCCATCCAACACCTTTGCAATGAACTGGATCGTATTTATTCACTTAACTTTCGTGTTGGACCTCACTAATGCCCTTGTGGCTGAATTTGCCACACATACCATTGCCATGCAGTACACAACAAATTGTATCCTTACTGTTGGTTTCTCTTTGTGCCAGCTGCTCTGCAAAGTGTGTTTCCTCCGACTGAACTGGGAACCTTCATGGTGCTCTCAAAGAAGGAAAAGGAGCAGCAGCTCAATGAGCTCACTATGATTGTAACAGGGATCCGACTCTTCAACAAAGCCAGCAAGAAGAGTGGAGAGGAAACTGACCTTCGCGAACTAAGTACACTACACCAGCATATTGACATAAAAAGCAATGTGTTCACTAAACTGAAAAATCCTGGATGCATGTTAGAATTATTAGCTAATGTGGTAAGATGATACAAATCCACCTCCTCACCTAAAAATCCCTTCATGCCCTGGCCCCCTAGTACTTGTCTGACATCCTCCATGCCATGCCTGAGAATCAAGCCCAGAAAAGTATTTTTTATTTTAAACCAATGTGTTAAGTTATGGATACATACATGTGTTATCACCACTACTGCATTTGATAATGATTCTATTTCCTTTTGCATTCTCTCTGCAGTGCCGGACGTTCTAAATGAAAGTCTTCCAGTCGTCAGTGACAGCATAGAGAAGGAGCTGAGTGTGTCACAGAGTTTGGCGTGGAAATACACGGCTGTGCTGGAGAAGCTGACAGACTCTGACCATCAGCCTGAAGAACTTGACGTGTCCTCTGTCTTGCTCAAACAGGCTCTCTACAACATCAGGCAGCATGAAGTATTCCTCAAAATGTTACTGGTGAGGTGACAGCAGCTTGTAGTTATAGTCTGGGTAACTGTGTTTTTTCATGTAGATTATGACAACATTCAGTAAAATCAATACACCACTTTTTTGTAGCTTTTTCACGAACAATGAAGAATAGATGAAGCCATGTTTTACATTCCTGAGTGGCATGTTTAAAGAATAAGTGTGTTTTGCATTCACTATCAGGCTGATGCATGTCTGTGTGCCAAGCATGTTGAATTCCTGCAGACGGAGTTCTCATCACAGATGAAGCTGCTGAAAGAAACAGTGCGGTCAAAGACAGCTGTACCCACTGCAAAAGTTTTTGTGAGTGTTTCTACTTGACACCTGCTGCGTACCAGCAGGCCTTACACATATTATCATTCATTGGGCTTATTATTTCACAGATACGACTTGTAGTTTTTTTTAATAAGAGTGAGTTGTTCTGCCTTCAGAGCTTAAATCTCTCACTTGTACATCAAAAAAGAGATTGTAGGTTTAAGACCAACTGTGTATTTTTTACTGATGCTGCTACTAAAAAGAAACAGTCCTCTGCTCTCCTCTCCCTCTCTCTCTCTCTCGCTCTGTCTTTCTTTGTATCTCTCTTTCTCCATCTCTTTAAAAATACAGGTTTTATCTACCAGTTAAACTTAAATATAAACACACTGACACACACACCTGCAATGATTCCTCTGCCTTTAGCCTTTAGTGGCAAGGTGCAGGGGATGAGCTACTGCACCCCCACTTGCAGGTGCAACCTCAACCCTTTGGACAGTACTAGCTTTCAATCACACTAAACACTAAATGACTCTAAATGGGACCATAATTTACAATATGAACATCATGCTGTATTGAGTCGTCCTCTGCTGGTCATTCGAGATATTACAGGTTTCAGGCACTTGCGCATCTGCTTCAATTTCCAGACCCAGAGTCTACGTCTATTTTTATATTAAGTCAGTGGCTTAGTCTGATTCCAGTAGTGGTACCTCTCGCTTGGTTATAAGTTAGTTTCTTTATATTCATCAGTTGTGATGCATATTATACTTATGTTATAAATGTAATAAAAATAATAATAATAATAATGACAATTACCTCATTTTGTAATTTCTCATATTTTCTTTCAGCCTCTGTTCAAAGCCCTGTCAGAGGTGTGGTCTGGACTTCGGGATGAGGCTGAGCTGCTGAGCATCCTCAATAAAATCATGCTCAATCTGCAGCCCCACCTCGCCTCTCAGGCCAAGATATTTTCTAAAGCTTATCTGGATGACCTGCTGGAGGCATCAGAGGTGAAGACAGATGAACAGAGACTGACTGAGTATTCAGGTATGGCTGATGTCACACTGCCTCTAAAGTGATGAATTCGACAATTCAAAAGTCATAAAACTGGACTCAATTGACTTGAGTTTACATATAGCTGGATTTCTTGCTTTTGTGTTTCAGATGAGCGTATTGTTCAAGCTGAGATGAAGACACAAGAATGGCTCCTGCCTGAAACAACAGCTAGTTTTAATGATCTGGTACTACAGTATAATGGAGTCTGTGGCTACACACTTGTGAACAGGGACGGGCTTCTTCTTCCAGGTACTGCTCTCATTATTACGGCTTTATTCTTTTATTATTAACCACCTCAACTAATTTGTTTCAGGATCATGCAGCAACAATTAAAAGAAGGTTAATTTATCCATGGTCTTCCTCATTAGAAACATTCGAAAAGGTTTACATAATCAAATGTTCAGACTCATCACTTTCCTCATGCTGTCCACTGCTGCAGCTCCTCTTTTCAGCCTCTGTCTCAACAAATGTGGGGCATTGTGATGTCACATAAAATCGTTATGATGCAAAAGTATTAAAAGTTTTGTCCTTTTAAGTTTTGAAGGTATGTCTTTTGCAGGTAATCCACACATTGGAGTCATGAGGCATAAAGGACAACTTTATGCTTTTAGCTCCAAAGAAGCAGCCTTGAAATTTGCCTCTCGTCCAGACGACTTCATTGCAGAGGTCACAGAAAAAGCCAAGCTCTCCCCTGAACTCATTCAACTTCTCAAACTCCACCAACAGTTCTCCTGCATCAGCCCTTACACTGAGGTGAGTCTTCTTTCTCTGGGTAATTAAACATAGGATTTCACAGTGTGACTGCTTTCAGACATGAACCGGCGACCCTCTGGAGGAATTATATGTGTGAAAGCCGGAGTGAGAGCTTCTGCGCTCTTTCTCTCTCTGGCTCCCAGTATAAAGTCAGCAGATGTGTGAACACAGCAGGAAATCCTCCGCAGGATGAACAAGGGTTGTCGATGATGCTTCTAACAGCCACAAAAATGAAAAAAACAAAGAGAACAAGATATATCAGAATGAAAAAGCCGAGCCATACAGGTAGAAGACACTGATGATGAAGATGTCAAGAGGTTTTTGTGATTGATCCGATCCTGGTGTCAATGTGCTGTAAACAAAAACATTTGTTCTCCGCAGCAGAATTAATACTTTACATTTGTCTGTTACTACCACCCATCACCTGAAGCTTCTGGATTCTGCTGTTGATTTGCTGTTATGATTGTGTCTGAGCGAATAATTTCCTGCTGTGTTGTTCATGTGTAAGACGTAAACAAAGTCTGGACCCAAGAGTTCCTCTAGAGGCCATGTCTGAAGACGGTTCTCGTCACTTTGGCATGATCTGGTGGTGGCATTAAAAGTGACACTGTGACAGTATCGGTTTCTAACTTGGAGTTTTGCAGATGCAGCCAGAAGAGAGTTTGCTGGTGAAGCCCATCACTAAGTGTGAGAGCAGCACACAGACTGACCTACACCCAGTGGAGACAAACAGAGTCAAGTCATATGAGTGGAATGAGTGGGAACTGCGGAAAAAAGCTATCAGACTGGTGAGCCTGGTGAATTCACACTGTCACACTATGTAGTTTTATAGGTTGCTCTTTTTTAAAATCTTTTTTGGCATCAAACAACATTCAGGATAAATAGGCAGGAGTTTAGACTGTGAAAACACACATTGATTTGAAATGATCCTGGCCCAACTTGTACTGCAACAAAATGAAGCACAATGTCATGTGGTGCTGCACTGACCTATCACATTCATGAGTGCACTTTCCTGGTCGGGTACTCTGTATTACTGCTTTATCTCATGAAGATAAAATAGTTGTCAAATAGTTGTCATCATGTTAAGTGTCTGTGAGCACACACTCCTTGAACAGTGTATTAGTGTCTGATAAATGCATTGGTCTGTAACGCCAACTGCACTTATAATGTTTCACCCCCATCAGTGTAGCCAAGTGCAAAGTTTTAACAAAGCACTGACTCTAAATTCCTGATGTGATTTATTGAGGCTGTCTCATGTACAACACTGCTGACACCTGTAGAAATAAACTGAATATGAGTAAAATAACCTAAATATGTACAGATATACACACCACGTTACAGAGACAATCAAGTTACCTTTCCACTACTAACACCTGTTTCGGCTCTGACGAAGATGACCTTGTTAATTTATTGATCAATACATGTTTCCATTTCATAATTCAAGGCTGATCTTCGGACCAAAGTGACAAACTCAGCACAGACTGATCTGAGCCACATGAGGCGGGAAAACGTCACTCAGACCTGGCTGCCCAAGGACGCCGCCTGTCAAAGCAAGAGAGACGGTGAGAGCAGCATGCCCAAGCCTCAGGTCTACCTGGCAGGTCTGAGGGGACAAAGAGACGGACACATGGTCAAAACTAACCTGACTAGATCTCTGGATGAATAATGCATATCATTATTTTTTTCTTCAATTTCACACTATGTTTACTCATTTAAATGTAGGCACATTAAAAGGGTGGTGGCCTGGAAAATACAATAAGCATTAACCTGCCTTGTCAAAGACCCCTTTATAATCCAATCCTACAACTTCCTATAACTTTTTTGCTGTAATACTTTTACACAGTGTGTTTCAGTGAGAAACTGTAGAGGAACTTTATTTTGTTGAATATACATGCCTTAATTCAACAATTAAAAAAAATAAAGACACAACATTGAATCCTTGAGTTATTTTCATATTTTTAAACTTGGTGTCATTCTGGACTCCACCCTCTCCTTCCAATCCCGCCTTCTTTCACATCAAAATCATCTCCGGCCTTCACTCCCCGACTCTGTGGCAGAAACCCTCATTCCTGTCTTCATCACCTGCCGCCTGGATTACTGTCACGGAAAATGACTGGATGATAATAGATGATGTCAATGGTCCCTTCGACAAGACACACAGAAGACATGAGGAAAGATAAAGAGCCACAGAGTGAAAGAATCAATATTTATCGAGCTAAAGAGTGAGTGTTTCAGTAACAGAAGAGAAGTGCAGCTGTGGAATTAACACACATTTCTTGTTTATTAACAGTGATTAAGGTGAACTTTTATACTCGTGCTAACTGAAGCTAAAGCTAGGTGATGCTAAACAAGATGCACCATCACTGAGCGCTGGTTTTCTGAGGACTGTTTCTGGATTTATGAGAGGATTCAAACTCTGCTGCTGTCTGGTTTCATGTGTCGGACCACCAACCGTTTCTTTACCTTGGATGGGTACTATATGATGGCTAATTATTAAAATCTCTATTCAGGAAATGAACAAGGTGTTTTACTTTTTGCTTCTTTCACAGATCAGCTGGTAAAGCAACTGCTGTATTTAAGTTATTTTATAGTATGCTAACATATTTCCATCTTTTTTTTAGGTTTTTGTTGTTTGTTGCCTCCAAAGATATCCATGATCTGGCCAGTTCAATCATAACACAACACACATCACTAAACTCGATCAAAGATCATCTAGTAATGTGTAATAAGTCAGGTCTTTTCTGAACAGTGTCATCGGTGCTGATGGACTGGACGAATGTGGGTCTCTCTCAAAATCAGGTCCCACCGAGATTTGAACTCGGATCGCTGGATTCAGAGTCCAGAGTGCTGACCATTACACCATGGAACCACCACACATGGTCTAGTGTTTAATAGCATGACTATGTGAGAAGCTTTCAAACTCTGCACTTGCACTCAAATAACTCCAGCTTGAATTTGCTCTGCATGTTCTCAAACCGTTTGCTTGAACTCAGACATTCAGTCACTTGAACAGATTTCCTGCGTTCTAATTTCAGCTCTCAGATTGTTTTGAGCAACGAGTCCGGTGAATTTTCCAACCAATAGAATGCCAGCAAATGTGATTCGTCATCACTACACCTGGTTTTCTAATTTCTAATGCCATTTCAGTTTGTAGACATGAAATGAAGGTTTGGTATGGGTAAAGATAAAGTTTGAGAAATAAAGTGGTACTTTTACCTGCGTCACGACGAAGTCTAAGATCAGTGTAGTTAATAATTGTACTTCTAAATGTAATTAGAAATAGTCAGACAGAAGAGGGTTACAGAAAATATTATTAAATATTAAATTTCTAAGTCATACGTCAGAACACGATCAAGAGTGTGATAAAAACAGTGATCAGTGATGTCTATCAGTGAATTAAGTTCAGAACTAAGGCTGTCATTAGCAATATTGTGATTTGCAATTGAGATTTACCAGGGTGAGAATGACTTTCAAATGTACCTGTAGGTTGAGGGTTGATTGATAAGTCAGACTTAAAGATTGCTGATACTGTACACTGTGTATACTTTAACTTACATTAATGTACAAATGTAAATCTATACATAACAGGTTTTTATTTCTACATATGTATATCTTTTATTTCATTTTAGTCTTACTTGATTTTATATTGCTATGTTTATACCTGCTTTTTGTTTTTTCACCTCTTTCTGCCGTGTTGTTTGTTTTTCCCTACGGGGAATAAAGTATTTCTAATTCTGATCACCTATAAGCTTGTATGTAGTATGCCAGACTGAAACTGTATTTTTAAGAAAAGGATTTCTTTTTTAATATTTATTCATCCAATCATACTTTACTCCATCTACCAGGGGGTCATAATTTGCTGGAATTGTCGCACTGAGCTCAGGAGAGATTTCAACAACCAAGTTATTAAAACATTCAGTAGTTCTCATAAATGGGACTATGTCTCTCCTCCTTATGAAGGAACAGTAGTACTGATTTGGAATTGTTAATTTTATATCCAGAAAACCCACCAATTGTCTATTAATCCCATCAGATTGAGAATATATATTTTTTTATTTGTCAGGTAGATTATTGTCTGCAAATAGAGAAATGCAATGCTTTATCCCCCCAATAGTAATCCCTGATGATCCTTTATCAATCAAATTTTATTTGTATAACCCCTTTTTCACGGATCACAATTTGTCTCATGGGGCTATACCTGCCCTTACAGCCATGGCTAGAGGTTCAATTGCTAACATGTATAGCAGTGGAGACAGAGTGCGCCCCTGTTGGGTTGATCTCTGTAAACTAAAGGGTTTCAAAATGGTATTATTATTTATGATATCAATTGTTGGGTTTAGTAGTTGAATCCATTTAAGAAACATTTTGGGAGTACTTCGAAAAGGTAGCCCCATTCTATGCTACCAAATGTTTGACATGCATCTACTGAAAGCATTTCTGCATCTTTTGCATTGTGTGTCTTCAGTTGGGAACTTGTTTGGTTTTAGTTTTAGGGTTATTAAAGCTAATCTCAATGAATCTGGGAGTGTTCCTTTAATAAAAGATTCATAAAACAAGGTTAGTACATATCTCATTTTTTCCTAATATCGCACAGCCCACAGTCACGGTGTAATATAATAATTTGTAATACAGCTCATTTGTAATCTCAATATGATTGTTCAGCTCAAGACCATGTATTTCTATTTGCTTTGAAATTTCCCTAGACTATTCAAGTCTGAATACATTTCATAGATAGTATTCCAGTGAAATAAAGTCAAAGTAGTCTCTTTTGTAATCAAACCCACTTTTATTGGTTGCCTGTTAGAAAGTCTACACAGCATGAAGAGCCTTCCAGCGGGACAGGGGGCCTCTGCTGGGGATGTACTTCACCCCACAGCCATCTGAGATCAAACGCTTCTCAGCCATCATTTCATCAAAGTCGCAGGCGTTGAACTTGGTGAAGCCATACTTCTTGGAGATATGGATCTAAGGGTGAGAACAGTGACTGGAGTAAGTTCAGGCCAATGACAGAACAAAAATTACAATGCCCTTTGAGTAAAAACCAGTGTCAGAGCCTTGGAAAAAAAAACTTGTCTCAGAGGTCCCTTAAAGCACTCAGCACCTCCCAGCTGAGGACATACACAACCAATGAGTTACTGTCTGCAGCCTTTGCACACTGGAACTGCACTGCAGCAGAACCGGTCGGCTTAATAAGCTGCAGATTTTCAGCTCTTTCCATTTCCCTCCAAGTGTTTCATGAAAATATTTTTACTTTTAAATAATAAATACATCACCAAAAGATTTGTGTGTTGAGACTGGCCATGTGCTGCCTTACCTTCTGGCGTCCAGGGAACTTAAACTTGGCTCTGCGCAGAGCCTCAACCACATGCTCCTTGTTCTGGGCCTTGGTGCGCACAGACATGATCACCTGACCGATGTTCACACGGGCCACAGTGCCCTGGGGTTTTCCAAAAGCACCGCGCATTCCAGTCTGGAGCCTGGGAACCAGAAGATTGAGAGATTTTGCTCAAATATCTTTCAGGAATACAAAACAGAACAGTAATTTCCACAGCCCAGTACAACCCAATACAAAGATCCAGCTTAGGAAATGTTTTTTTTTTAACAGCAGTTCTGAATCAAAAATAATCACATCCTTTGTTCACTGGCCTCTCCTTGGTGATGCCCACCAGAATGTAACCCTACACTCCATATATCAACAGCAGATTCTCACCTATCAGCTCCAGCACAGGACAACATTTTGTTGATGCGGATGACGTGGAAGGGATGCAGGCGCATGCGGATGTGGAAACCGTCCTTACCACAGGTCTTCACCATGTACTTGTTAGCACAGATACGAGCTGCCTCCAGAGCTACACAGAAGGGTGCGAGAAAAAACAACAATGATTTAGTGTCTCAACTTCAGCCTGCACAAATGGCATTTAAAATATATAACAGTAGTGAATGATCAATGAGTTATTCTTCCATTGAATTGGTGACTTTTTTTTAGAAATAAAATGAAAAAAAGGTTCCAAGTTTAATCCCATTTCCGTTAATTGTTCCTTTATCATCTCGTTATATGCCCAATATGTTCACAGATTCCTACATCTAAACCTGTATTTTCTATTTCTGTAAAACAGTTTCACAACTTGTGCAGAATTTACACATTCTGCATCCAATGTTAATGCTTATTAACTCTTTACTAAAAATTAGTCAGTTAGCTACAGGGACCTATTCTGTCCAATTTACTGGTAAAATCCAGAGGCAGTGGGTGAAGGTGTGAAGCCCTCGACAGACAGGCTGTCGTCCGGACTTTACCATGTTGAGCTGCTAGATACTGTCAACTCTGCTGTTGAGGTGTGACACATTCAGTGATATTGACTATTGGAAATGCCTAGGGATATCAGTGACAGTTTCCTCCAAAGTTTTGCTTTGACTCAACATGTTAATATGTTCAATCAAACAGATGTGACATCTTTAAATTGTCTGTATTGAGCATGCAAAGGTGGATCAGTTATCATGTACTTACAAGCATTTTTAGGTTAATGTTTGTTAAATGCTCACCCACTTCATTCAAATCAAGACCTTGAAGTAACAGTAGTTTTTTATTAAAGTTGGACTTAACTCAGTCCAATTTCTCTATTGCTTTGTTAAAATAAAAACTTTAATGACAGTTGTCAGGTCACATGGCCATCAACATTTGGTCACAGCTTATTGAACTACTCACCTTCTGAGGACAACTGCTCATACTCATCAGAGACCATGTGGCCGCACAGGGGGAACTCATCTACCTTGGCCCTCTTCCTGCCCAAGTCAAAGATTCTGATCTTAGGATCTACATACGAGGAAAAGAGGAAGACGAGAACAGGGAAGAAAATTAACCACAGATTTATACTCAATACTGACTACTTGATACAGGGAAAACCTGTGCTATAGTTCTGAAATCATACACTCAACATGTGAGTTAATCAAAAGGATTAACCATCACAGTTTTTTGTCTCAGTGGTCCCTTAAAGCACTCAGCACCACCCAGCTGAGGACATACACAACCAAAGAGTCACTGTCTGCAGCCTTTGCACACCAGAGACACATGGGAGGGAGAACTGGTCGGCTTAAGATGCAGAATTATCAGCAGCAGAAAATGCAAAACACTCAAGTCAAAAAAAGTAGTGCTGTGGTCAAACAAAAAATTGTGACAGACAGAAATCACACCTTCAACCAATCAATTGGATGCAGGGAAGAAAAGAAACATCTGTGCAGCCCCTGGTAGCCTTATTAGCCTGAATAAAACTCGAACATTGAAATATGCCACAGTGAGTACATTGTCATAGCTTCAAGCGTTAATTTAGAGCTTCCTAACCATCTGTTTAGCAAAATGCAGCTACACAGACGACTTGACAGTATTTACTACTTCTGAGCCAACTCAGATCAAACAATCATTAAATAAGACCTAATACTCATTAGAGCAGCAGGGCTTAACCTTGTGGAAGCAATTTAAAAAAAACTATATTTTCATTCATTGTAATGCCATGTTCAGGACAACACAGATGTTGAGTGAAGAGCAGAGATCTTACCAGGCACACCCCTGCAGAAACGGGACTTGGGGTAGGGCTTGTTCTTGCAGTAACGGTAGCTGTGAAAGACATTAAGGCTTACAAGTTAAACCACTGACCCAAACTATTGTCATTTTGTAGCTATTGTAATAATTTCTTAAGGATTTATTTTGTTACTGTCAACAATCCCCAGTTCAAGTTAGTAAGACTTTTCCTGTCTCAAGCCTAAACCCCATTAGCCCTACTCAGATTTACACATTTTATAGTTTTAAAACCACCTTTGTTAATCCCACAGCAGGGTAGAATGAACAACGCAATAAAACGGAAATAGAGCTTTAATTTCAGACTGAATTCATCATCTACACAAGACGATGGTGTATACAGGCCTGAGCTGAACTGAATCAGGAACTGGTCACACTCAGTGTTACAGATGTGTTCAGTAGTTTGAGCAACAAGGCTCAGAAAACTACACAGGCGACACTTTAACAACTGTGCTCTGGTAGTTTAATGCCAGACTACTGAATATCCATAATAGTTCAGTTAGCATACAGGATCCGTGTGTTTTTAATTTAGATCAAATGTGATGATTCATAGATGCACTAATGTTACTGACCACTCTGGTGTTTTAACCTGTAGCGAGTCCTACACCTAATGCACCTCATTAGCATTAGCCGCTAGCTGCTGTTAGCTCAACAAGCTAGCGTTTACTGGCAATGATGACGTTTAAGTCTCACTAAGGACAGGCACTCAGTAAGTTAACAACGACAGCCAACACAGAGAGCACCATGTTCTGATAAGACAGTAACCAGGCGGTCAGACAGCAGGTCTGCCGGCACGTCAGCACCGGGCACATGGTGCGCCCGGGAGCCGCTGCCATTTTCCTCCGACCCTCTCTCAAACGGCCCTGATCTCTAACGACGGAGCAGAGCACTCACCAGCGGGCTGGTCGGCGGCCCATGGTTGCAATCTGTAAATGAACAAACAAAAATGTGTTATTCGTGTTAATCCGCGACTAAAATCCCGAGTAAAAGCGTTTAATCTGTCTGTTCAACGGGGAGAAGGAGCAGACGCGCTGCCACCACGCACTCACCTAATGGAGGAAAGGAAGACGACCTCACTTCCGCTTTGTCATATGGACGAGCAAAATATATATCATATTGACGAACGAATTGTTTTTGCTTCATTGAGTATTTTTGCTATATGAAGCTATCGACACATAATAATAATTCAATTTTATCCGTATAAAAATTATTTGATCGCAGTTTTTTAATGTTTTAAGCTTCAAGTGAATGCTGGGAAGTGTAGTTCTATACGATAGTCTGAGACTCTAGGGCGACATCTACTGTATCCATGCTGTAGGTGTGCAGTTTGATTCATTCCACATGTAGAGAAGCTTCTTTTGATAATAATAATAAAAATAGTAATGATAATAATAATAACAGTAATAATAATAATAATGTATTGAAATAGAGAATATGAAATAGTGATATGTCAATAACCCTTACACCCACAATGAGTGCAATAATTCATATCTGTTCATACCTCCCCATAACTGCTGCTAAATCATGACTGCATATGTTTCTATTTCACCTTAGCACCTTATAATGTTTTATTATAATGTTTATTGGCACCTTTTCATGTTTTATTTAATTTTTTGCCCTAGTTAATGACATTTGTACTTTCTTGTTTATTTGCACTAGTGTATTGGTATTTTTGTATATTTTAGTTTCTCTTATTTTATTTTTTTCTGACACTATTACATGTTGAGCTGCTTGAGGTGCCTGGGATTCAAGATTTTCATTGCCAACATGTACGCTGTATCTGTTGTGCAGATGACAATAAAACCTTTTAACCCTGCAGTGTCATTATGGCGGAACTGTTCCTTCTTCACCCCCTCTTCACATCAGATCATCTAAAGTAACAAGAACAGTTCAGGTGTAATTGATAGTAATATAATTATCATAATATTTGCCTCAAAACATTTACAAACAGCTTGTCTTATTTCAAGGACATTTATATTGAACTGAAATACAATTTGTACGTACTTAAGTTAAGTAGAATTTTACTCCACTTAATATCTCTACCCCTAAAGATTACAGACATAAACACTATAGTGTTTCCTCTTTTTCTTCTGTTCAGTCCCATCCCCATGCTGATGTGCTCTTGGGGAAGACACTTAAACTCAAATTAACCCTGGTGGCTGTGCCAGCAGTGTGTCAATGATGTGTGAGAGTGTTGCACATACATGCACTGTATGAATGAATGTGTGAAAGTAAAGTGCTTTGAAATGTCATCAAGACTACAACCCCACTAATACAGACCATTTACCACAATGGTAGTGAAAAGTGCTTTGAGGAGTCAATAGTGGAAAAGCACTTTATAAATCTGCCTATTGTTAATTTTATCTTGTTTAAATTGGTGGAAGAAAAATACTGTACATTTCAATTTTGAACTACTTCAGTATATATTTCCATTTATGCCACTTTATATCTACTCTGCTATGTTGCTCAAAGAGACAGACAGACTAACAGTCAGATGCCACCGATAACAATATACTTGGTTAAACTATAATTACAACGAATTTGCTGATTAAAATATTACATCAAAATACAATATGTGCTTATGTAAACTGTCTTAGTGCAGGACTGATGCTTGTAAACTAATGTTTTATACTGTATTATTGGTAGAAAAAAAGAAAAAAAAGTAGTGACCTTAAAAAGATGAACATGTTTAATTTATAAAACTTATAAACCACATTTTAACATACACAGCACCATGGCCTGTAATTAGCTCACCCGAACTGAATACTGCTGCTTCTAACATTATTGATTATTTACCTGTGTATGTGGTCTGTGTGCTTTGCAGTATTTCACAAATGTCCACTGTGAACAAGGCCATCATTTATTATCATTCATCCACATCATATTGATATTTATCTTGTCCTGACAAATTTGATATTTCCCCCAAATTTCCCTTTGTCTTATCATTTTAGTTATATTTGAATTTGCTATGATCAATAGCACAGATAATACAATAAACATATAAAGGAAATAATTCCTTTTGTATTGACTCCACAGCCATGTGTCATGTGTGACAAAAGCTTTCACAGCTTTATTTCTTTACAAGTTGATGATTTAGTTAGTAGTACTGTTGCCTCATTGCCAACAACTATAGACACTTTCACCCCTTTGAAAAAGAAGAAAGTAAATCAGAGATGCACTCAAACAAAGAAGATATTTGCCAAGCCTCGATATCTTATAAGGAAGCTCTCTGAATGGTAACAATCAGTGATAAAATTCTCCACCTCCTCCCCATCAATGGCACAGACTCACTGTCCAGTGCAGAACCCATAGAACCAACTGTAGCACCAGATTTATAACTATCGTTTTCTTCAGAAGATCTTTCGAGAGCTGACTTCAAATTTCTCTTAATCCAAATCATCATCTTATCTGTTAGACCAAAACCCAACTAGACTTTTTAAGGAAGTTTTTCCTAAAATGAACAGTTCCATATTAAATCAGATTAATATGTCTTTGTTAACTGGCTACGTACCACAAGCTTTAAAGGTAGCGGTAAATTAACCTTTGTTATAAAGCCCACTCTTGACCCAGATGATTAAGCTAATTATAGACCCATATCAAACCTGCACTTCATTTCTAAAATCCTTGAGAAAGCTATGTGATTGCTTGCACAATGGTTTGTTCGAAGACTTTCGGTCAGGATTTAGAATTCATCACAGGAAAGAAACATTCCTAATAAAACGTACTAATGACCTTTTCATGGTATCAGACAATGGACTTGTCTTTATACTTGTACTGCTAAATCTTAGTGTCGCATTTGATCAAGATTCTGTTACAGAGACTGGAACGACATAAAGGGATTAAAGCAACAGCAGTAGGTTGGCTTAAGTCGTACCTGACAGTCACAACCATCTCTCCTCTCACACCAACCTGTCGCCCACATTGAGTCTGGTTCTGGAGGTTTGGTCTGGAGGTTTTTCTTTGAGATCCCAATGCACTCTACAAAATGGCCATTAGGGGACACTATAGTATCATAGATATATACATTTGTAAAATCTCTGTTCATCTGCGCCCTACTTTACTAATTCTTAAAAAGGAACAATGAGCTCATATCTAAACTCTTGTTAATGCAGAACAAATGTTCTGTAGCCAGGGAATGTGAGGAATTCTTACCTCGTCCTGGCTCTGTTCAGTGAGAGCTGCTCTAACATCCCTTTACATACCAAGGACTGTTTTCCTCAGGTCCTTAAAACACATGCTAAGGTTATTCAGTCTGTACATCATGTAAATGCTGCCCTAACACCCCTTTGAATTTAGTTTGTCTAAAGAAGATGGCGTTGTTAACTTTGTTAACTTCTATTCAGCCCAGCCCTGATTAGGAAGTGGCGATACACGGCCACTCCTTGCTGAGTGACTCAAACACATAGCGGATATGTCAGTCAGGAAAGCTGCTGAACTCTGACAGTGATCCCTGCACAGCCTCATGTGAAGGTCAGCTATCAGCACAGAGTCGCCTCTATCTTGTCTAGCCCTCCTGTTCTGTCTGAACCTCCTCCAGACTGTTTCTGTGCTCCCTAAACCTCACTCAGGAGCAAGGACGATAGTGTGACGATGGAAAGAAACCAAGCACCAAAAATGGTCCTACAGTGTGTGCCTGTTTCTGGTGGCCAATGACACACACACACACACACACACACAAACATACACACCCACACCCCCCCACACACACACACGACAGACATAGCCTATTGCTCAGGATTTCCATTTAGATCTAGGCTGCAAACTCAGGCAAATAAGCGGGGAAATGCTTATTCATCAATACTCAAATTTCAATCAATCAATCAAATGTATTTATATAGCACGGTATCACAACAAACAGTTATCTCAGGGTGCTGCTCAAAAGTCCAAGTCTTAAAAAAGCAAGCATGAGCAACAGCGGGGAGGATACTAAGGGTTAAATAAGTGAACTGATACCGCTTAATATTTTCAGACAAAATATGACTCCACAACCAGACACTTAGCTTAAAAACAGTAATCGATATTTTCCAAGGGGCTATGTCAGTTGTTGTTTTGTTTTCTAAAAGACTTTTCAAACTTTCATTACTTTTTATTATGTGTTATTGCGTGTTAATAGTTGAGCTCAGGTGCTACCAGATGGATGATTTAGCTGAGGAGAGCACCAGGCTTGCTGTTTTAATTCAACACCAAGCTGATGCTTATCCAGTCAAAAAGTAATCTTAAGAAACCCACCATATCTGTAAGATAGAACACCCAACTGAATGTAGTCTCCACTACTAAGACCATCTACTAAATGCTTGATAAACATGCAGATAAATGTGTAGCTGCGGATAAAAGTGTTAACATTGAATTTGCTTATACTGCCCACCACACCCTCACATACACACACACACACACACACACACACACACACACACACACACACATGCACTACCGACCACTGACTAATATGACTGATGAGGGTGTGACTGCTAACACCCTCTGTGTTAATCTGAAAACGGAAGTATTGTCTCTGCGAGTATGTTCTGGCAGCGTCTGTGTGTGTGTGTGTGTGTGTGTGTGTTTGTGTGTACATTCACGTGTAATTCAAGTTCATATGTGTGGGTTTGTGGTCATTTTCAAAATACAGGAGCTGTAGCAACATTTTGTGTCAGAGAATAAAATGAGATTAAGATGAGAGTGTGAAAATAGAGCTCAGGATGATGAAGTGATGGGTGGGGCTCTCAAAACTACAGTCACACACTTCAGATAGTGTCATTGAGCTAATAAGAGTCATAAATCCATTTACAAGTTGTTCAATTATTGTAGTATTCTTAATGTATTACATGATAAACTCCACCCAGCCTTATCCGTAAAGATTGGCTAGAGGAAGTTTTTATATGCCACCATATATAAAGTACATACAGTATATTATACCATGTTGCAAACATTACATAATTCAATTACTTTAAAGTCACACTTGTTTATATAATTTGAATATATTACAGTAAGTGTGGACAAGTGGACGGGTCAACATATATTGAAAAATATATATTCAAGGTAAATCCTCCAAACCATGGCATTGTGCAACAGGCTCTGAGAGAGTTTGTACCTGTTTACATTTCCCTGCAAACGGTCTTGTGTTCTTAGTTACCACCACACAAAACACCTCTGACAGGACCAGGACTCTGGTCTCTCTCTCTCTCTCTCTCTCTCTCTCTCTCACACACACACATTGATTGAATAAATCAGGAGACAGAAGGATGAAGGAGGGCATGCAGCTCTCACTACCGGGGTTGTGGAATATGTCAGATTTTGCAACACAAGGAATTTTTTGCAAAGTGGGCACATACTGTTTATCGGGAAGTGAAAATGAATTGTTGCCGAGGACACCAAAGCCAAAGAAAACATGAACAATGGATTCTGACTCATTCCATCTTCTTCCTTCATCATATGCTCTTTTCTTTCTCTTTATCCATTGAGATTCCTGCACATCACTTCTTCATCATGGAGACACCCCTGCGCTACAGAAAATGAAACGTCATGTTCCAGAAAAGGATATCTAATATCTGAAAAATGAATAACTAATGCGTCAGAAAATGCTCAAGATAAGGAAATCCTACATTCCCAAAAATTATTTCTAATGCTCCAGAAAAGGAAATCTAATTCTCTAGAGAAGGATATTTAAAATTTGAGAAAATGATTTCTAAAATTCAAGAAAAGGATATCCAATGCTCCAGAAAAGGATATCCAATGCTTCAAAAAAGGTTATCTAATGCTTCAGAGAATGGTATCTCATACCTCAGAAAAGGATATCTAATGCTAAAGAAAAGGATAAAATCTGATCCAAAAAGGCAGCTAACGCTCCAGAAAGGATATCTCATACCTAAGAAGAGAATATGTAATTCTCCAGAAAAGGATATGAACTGATATGATATTAAATGCTCCAGAGTATATGGTATATCAGGTATAACTATAGATTCGGAAGCTAGTATTTAGTAAACTATCAAGAGACTACTGGCATGACAAGTACCTTCATGTGTTGCCAAAGCAAGTGTAAGAAAACCCCCAAAAATAAAATACATCAAATAAATTCCAGAGGGTAAAATGAGAGTATAGGCAAAGACACTTGAAGCACTTAAATTTTTAAAAATGCAGATGTATTATATGTGATCACGTATTGTACTAATGGTGCAGCAGCCCACTTTGATATGGTTTCTCACCGTCTTTATGTCAGTGTCTCTTTGCAGGTCATGTCTCTGCAGGTCTGTGTGTCAGGCTCAACTGCTTCGGTAATGAGATCATATGATGTCATGCAGTTCACGTGGGAGCAGGCCTCCGTTCAGTCTGGCTGAGTCCTGGTGTGTGTGTGTACTTGTGTCCGCGTGTGTTCTTGTGTGCGAGACAGAGACACAGTTTGTAGAAATCCAGGTTAAATACATAATATAGACCAACTAGAAACAAGACAACTCCAGTGTTAATCCAATAAACCAAATATTTTCAACAGTGTATTCTACAAAAGTAAATTCTTGCCAATTCCCTCTCTGTGTTTCTCCTTCACATTCTCCTCTGTCCATAACTGTTTGTATCCAGAAGAATCCATTAGACAGTGCAGTAATCCACCAGATCTCACAGTGTGAGCTGAACAGCAGCCCTCTGCTTATTTCATCCAAATTCTAATTCATATCAAATCCCCCCCTTCTGCCTTAGATTTTCTTCATTTACTGTTTTAAATACACTATAGTACTTTACACTATAGACCCTTTTCACAGCAGCCATTTTAACATGAATTAGTATGTAAACACATATGTCACTAATCACATTCACAAATGTTGTGCTCTGTTTAGATGAACATTAATTTATGTGAAAATGGCTGCAGTGAAAATTGTATATTGTAGTGAATTGCAGGCATTTATAAAAAGTAGAAAGAGGAGATGCTGAAGAAACAGAGGAAAAAACAGAGGGGATGTTTATACTAGACAATTAGGGTTAAGGTGAAATGTCAGCGCCAAAGAGACAAATCATGAGGGTCAACCAGAAAACAATAACAAACTAGAAGCAATATATGATTCCAGCCCCCCTCTCACACACACACAAACACACACACACACACACACACACACACACACACACACACACACACACACACACACACACACAAACATTCATATCTCCATGTTTCACTAACATGCAGTCATAGACAGTCGTGCAGACACACACAAGGAACATATCATTTTACTCCGGGCCCTAGGATGACATCATTATTTGTTTCCTTTAACATCTGTTTCCAGTGAATCCAGTCCAGATGCAGGTGAAGAGGACGGCAGCCACCTTATATATCATCATGTGTTCATGCAGTGTGCCAGAACGGATGACTGACAGAGAGACAAAAGGGTTCCAGAAATACATTCACACACACAGCAGGTGTTATGTGCTCATCTGTGAGTGCATTACCTGTGTTTCCCTGCACTGGTGACGTAATGCATATAATTCACACAGTGTCACCTGGATGAGCAAGAGGAGACACACGCACACACGCACAAAGACACACACAGTCATTCACACGTAACTAACAAGTCAGTAAGGCCAATAGGGTCAGGATGATGTCATTGGGATCAGACATGAAACACTCCTCTGCCTGAGCAGGAGTGCTGTGTGTGTTTGTAGAAGCCTGACCCCTTGTACAGTATATGAGTGGGTACCTGTGTATATGCACACTTAACAAACATTTGCATGCACGTATATATCATGAATATTTTGTCTACACACATGAAGGCAACAACAGAAATCTGGAAGATTTAGCAGAACAGAGGTGGGAGGGGAGTGTGAGAGGGTGATCAGTCATTCATAGCAGCTCTCTCTCCACATTCCTCCCCCCATATATGGACAAAACTACTGGAGCCCATCTCTCAATCCACACACACACCCACACACGCACACACACAAATGCAGGAGCCACCAAACGACAAACAGTTGAGGGTTCTACATCTTCATGTGGCCAACGCTACAGAAACACCGCTCTGCTGCCCGACTCGAGGCAAAAACACTGATATCCAGGGTCTATCTCTCTGCATTGCTGCAAACCTCTGTTTGTTTGCTTTGCTCTTTTCCTCACACAGATTGTTTGACCTGATCGTCACTCTTCTCAAGAAACCTCTGTTTAGATGAGTTTGAGAGAGCAGAAGACCCAGGAGAGGCCCGCTGGTCATGAGGGAGTCCAGCAGTGCTTGCTTGGGGGAAGAGCCAGATAGACAGAAAAAAAAGAAGGGGAGAAACACAGTGATGGGGGTGGTGGTGGGGGGTGGTGGGTTTGGGGTTGGGAGGTGCAGTGAGGAGTGCTCAGGCAGGCTGAGAGAAACAGGAGCCGAGTCAGTGAGTGGAGGCAAAGTTAGAGAGGCAGAGAGAAAGGAAGGGAGAGCTTACCTTAAAAGGCTGTGTTTGTAGATGGAGAAGGGCGTCGGGGTGTTTAAATGTACTTGTGTATGTGCATTCCCGGGTTGTTAAATGTCTCCTACATATATTAACAGATGGCTGGAGGGGATTAAGAGGCTTTATAGAGCAGAATATAGACACAACTTCAGAGGGGATTCAGCCAGAAAGAGAGAGAGAGACCACCCTCCTCACAGCTGGACTTACATCACTTTTCAGTCCTTATCTTTATGATGAAGGAGGAACTGTGCGCATGCGTGCGTGTGTGTGTGTCTGTGTGAAGATTGTGTAGGTTAAGCTCAGGTTAAGGATAGGTTTGGCCAACTCGTGGTCATGCTCGAGTAAATCACCAGGAAATAACTGTTGAAAAGTCGATGTAATGTCCTCTGATGTCATGGAGACACAACTGTGTGTGTGTGTGTGTGTGTGTGTGTGTGTGTGTCTTGCCAAAATGGGCCCAGTAGCTACCAGCGATAGATTCCTGTAGTCTGATTCATTCAACTCTCTCAGGTCCTTTTAAAGACCGAATGTTTGTCCTGATGCTGAACACCTCTGTCCAGTTTCAATATCCACACAGCATTCACACAGACAGACAGGCAGATAGACAGATAGATAGATGGACTCCTCACAAAAAGTGATTCTCTACTGTAACTCACTAACAAGAGTGTGCTTATTACATGAACACACATACACACACTCATCCTGTGTCAGCCCCATGTAGTCATTACCCAACAGGAACTGAAGATCTGGGAATATGTCCAGATTTCTCTCTCTCTCTTTCTCTCTCTCTTTCTCTCTCTCTCGCTTACTCGCTCACTCTCTCTTTATATGGACGGAGAGGGAGTAAAAAGAAAGAGAGAGCTGGACCTCCAAGCTGAGTTACCAGAAGCTGCTCAAATGTGCCGCAGTCCATCCATCTCCACTGCTCATCTCCTTGTCCAAACCAGACCTGATTCCAAGTGTTTGTTTAATCTACACAGCGAACACGGTTGGGGTCTGCCATTTAGGCCTGTGCAGGCGTCACCGAAAGGTTTATACAATCAGAAGTTGTATTTACTTTGAGTACCAGCCTCAAACTACTGTATCTACTGTGGTCATTTAAACCCCTTCAACAGAGACTAAAGAGGTTTAGATTTTACATTCCAAATGTCCTACACTTTACATTTACAGTCAATTTAGGGAACAGTTCCTCCAATTCAGATAAGCAGGTTAGGATGGTAACTTTAGTATGTGGGCAGAGTCACACCTGTTGGAATGCAGGCGAATGATAAACACGAATTACATATCATTGCTTGCTGAATGTGGGCAGTGCAGGTTATGGTTGTGGTTGTTCGACAAGCGTTTTTTGAGTCGCAGTTTATAATTTTCATTTTCAACATCATCAAGTAGTGGCTGATTTTAAATATGGATATAAACAATGCATAGGTCTGAAATCCTTTGTTGTTTGATCAGTTGCTACATGCTCGTCCTTGTGTAGCTGCACACAACACTAACAACTCCTTACTGGTGGTCCAAATTAACAGACAGAATAATTACACCTGATGAGAGGGTCTGGTCTGTATGCGGTTATGAGCTGTTCAACCAAAGTTCTTGTTGCATTTTATTTCAGTTTATTTCAAGGTATGTGTGTGTGCGTGTGTGTGAGTGATGAGTTGAGAGAGATGAGTGCATATCATCCACATATGTGTATATTGTACTTACTACATATCCCACACACACACACACACACACACACACACTGCATACGTCTTATTATTCCAGAAGTTCCGTGTATGACTCAGACTGCTGCAGACATCAGTCTCAGTGACTCAGTGACATTATTTAGCTCGGACCTCACTGTTTTCTAAGAGTTCAAATCCTCACCGTACAGTTTACTTGTGGTCAGAATTGATACCACATATTGTGTTGAAGGTGTGTAGTAAGTGCAGGTGGGGGGAGGTTTAAGTGCTGGTTTGTGCTGTAATGACTGTATTACAATGGCTGTAATTGTGTGTGGTGTCTTGTTGCTTGTGCCAAAGACAGCATGGTGGTTTTACTGTTCATGTCTCTTCAGCTTGGCACACTTCATTTTGTATTATTTTGATCCATGTATCCATGTATTTCAATGACCCATGCTCATATTTATTAGCACGCATGATGAAACGTGTTAACAGTTAGGTGAGCATTCCTGTGGAAACCCTGTAGATCCACTATTCTTAAAAAACTGTTCGTCCGTTAAACCATCAAGATCGAGCAAGGTTTTCCAGATGACAATCTCTCTAGCTCTTCTTGGGGATCCTGAGTAAGTCCCAGGTGATTTCATGTAAAACTGTAAAAGCCTGAAACTGCTAGATCTTAAGCTACCCTTTTATAATAAGTCATCTTTACACCCACTCATGTAAACTGTAACTAATGGTTTCATCAAAGGTCTGTATTTACAAATGTAGTATAGATCTGTTGAGAGTCATTGGGGACACCTTTTGGCTGGCCACATAGTTCAGTCCTTTAACAGGTTAGGCACTGTTCATTAAAACAGCCATTAATGTATGCAACTTGTATAGAGGCAGCCTCATTATGTTTGAGAGTGACAAGCTGCTGTTATGACATTTTGTTTAGTTGTAGCCTACTTTATGGCCATCCCTCAGTCCTCTTTTAGCTCCGAAATGATTTTTTCTGATTTGCCCCACTCAGCTGGTCATAAAAGCCACTCCACATGTCACATGTCTAAATATGGACTCTGTTCCATTTAATGAGTATCGTCTTTCCATATTTACTCAATCTTTTAATTGGCGAGCCACTTTTAGGACATGTAAGAGTGTCTGTGAGTTTGAGTTTGATGGGGGGGTGGTGAGAGAGAGCTAAAGAATGCAAGTAAAGAGACATCGGTTTAATAACCTGTCAGTGGGATTTCATGTGCTGTTTGTCGATCTAATCTAAGAGCTCGGGCCTGTGTGTGTGTGAGAGAGAGAAAGAGAATGAGAGAGAGAGAACAAGGATCAGAAATTCAGTGCACATGAACCATTTTAGTCTCCTCGATCACGTCCACAATTTACCACTTTAGCTCCTTAACTGAAGAACAGAAAGAAGCTTTGTTGTCAGCTGAAGCCTAACTCTCTGATTTTAACTACTCTCTCTGAACCACTTGTATTGTCCTTTTACATCCTTCTTTGCACATATAAATACACTCGGCCTTCACTATTTGACTTTATTTAAGCATCAGTCTGATTTTCTATTTCTTTGGCTCACCTTTCCACCTTCATGCATCCTTAATAAATTATAGAAGTTGGAACCAAATGGCAGAACAGGATGACAGAGCTCTTTGACTTGCTCTCCCTTGTTCTTGCACATCCTCAGCAGCACCAGGAATAATCCTACCCGCTTTGGTCTTCTGTGGCCATCCATAAACATTTTAATCGTCTTCTGCAGACAGGAAGGCTCTCAGCATTAACTAATTAGATAACGCTTTTATTGTGCATGCTCAGTTCACTACTGTATTGGTGTTGAAGCATCCTCCTCTGTTTAAATGGTCTTTATTTATATAGTGCTTTTCTAGTCTTGATGACCACTTTACAGTACAGTTTATTGCCATTCACACACACAGTCAAACAGTACCATTCATACACTCTTTTCTATTGGGATCAAACTACCGACCTTCTGGTTAGACCCAGGAAGTATGTATTAGACAGAAATTAACCAAATACAATTTGAAAACAACTTATAGCATTATACGAGTAAACTATTATTATATAAGTAAATTATGTTTAACAATTTTATACAGGTTTTTTTCCCCCAGGATCTTGGATGGGGGGGCCAACCCAGTGCCACGTATTAACCAACCACCACTGGTTAGAGGACAACCGTTCTCAGCCACTGGCTAATGGCTGCTAACTGCCTAGCTGCTGCTAATTCACTGGTTTGAAAAAGTCATGTCTGATTATTATCTATGACCACATTGTTGTATGTAGATTGACCATATACTTATGATTGTAGATAAATAGAGAGATTGTAAGCATGAATGGTGTCAGCCCTGCGATCGACTGGCAACCTTGCAAGGAGTGTGCCGTCCTTCACCCAATCTCAGCTCACTGCTATGTCTTGATGAATCATTCCTGGTAAACTGTGAATTGGGGGCTTAGCTGAACATAAACAACGTCAAGCAGACTGTCACCCCACCGAGCTGACAAGAACAATCTGCATTATCTCCACTGACTGAAGATCTCAAATGCAAGGCATCACAGGAGCAGATCACTGCATCTAAATTTGGGTCAACTGGGACTGTCCCATGTCGAGGTCTCTGTCAAATGCACTCTCATTTTGCCCTAAAATGGAAGCCATATTTCCTTTGTATCCTCTGTATCCCAAAATGACATGTTGGCCAGTTGTTTCATGCAGAAGTTCTGTGTGAAGGACAAATGATCATGGGAACTCACTATGTTAGTAACTGCTAAATAAACCACACCAACTGTAACATGTATGAATTCCATGATTTAGAACCTGACCTGTTGTTGAGTTACAAATGACGATGACTTAATTTAGCATTCAGGCTTTCTAGTTGCAGGTCTGATATTTACAGAGAGGGAGTCCAGACTCAACTCTGACACAGTCTTTTCTTCATTATAAATTATGGGACATAACAGAACAGTTTAATGCATAATATGAGATATTTCAACATTAACATGTCTGGGAAAGATCATACTCAATTTAAAAAAGCCTAAAAGTGGCATCATATCCCTCTTGTGTACAGTATGTGTCACCATTGTGCTTGTCCACCAGAACTGTCAAAATGTACTTTTTCAAGCCAAATGTTTACGATACATGTTTAAGATCTTCAGCTCTGAAAGGGAGATTTTTGTCATCCAACATATGTATCTTAAGCTATCAGAGAACCATGATGAACAAACGTTAGTGGCATTTCAGCTCACAACCCCAGACGCCCTGTGTCCAGCAAGCAGCTGAGAGAGAAATACTGATTTTTAAAAGGAAGCTGCTTTTTACCAGCTTTAATGACTCGGTCTGTTTGTTTTTGAGAGGAGGAGACCTCTGAGGATAATTCAGATCCTGGTAAAAACAAACTCCTGAGTCATGAACACTTATGAAAGAATCCCGACCCAGAGAAGCAGTGATGACGGCAATGGTGCTGAGGATTCTTCATGATCCCTATAAAGACAAAACCATCCATGATTCCATTCTACCTTACAATGTCACCAAACTCTATCTTTTGTTATGTGATTTTCTGAGAAGAGACGGAAAATACAATTTTGTGTATTAATGCAGATACCATATGGTGTAAGTTGTCATTTTCACTGGTTTGTGTCAAGATGTGTGTGTGTCATTAGCCTAACAATGTTAGCAGAGCACAGTGTTGTGCACGTTGTTACAACATTCTAATAATGAAATATTAATAAATCTATATATTCGGCTTCATCTGTCTTGAAAAACATAATATGAAAACATGAGTGTGTATGTGTGTGTGTGTACGTGCATGCGTGTGTGTGTGTGTGTGTGTGCCCCAACAAATAAGCCTCTGGTGATGTAACTCCAACAAGCTGCATGCAGATGATGTCACTGACCGACTGGACGATCTCTCAACCACAATGGCAAACATCTGGTTCTTATTAGTACAAGCTGATTCTCTCTCACACACACACACACACAGCTGTATGACTCGCCTCTTTGTAGAACAATGAGTTGGGTTCAAGGGATAAGTTGAAAAATTCATGTTTTATAGTGTTTTCATAAAAATTCATCACCTCCCGCACTGTCTCTCTCTCTCTCACTCTCTCTCCTACCTCCTCTGCCTCTTTTTTCCATCTGCCTGTCAGTCCATCTTTTTTCCCTTCTTCATCCTCTCTATTGATCTTCCTGCCTCTTCTGGTTTAACAGCCAGAATAATTATTTACACTTTGAACAAGACTAAAGGCCACATTTTATTGCACTTTTGTCAAATATACTATTAATTGTAGGGTGAATTCCGGTCATCCGAGACATGTGGGACACCTAAGCCTGTTTATTTCCTGTTCCAACAAAATCTAATCTAGACGACTTTTACTATAGGTTCAGTATGGACATCATGTGACTAAAATCACATGACTTCATGGGTGTGATGTCCCAGAAAGGGGTGGGGTAAATGTCAATCAGGAGCATGGAATTGCTTGACAAGGTCATTGACATAAGATTCTGACGAGATTAATGCTCAGGATATAAATCTGTCATAAATGAGACAATGTTCCTAATTGTTTTGAAATTATATGTATGATGTATTCAAGCAACAAAATGTGCATTGAGTTGTTAGATGTTCCCCAAACATGTTTAGCTGTCCTATAGCATGCTTTGGGTAATCTGGATCTTCAGTTGTCAGACAAGAGTCTTTCCCTGTCTATTTAATATGATAACTCGAACATAATCAGTTTGCTCTCTGGGACCCAGATGATACAACAGCACAGAAGAGTGTCCTGTGGTCTGCAGCCATTTGTTTCACTAAACATGTGGAGAAGACAATGGGGTGAGTAATGATGATGATGATCTCTCATCTGCAAGGACTGTTTGTTCCCACAGTAGCCCCAATAGATATAATAAATGCTGTTTATTGAATTTTAAATATGAGACATAATAATATATAATATATATTATTTTTTAAATTAAATTAAAGTTTCTTATTATTTAGTCTAGGGTTCTTTATGAAATGAATAATATACATTTTCTTATTATTTTTCTTATACATTTTTTCATTATGATTTTTTAAAATTGGTTATATTGAGCTTAGCATGCAGACAAGTGGGTGATTTCTTTAAAGCTTAACACAAATGGTAAATGGTCTGTGTTTATATAGAGCTTTTCTAGTCTTTATGACCACTCAAAGCACTTTACAGTTCACCCATCTGCTCACACATTCATTCATTGCATTTATCAGCAGCACTTTTACTTTGCTGGGCAATTCAGGGTTCAGTATATTTCCTAAGGACCCTTCGGCATGCAGATGGGGAAGAATGGGAAAGAACTTTCTGGAGAGAGGATGAGCGCTCCCCCTTGCCACAGCTGCCCAAGTGTCCCAGATTACCAAGTGACCTTTCCTAGATTATTAAATTCAGGCAGAATTTTCTTTTTTGGCACAAATGCCAAAAATCTGTGCCATGTTTCATCTGAGTATGATATATCCATTCTTTCTCCTGGTGTGGTTAGATAACATCTTAAGATTTACAGAAAGATATAATTTGTTGATCTAATGTGTAAAACAGATATCTATATAATAAATCGGAGAAGTCAAAATTGCAAAAAATGTCACAGATTACCCAAATTCATCCTATATCAGAATTGAAAAGTTTTTGTTTGCTTATGATGAGGCTATTTTGCCCACAATATGCTAAGGCTCTGCTAATGTATGCTGATTGGTCCTTTAATGGTTCACAACTGATTGAGAGGACACCCTCCTCGATGGCACTCAGAGTCTAAGGCTACATCCATACTAAAACAGCGTTTTTGAACCAAAATGATCTCATCACACAAGTGTTTTGGCTCCCTATCAGTTTTAGTCTCCGTCTGTAACCACTTTCATTGATGGGCATCTGCCTTTCAGTGTAGACGGGAGGCATTTGGTTGTTGGTTCAAATAACAGCTTGTATCCTCACATACATACAGTTGTATGATTGTAAAACACAGAATTTAACTGCTGTTAGCAAAGTCAACAGGGTCATCAACACTCGTAACTGATTATCCATGTTGCATCGTACACTGGTAGCCAAGGCCCTTGCAGGTTGTTTTCTTCTGGGGGTGGGGGTGATTTGATAGGAGCCTGACAAATCCACAATTTCAATAACCCAATCAGCAAGCTGTTGTGGGTCTCAGCTAATATCTCAGTTTCTACTCATCCAGACTAAAACACTGTCCTGGAGGTCTTCAACTAAGTGTCAGCAATCAATCAATCAAATTTGATTTATATAGCCCATATTCACAAATCACAATTTGTCTCATAGGGCTTAACATCCTTTGTCCTTAACCCTCAACAAGTGTAAGGAAAAACTCAGCAGCATTTGCAAGCTAGTTGTATCTGTAGCAGATGAGTTTTCAACCAAAACACAGTGGTGTTGATGTCACCTCAGGAAGGTGAATGACCTAAAGAAGGAGCAGTAGGACCATAATGTTTGAAAGACAATATAAATCTAACTTGTAGCAGCTGCTCATGGGTCATGGTGGCGTTAATAACTATATTCCACCCCACAAGTACAGGCTCTGGTGAAACCAAAATGGTGAACACCATGAAGTTTCTTGTGGTGCATGATGTCATAAGTACTTACGGGAAGTTATTTCACTACACAGGTGCAAATCTAATCTAATGTTTACTTTGCAAATGTTCCAGTTCACTCTGGATTGCCTCATGGGCGCCCTCCTGCAAAACCTAAAAGATGAGAGTGGAAACGCTCCCTCTATTAAAAAAAAGTGGGTCATCAGGATAATTTATACTAATCCCTGTTCGTACCTGAATATGAAACTAAAACAACTAAGTGATTAGCTTAGCATTTAAGACTTGAAACGGGGAGACAGCCAACCCAACTCACTTCAAACGTCTACCTACCAGCTCCTCTAATTTTTACTAAGGAGTCAATGTCATGTAACTTTTTCAGTTTTCCAAACTGTTGAACTGTTCCCTTGAGGTAATCAGGTTTTCTATTAACTTACAATCACACAAACAAGAAAGGTTCATTCACACATATAATAATGTCGTTTCAGAGATATTCAAACAATTGTACTATTGTCTCCTTCAATTCTTCCGTCTGCAATCTCTCCACAATTCTCCTCCACTCTCACTTAAACCTCCCCAACATCTCTGCTTCCACCTCCTCCACCCCATCCTCCCACCAGACTGATGAACTGTGAGTAGAGGGCACAGCAGAGGCCGAACATTCTTGTTTCCTGAGCCAATGCTTAGCTGGAGACCACTCATGCACACACACACGCACATACACTCACACACACACACACACACGCACCTCCCTCCACCATGTTGAGTCAGAGCGGGGTTTGACAGGGAGAAACACAACTCCCCATGTTGTGCACTAGTTTGCCTGAACAATAACAGATAACAGGAAAGAGGGGACAGAGGAATCTCTCTCTCCCTCTTTTTCTCTTCATCTCTCTCTCACTCAAACAAACATACACATGTCACTTTTTAGGACACTACATAGATTTGCATTCATAACCCTAACCTTAAGTTAGAATGATTTATATTATGGGGACATGCTTTGTGTCTGCAAACAGCTGTAGGTCCCTACAACATGATATAGCTGGAAAACACACACACACACACACACACATGCACAGGCACGTACAGGTCTCTCTATAGTTGTGAGGATACTCATTGACATAAAGCAATCTCTAGCTCCTTACCCTAACCTCAACCATCACAACTAAATGCCTAACCGTAACCCAAACCTAATCTTAACCCTAACCAAATCCTAACCCTACCCCTAAAACCAAGTCTTATCCCTCAAACAAGCCATTGAAGGGGTGAGGACCGGCCGAAATGTCCTCTCCACTTCAAAATGTCCTCACAATGATGGTATTGAACCAAAATTGGCCCTCATAACTATAGAAAGACGTGCGCGCGCACACACACACACACACAAGGAGACACCATCCCCAGGTTAAGATAAAAAAAATGGGAGAAATAGGTGCACTTCTTGGGCCGGTGACATCATACCTTTACAATCCCTAAGGCGCGGTCATGGCGTCACCCATATTTTTGTAAAGAGGAGGCACAGAGAGAGGAACACCCCCAGCACCTCCGAGTCTTTACCCGTTTACCAATTAAGGCTCTCAGAGAGAGAGAGGGGGATCGAGGAGACGCAGAGGTAGAAAAGAGCTACAGAGTGGAGGAACTATCTCTTTCCTTCCTTTACGCCACCCGGCACAAGCAATACACCCATTTCCCCCCACTGGGACTGTTTGTGGGGAGGGAGGTCCGGGACCTCGGTGCAGCACACACACATACACACTCACCCACTCACACACACACACACACACAACCCGTGAGAGCTGCTGTGCGCACTGAGCGGAGAGACGGCGGAGAGTCCAGGATAACAGTCAGCAACACAGGTAAGAGTCTGTCCCGCTGCGAGGGACACGGATGACGCTTGTTTCTGTGAGACACTTGTCTTTCACCTTTCTAAAGATTGATAGAGTGTGGGGTGAGACATGGGGCTGTGAGGTTGTCTGTATGGCCGTAGCGTTAGGAGTGTGTTCGGGGCGCACGGAGCGCACCGACACAGATCCGGACCGGAGGGTCTCGCCGGACGCACCACTATCTTCTCCACCCTGCTTTACACCGTTAACGTCTTTTCTTGTGTTGTGACTGTTTGGCTCCGTCACAGGGAGCGCATCACCTCGTTCCTACACTTTGTTTATGAGCATCACAGCAGCAGCAGCATCTCCTTTACATTTAGGGTCTCCACACCAAATAAGGTAATACACCGACACTGACTGCAGATCTTCTTTACTCTGGGGGGGGGGCAGTGGTGACCACTTGCGCCCCCCGCCGCCGAGAGCGGGTCTCACAAGAGCAGGAGGTCCACCTGGTCCTCAAGTCTGCACATAGTTCTCCTCCTCAGCTCCTCACTCATGGTGTTTATCACAGGGGCTTCATTTAACTCCCCTTCACTGATAGAGAGGGAGGCAGAGAGCCCATTAGAGAGAGAGAGAGAGAGTTTATTGCCAGGTAGGTTTACACATACAAGGTATTTGCTGCAATGTGCATAAACATTGATATAAAATATAACAAAATAAAGGGAACTGTATAAAGATATTATAAACACTAGGAAAAAGATATGTGCAATATGAATGTGTATAGTCTCTCTTGACAGATTCAAGACTTTATCATGTGCACAACAGCGATGAAATTCTTGTGTCACAGGCTCCCTTCTAGCCATGCTCAAAAATAGCTGGGGGGAGCTTGAGACACGGCAGCCGTCCTCTGCGCCATCGTACTTTGAGGACATTACATTGCCTAACTCTGACTCATAACCCTAATCTAAACCTAAACCTAACTGTAACCTAACCTTAACCTTAATCTTAACTTTAACCTCAGCCTTATCATACCCTTAAAATATGTCCTCACCTTAAAACTGAATGATTTACATAAGGAAGACAAGTCCCCATATTATAATTCCAGATAACTGTAATTTAGGTACCCAATATCTGGACCACACACACACACACACACACACACACACACACACACACACACACTCACACACACACACACACACACACACACACACACACACACACACTCACACACACACACACACACACACACACACAGTCTTATGCTTTTATGTAAAATGGATGAAGCAGAACATAAATACAGAATAGATTTTTTTTTTTTTTAATTGTGAAATGCTCAGACAATAATGGACACAGGTGTATTTTGGGACCTGACTGGCTCAGGTCTTTATCTGCGGACAGTGACACTGTGAAGCAGGTTGTGTTGGTTTCACCAGTGTCTCTATGACAGAATGTGCAGTGCATTTTATTATTACAGCGGCTGGTTTCAGCTATAGAAACAATTCAAATGTTCTGTTTCTTATGTAAGACAGTACAGACAGTGTGGCATCTATTTCTGTTTCAGCGCCAAAGAAAAGTCTTTCTCAGGTCACAGTTATTTCATAAAGATGCCATGGAGCAATCCATATGTTTCACCTAATGATAGCTCCTCATAAATTTACACATTTGTGTTTTTAAACCCATTTGGTACAATATTTAGGTGGGCTGTGTGGAGGTAATCTTTTTTGATTGATACATCATCAGGAGATGAACCCCCCCTCAAAAAAAAGAAACTGAATTTGTGCGCTCGAGGGTTAAGAGCAGTTTCAAGAATTGTGTTAAATCCAGTTGAGTGTGATTATTCTGACATGGGACTGCTGTTGTGTTGAAGTGCTGTGCGAGTGTTGTCCTGAACATGGTTGCAACGAGGTCGGCCCCAGTCAAACTATGCTTCTCTTTTCTTTTTAACATCTTGTTTAATGGATGGTGATGAGACTGGAAGTCTGGAATGTGCCTCTTTGATTTTCTACATCAATAATTTCACACTGAAGTCATAACATTCCTGAACGTTGCTCATCAAAAGCACTGCTGAGAAAAGTTTGTTCTCAGATTAAAAGAGTTTGGCTAGTTACTGGAAGTGTCTCTCAAAAATGACTCTGTAGGTTTGGCCAAAAACTCGGGAGAGATTTCAATTTGGACTTGTTGCAACTTCATGGTTTCACATTGCCTTTATAATGAAGAGGTGATGAGGAGAAAAGGAAGAGGGTGCAGGCTTATAGGAAGAAAATAATGTAGACCAAACCTGTCCTTATTTAACACGTCTTGGCCTACTTTCACTCACTAATTGCCACACACATACGCACACACGCACACACACACACACACACAGACTGAGGGGAAAGCCTTCACTGAGCTGTATTCAGTGCATCTGACTTCTGCTTTCTCCACATGACTCTGTTGTGTGTGCGTGTCATGTGGTTTTGGTGTTGCTTTGCTGAGTGCCGCTGTGCTTGACTTGCGGCTGACCGGGTGTGGCAAGAGATGGTGAGAAGCCATGATGCTGTCATGATGGAAGCATCATTAGCAGAAGAGGATGTTAAGTTCACATTGATCTCAACAATCACCTCGAATAATCGAAACGTGTCTAATGTATTATCTTATCTACACCACAGACGGTCAGCACTTTTAATGTTCATATTAATTTATCAACATACATATTTAGCTTATCTGTCATATCTATTATGTATAATTTGTCAGTATGCAGCGTCATGAAGCTCCCCCTCTGCCATGCGATTCTGTTGATCCAGGATATTGAAAGCTTGTGCTACTGTTGCACTTATTGTCAGCTTTGGCTCAATGCGTAAGCAAAATGTAAAATAACAGTTATAACAGGATTAAGCTCCATTGCTCAGCTCACCCCCCTGGATTTGGTCCTTGCAGTCAGGACCTTGAGGCTTTTGAAAAACTCCACTTTTAAACCCAATTAAACCAACTTTTGGTGGAAGAAAAACAGTATGATCTATTTATTTAATGTGTTTTTTTTATCAGCGATGGGAGAAATATTCAAATCTTGGTTTAAATACCATTGTCTAAAAAGTAAGGTTCCTTTATTAAAAATGCTATTTGGAGCCAAATGCATCAACGGTTTCAAAAAATAGTTATAAAGGATTGTTTACTATATATCATTATTTAATTTTGCTGCGGGCAGTTATAGGAACTGAATACATTACTGCTTTGTTTGATAGTGCACCACTACATCATATTTGATAAGCTCCTGATGTAATTTGCATGTAAAATGTGAAAATTCGGAGAATTAAAAAGTAAGTTTTCGTGTAAAATACACAGTAAATGAAAATATTCTATATACAGTATGTATATATATCAACACAATACTTAGTTAATGTATTATTGTTTATCTTAGCCACTAGTCGATAGGATGTCCCCACACTGAAATGCAAACACCTACACGTAAGATGACGATTGATGAAGATATGTGAAAACGTGTCGGAGGGGATTTATAAATAAAACCCAACATGCAAACTTCATTATTCAAGCAAGAGTTGTGAATATGTCCAGAGTGAGTCCAGATTACAGAGACAGGAGAGAAGGAAACAAAAAGAAGAAGTGGACAACTTTAGAAAAGGGCAGGCCAAGGAGACGTGGAGCTAGTGAAGCTGAAAACTGTAGTGCCATGAATAAACACTAGAGGGAGGCACATGACAAATCATAGAGGTCGCTAAGTTTTCAGACTCTGACATGTAAATGTGTCTTGGTCCACTCGGTCTCTCCCCTCCCTGTGTATTGTCTCCTGTTTATTTGGCGAATTCCAGTGAAACAATAGGCCTCCACTCAGTGAATGTTTCACCAGCTCTCATTCTGTCCAGGCAACATTTTATTCTGCTTTTTGAAGTTCAGCATGAGCTGAGGCGGTGGAGGGGGCCTGAAAACATTTCTGTTTCAGCATGTCCATCAGTTTTTAAGCTTAAAGCTTTCTGCCATTTGTCTTAAATGCCTTGCTTTCCTTCATTGAATTCTGCTGCTGTTTTTGAATCTGCTCTGCTCTCCTGCTCTACATAATCTCTATCCACGGTCTTCTTAAATCGTATACTTTGATTGTGGCCAAAGCCTGTAAATGTTTGTGACAACTTTATATGTAATGAAAGTTGTAAAATGGAGCAAATTACACACCTAGATGGAAATGTCTACATCTTTTCTATTGTTTTAAATGGCTCAGTGTAGGTAAAAGCATATGGTGCCAGATATATATATGTGTGTCTTTCATTAACATGACTCTTTTATTGGGCCATTACTAAGGCTGGGAGTTCCAGGGTGAGGGGCATTCTTCAGATTCTCCCTTGACCAGACACACACAAACACACACATACATACACATACACACGCACACACACTGAGGCAAAGCATTCTTGATGGCTGCTGGCCACACTGTGGCTCCTGGCACTGAGCTCCTTATTTAGTCAAAAAAGCTGCAGAGTCACGTCTCTCCCTCTGTCTTTATAGCCCCTGCTGCTCTGTTACAGACAGACAAAAAATTCATCTGAAGATGTGAACTTGTGTATGTGTGTTGTTGTGATTTGTGAATTTTATCCAGCGATTGCTTGATATACAATAACAATATGCCGACTCACATATTTTACCAATACTGGCACTCCTCCATTTCGAATGTCATTGCTGCTCCCTTTATTTCTGTCAGACATTTTACCTTTCCATTATGTTAAAAACTGTTTCCTCTTATTAATGTTGTAAATATTATAATTTTGTTGATGAGTTTAGCTACACACCATCTATTGCACGTCTGTCTGTCCTGGGAGAGGGATCCCTTACCTGTGGCTCACTCTGAGGTTTCTACATATTTCCTGTTAATCTGTTTTTTTGGTCATTTTTCCTTACTCTTGTTGAGGGTTAAGGACTGAGGATGTTGCCCTATGAGAAAATTTGAAATTTGTGAATATGGGCCATACAAATAAAATTTGATTGATTCACTGTGGCACTTTCAGACAGATTAAACACAAAGAATGTTCAAATTGAAGCAGCAGAGGTCAAGATGTCCACATTTTTCATTCCTAGTATGAGTCAAGCTTGAAAAATGCAGCATCCTACAATTCCCATAATGCAACTCAATAAAAAGCCAAATTTATAACATTATGTCTGAGCCAGCCTCCGGTTCATTAGCTTCTATAACTCAGTTTTCTGGCACTCACTTTTCATATTCTGAGATAAATCTCTATCCACTACAGCAGCTGCTGCACGAAAATGAAAACTACAGCTTCCATTGAAAAATAGTGTTGCAACATAATCATATCCACACATCCATTGTCTATATTTGTCCTTCTTGAGGGTTGCATGGGGAAGCTTGAGCTGAGGTGAGGTTGGACCTGGACAGGTCGCTGGCATTTCACAGGGTTAACATACAGACATACATGCAAACTCCACACAGAAAGACTGTGGTTGAACCAGGATTCGAACCTGGAACCTTCTAGCTGTATATAATCATAATTTGGCTGTATTGTTATCTTTCTAGTTGTGATCTCTGTTTTGTAACTACTTAAGTCCTCTATCAGAAATAACAGTGAGAATAGCCCCTCCTTATCTCCTTGCTGTGTCTCTCATTCTCTATGTCTAACATGGGGAGAGATGTACACATGAGAAAGCTGCTCTCTAAGAGCTTCAAGTGAAATTAAAGAATGTCTCCGAAAGAATGTGCCCCCCAGTGCCATTGTTTCCTTTTTTCTGAAACTGCCTGCTGCTATGAAACACTCAGGCTGTCATTAGTGCATCATATAGTGCATATTTGGTGTGTGATCTCATCTGGCTGTTTGGTCAGCGCAGACAAACAGAGGAGGTGGATATGGCTGGTGTCTAGACACTCGCTGTCTGTAACCCCTTTAAAGATAAGGCTGCAGTGCACACACAGCACAGTGACGTCACACAAACACCCAGTTCACCCAGTCGAGAGCAGAAATTTAGGCCACGCTGAAAATATATGCACCCAATGTCACATTGCCTGCATGTAAATTGACAGGAAAGAACCGTTGAACAAAGCAGCAGGAGGCAGATCAGCAGACACAAACAAAACATAACTTTGACTCTGTGAGGAGTCACTGACCTGCATGTCCCAGTGGACAGCTCACATATTAACTGTGTTGCACTGATGCCTGCAGGGACCCATGAACATGCGTAAGTACACAGAGAGCTCAGGATTTGTTTCTCCAGTGGCTGCAGCATTTATTGTGAACCATGATGGAATGAAAGAGAGAGCATCACTAGGTGTTCAGGGATAAATCAGGGCTGGGAATGAAAAACTAATGCTGATCAAGTATTTCTACTGACCTTTGTTTGTGCCTGCTAGACTTAAAAATTACACAAGGAAGTGCAGTGTCGAGTTTGACGTGATTTGGACACGCAATACATTCAATATTTATAAAATATTAAATAATCAAGTGACCAGTGCTCTGTAGCAGTTAGTGGGGGCAGTGTAGTGGGTCTTCAGTATGTGGAGTGAGTTGAATCGTAGAATTGTTGGCAATTGGCGGCCTGAAGCCAATAATATCTGACTTCATTTCGATGAGCTTACTTTTTTCTATATTTCACCATATTGGACTTACACAGACATTTATAAAAGTCACTCAGGCTGATTTATGTCATGGCAGTTACATTGATAAAATCATGTCCTCTTCGTCAAGTTGTCTTCAAGTAAAAGTACAACGTTTGATTTGTTGCTGCAATGCTGTAATTTATATATATAACTTGGGTCTGAAGATGCAATCAACATGCAATGTGTGAAAAAATTGTATCAGTTCAGAAAAATCAGTCAAACTTGTATATAAACCACACACGTGAACAGTAATAAAGCAAATTCAGTTCATGGAAAACATTGACTATAAAATCTTCACTGCAGATAAACCAGGTAGGATGAACACAAAGTTTTCTAACTTCCCTCTGCACCATAGACTGTTTCTAAAAAGCTCTGCACACAAACAATAAAAAGTGGCAGTGTGTTGAAGAAGTGTTTGGTTTAGAACAGTCTCCTGTTTGAGCTGTCTTTTCTTCAGTCTTGTCTTCAGGCTGTAAGTCAGCCTCTCATGTTAACTCCGTTCTTTCTCTTTTCTCTCAGACTCAAGCTCGAGAGAGAGAGAGAGAGAGGGAGCGGCCACACAAAGTTGAGCAGACTCCACCCAGAAAAAAAAATCCAGCGAACCGAGAGACAGCCGAGACCATAAAAATGAGTGGTTCCCACCCCCGGCTCCACCAGAGCGCCGCGCCCGCTCCCAACGCTGTCTCCACGGACAAGGACGCAGAAATGCCCGCGACGGAGAAGGACCTGGCCGAGGATGCGCCGTGGAAGAAGATCCAGCAGAACACCTTCACCCGCTGGTGCAACGAACACCTGAAATGCGTCAACAAGCGCATCGGCAACCTGCAGACGGACCTGAGCGACGGGCTGCGGCTCATCGGGCTCCTGGAGGTGCTGTCCCAGAAGAAGATGTTCAGAAAGTACAACCAGAGGCCCACCTTTCGCCAGATGCAGCTGGAGAACGTGTCGGTGGCTCTGGAGTTCCTGGACAAGGAGAACATCAAGCTGGTGTCCATAGGTGGGTCAGACACACTGCTGGGTTGTAATGAATGGGTGCTTATAGTCTATATGCTGTCCCCACCTTCACTCAGGTGGCCTGTCCTCTGCTTCTCTGCTGGGGTGTGTTCACTCCATGTTTCATTTTCATGGAGAAATGAGCTGAGCAGCAGAACTGGACTGCACTGTCTACTTTAAAGAACCGTGCAGACCTGTGGGTGACACATGAGCATGTTGCTGCCCAGCGAGAAGAAAGAAATCAGTCAGCCTGTGAAGAAAAAGTGGTGAAAAGCCACTCCACAGTTAACTGTTGTGAAGAAGTGTGAGAGAAGTCTACAGTAAAGTTTCCAGTGTTGGTAAGATTACTGTGAGTGTGTGAGCAGGCGTTTCCCCCGGTGTCCAGGGCTGCTGAGCTTTTGTCTCTGGCTGTCCAGATTTGAGGCGGGTTGTTTTGGGAGGAGGGGGTCTGACTGTGCTGAGGGGCCCCAGGGTTTCTCTGTTCCCCTGCCGCCTGAGCTGGGCTGGGCTGGGCCGGTTCGAGCCAAACTGTGTGGGCCGGGATGTGCTTCAGGCCTAGTAGGACAGAAGAGCTGATCCTACACACAGACACACACACACAGACACACACACACAGACACACAGACACACACACACACACACACACACACACACACACACACACACACACACACACACACACAGAGACACAGGGCTATTGTCTGTGCTCATGTCGTGCAGTGGGCTGGGTCTCCACAGCATTAGACAGGACTTGGCTCAAGCTCTGTGACATAAAAGTGGGTTTAATGGGCTTTGCCTACATGCAGTTGCTTGCCTGCTCACAACACTGATGATTTTGCAGTTGTGCATCTGAATGCGGGCGAATAAAAGTCACTTAGCTGCAGTACAATAATAGGAAAGTACAGCCTTCTGATGTTGTGCTAGAGATACGTGGCTCAGTAACACACCCAAGGCTCCTTGATTAACTTCATCCAACTTTTAATATCATTTTCAAGTCAACCTTTATTTGAGAATGACTCTCCTCACACACCTGGAGTAAGGAGAGAGAAAACAACTCTCCTCTTCCTGAGACAAATGCTTTATCAGCATTTTTTGTGACCAACTGTGTGTGAATCAGATGGGAATGAGTCCCTGTCCCCCCCCCCCCCCCCCCCCCCCCCCCGGGGGGAAGTATTGCTCACTTTGTGGTTTCCACACACGCATGCACACGTTACCCCTCACTGCTGCAGCCAGCAGGTGAGACACTGGCTTCGGTAGAACCAGATCAGACACAATGAACCCCAGACTCCATCCCAGCAGAAAGGTAGAAGGTGGAGCTGCCGTGAACAGATCACATCATCAGTAGAGATGTTGTTGTGGTTGGTGATATAAGGCTGTAAGCCATACTTTGTAATGTTGTGCACCTCAGGAACATTTTCTTTTCCATATTAGGAGGGAGATTCCTGTTTGCTGCATTTTTCTTATCTTGATGTCAGCTGATTGATGGGTTTAAAATGCACTGCTGGTACTATACAGGGTGCAGTACCAGGAACCATGAGCCACCCTACTCATCCCTGTCTGTCTGTCTGTCTGCCCGTTTGCCTGTCTGTCTGTCAGTCCAGCTGACTCACCCTCGTCCAAGCTGCTCCTTCTGAGTCATTTAATCTGCAGATGACAGAGAAGTCTGCTCTCCTCTTTTACTTCCTCCTCTCATTTCAGAAGGGGGACACACCCAGCCAGCAACACTCACCACAAGTTACCAAACTGGCATCATTGCTCAGTATGATGTACACACTTCTGCCTTCTTTTCTGTACTTTAAACATCTGTCTGTTTTTCTGTTCTTCTTTACTTTAACTTCAAACTTAATTTTTTCCTATTGATGACCTTTCTCTGTGTGGGTGGGTGTGTGGGTGTGTGGGGTGTGACATGATGTTAATGTCCTGCAACCTTTCATTTCTCCTTTTATTCATATCATATATTGATATGCAACAGTAGTTTCTGTAACACTGTCATCATGAGTTACTAAAGACAAACTTTAGAAATTTGCTCCACCCAAAAAGCAACTAGGGTCATGGCGGTGGAGGGTTTGAACAGGACAAAAACTCCAAATAAAAATCATTGATAAATAATGTCATCTATACTACAGTAGGCAGTGTAAACTTTCAGAGCTTGAGGTGATATCCTCAAATGCCTTGCCCCAATCAACTGCCCAAAACCCCAATTATTTCAGTTTACAATTCAAGAAGAAAATACATTTTCAGAGGCTTGAAGAAGCTAATGTTTGGTATTTGTGCTTAATAGATGACTTCTAGTAAAGTTAAAAGTTAAGCTACGTGACCATTCTTTAAGTGTCTCCTGGCTTTACCTTCATATTTACCGCCCAGATGGTGTACTGGTACATTTTCTTTGCACTACATGTTAAACAAATGTTTTAAATGATGAATTGAATATTTAAATAGTCTTGGGTTAATTATCAGTCAACTACTTGTTCAAGCCCCAAGGTGAAGTTTCTATAACAGAGCTACCACAACTCTGTGCATCATTATCTGTGGTCTGCTCCACCAGCTTTAATCTTGACGCTCTGACACGTGTCATTAATGTCTCTGAGATGAAGGTTGTTAGTTGGAATAGTAACATCCTTTATCAGGCTGTGAACAGACAGAATCTCAACAATGAAACTCTGCTCTGGCCTGCACCGGCTGCAGTTTAGTGTTCGCTCTAATGACGGTTCAACCCAACAGGTGATCTCACTTTTTGCCTGGCACCAGACACATGACTACTGCTGAATCAGTCAGGAGTGACAAGGCTGCCATCTAGCAGCAAGTGGAGTGAGCCATGGGAGAGACAAAGACTGTAGCTCTTATTAACAGGCTCCCTGGTAGTCCATCATTAAATGCTAAAACACCCTGTGGTTTGCATGGGTCTGCATATTTAGTGATTTTCTTTGTTTCTTTGACATCTTTTAACCCATTATCTTTTATTATAGAGTTCTGCAAGGAATTTCCTCATGTGCATGTGGAGATACTGCTTACATGCATATTCGTCTGTTCATCACACCCATGTTTGTTCAAGCTCAATGATTTTGCCTCTCATCATCTGTGTGAGTGTGAGTGTGCGTGTGTGTTGTATTCTCTGAGGAGTTAATAAATGTAGTATAAAATGTGGTCAGGTAATGGTTACGGTTAGATATGAACTGGTCATGGATGTGTGTGTGCATGTGTATTTAAACACACAAAGAACTTACTGACTGTTTAATTAATTGATTGTGGTGCCATTTGTGCTACACCCCGCCCATATTTTAAAACCCTTCCAGACACATCTTTATGTTTGCTTACCTGAGCACTGTGTCAGTAAGGCGGTGGCGACAATGCCACCACATTACTGACACAATGACTGTCAGTGGCCACAGTTATTATAGGCACATGGGCAGGCTGTGAAACGAACAGAATTGTGGCGTAACTATGTACCTTGCTGCTTTCTGTCTTTGCCTGGGAGCAGAGACATACAGGTTGAGACAGACGCCTGCGTGGTAACAACCACATATCCTCACTGTTACATAATAATAAAATGTGTTCTATATTACTGAAACAAACCGAATTCTGTTCTGCAGAAGTTTTCTTGTCCTATTGGAAAAACTAGGACTATCTATAAAAATAATAATAGGAGAAATAATATAGTTTCCCTGTAACAATAAAAAAAGAATTTCTAAGCTATAAAACGCAGCCTGGCTCTGGTGGCTATTAGAGCTGCAATGAACGGCTGATTAGTCACAGAAAATTTACCGCTAGCTATTTTGATAAATAGTCAATTGGGACAGCAGCTGTAGCTCAAGAAGTGGAGCGGGTTGTCCACTAATTGGAAGCCCCAGCTCCTCCAGGCTGCATGTGTGTGTACAGATGTCATTGTGAGGACCACGTTGAGTAAAGAGCTTATGGATGGAGGGCATTTTGGGAAAGAGAAGGCATTATGGTTGGTCCTCTCTTTTTCAAACAGTTGATTGAGGGTTTAGATTAGATTTTAGGGTTAAAATTAGAATTAAGTATTTAGTTGTAATGGTAAAGGTAAGGGTAAGGGGCTAAGGAATGGATTAGTACAAAGTTGTGTGTGTGTGGTTATAAGTTCTAGAATGTGAAGATTTTTCATAGATGACAGCAAATTCATATTGTTGGGTTCTGTTGCTTTGCTTAAAGGTACAGTGTATAGAATTGAGTGAAATCTAGTGTTAAAATTGCATGTTGCAGCTGAACACCCCTCACCTCACCCTCCCCTTCCAAACATGTGAGAGAACCTGTGGTAGACTTCAGTTTGTCCAGTCTGGACTACTGTTAAAAACATGGCGGCCTCCATAGAGAGGACCTCCTCAATGTACATATATAGTATTTAAATATAAAGGGCCTTTTCTGGGGTAAAGAAAGCAACAATTCGTACAATTTTGATGAAACACACCAATGAAAACATCATGAGGATTATTTTAATTTGTGCCAATAGATCCCTTCCACCTAAATCTTACACACTGAACCTTTAAGGTCCTTGCATCAGGCATGGCTAGTGTATTAAAGTAAGCGTGTGTTCTGTTTTTATTCATATGATACAATTTTCTATTGCTCATGTTTCCATATGAAAAGTTTAGAAGAGGCACATTGTAGCTCACTGATCTACTAAAAGGAAAAGGATGAACCATCCGTAACCTTCTGTCGCATCACACGTCAGAGTGAGAATATCTCTACCATCAAGAAAAATCATCAATTCTGTATTCTTCTTTCTTTCAAGAAGCAATACTCTCCAGTTCTGATGTCACTGATGCTATAGCAGCATCTACGCTATCAATTCAGGAGAGTCGTCGTTGTTGTTCTCGCTGTCGTCACACAACTGTATCAGTCAAAAGTTTCTCCCTCATAGGACGATGATGGTCTAAACCTCTGTTGTTCAGAAACAAGAAAAACCCTTCACAGCCCACGACTTTACTCCTTAAGTTCCCCCTCCTTACTTTTACCAGCATCAAGCGTCTGTTTTCCGCTAAAGACCCTCTTTAAAACACATCGTACGTAACCGTCTCTGCAGCAGACAGCACACAGACAGTTAGAGACACGGTTCACTGTTTAGAATTGCCAAAACATGAGTTAATTCAGGTTTAAACTAATTACTATTTTATTATGAGTAATTACTGTGAAGCAATAATGCTAAGGCAGCTCCCTGGGCTCCTGTAACCGCATCATCAGGCGAGAGCGCACTATGTAGACCCGCTGGGACATCTAAATACAGCAGCTTGTTTACAGAGAGGCTGCTTGTGTTGGGGATCTCACACAGCATCAAATGTAATCTTTCTTTTTCAGGAACAGAATGGACGTGAGAGTGACTATGGTGGCGTAGGGCTGACAGGAATGTTGGCCAGATAGTTAGCAAACGGGAGAGTTTAGCCACCATGTTGGGTCAAAATGGATCACTTCCTGCCTGCTCATTATCATTAGCATAGCTTCCTGTGAGCAGGCGAAAGGGGACGTAGTGGATACCGAGGATTAGCGGAGTGCACATTTGCATTCAGCACCATGGTAATCAGGCTGTTGCAATACATCAGAGTTGGAAACCTTGCCCCTGCACCCCATGCCTCGTGTTCAGACTAAACACTCAGGCATAAAGCAACATATTTGTTAATGTACTCACAACAATCTGCACGTGTTAAAGGTTCATTGTGTAAGATTTAGGTGAAAGGGATCTATTGGCAGAGAATTTATATAAAATAATCTTAGTGATGTTTATACTGGTGTGTTTCATCTTAATTGTACAAATTGTTGTTTTCTTTACCCTAGAATGAACACCTTATATTTAAAAACTTTATATTTACATCAGGAGCAGGTCTTCTCGACAGAGGCCACCATGTTTTTTACATTAGTCCAAGCTGGCCAAACTAAACACCTTTTGAGTTTTTACGACAACTGAAGTCTACCAGGTTCTATTTCATGTTTGGAAGGGGGTTGAGATGAGGGGTGTTCAGCTGCAACATTCAATTTCACCACTATATGTCACTAAATTCTACACGTTGCCCCTTTAAATGAGTTATTGAATATATTTTTTTTTTATCAAACCAAGAAAACTGCACTGGATGATGGCTGTTGTTATAATGTTACAAGTAGGCTGGGGCTCTAGTGCCAGAAGAAAAACGTCTGGAGGGGATCTACTTTTCCAGACCTGAATCGTTTTTGCCAGACCAAGAACTATCAATTACTTGGAAACCCAGTCTCTGCTCTTAAGGTCGATCGTAGCTCTCAGATGTTTCCAGGAAACAAACAGTTGATTAAAGCCGTATGGTATTTATTAAACCTCCTCGTTCATCATTTTATGTGGTGCCCGTGTCCTCCTCTCACCTCCTCAGCCTCTGTCTTAGCCTGCCCCCACTCGCCACTCCCCTCATGTTTTTCATTTTTGTCTTTCCACGTCTGTCGCCCTCAAACTTCACTTTCTCTCAGCATCTCTGGTCTCGTCACACAAATGAACTTATCTCAGCCCATCCTATTCGGCTGCTCCTGTCAGTACAGGCTTTAAAAATGTCTCACGCAGCACTTTTCCTGCCTTCTCTCCTCTCTTTCTTGGCCCCCCACCCCCTCTGCTGTCCTGTCCTCCCTCCTCCCTCTGCCTGTAACCAGAGCCCAGCAAATGGGAGGGCGGCCAAGATCCAGTTTGCTTCTGCCCTTTTAAGGCTAAAAAACCAGGAGGAACTTTTTTTTCCAGCGGAGGGAGGGAGGATGACTGGAAGGAGTAGAAAGGAAGAGGAGGAAGTGTAGTAGCTCCAGTGTGGCTTGTTGCATGGAGTTAGAGGAGGGAGGGTGGGAGGGAGGGGAAGAAAAGAAAGAGAGCTCCAGGTCAAAGATTTTCAGCTTTTGGATGTTTGAGGATACAAACTGAATTCTTGTCACAGTTGTAAAGCGAATGCTTTAATCAGTCTTTTCATATTTTTCATGTTTCATGTCCTATAGGGCGACTTTGTGTAATAGGAACATAATAGAAAGGCGGACACTATACAGGCTGCCATATTAAACATGTGTAAATGAGTGTGTGTGTGTTTGAGAGATAAGGGCCGGGTGGAATGTGTAACATTTCCTCACTGTGTTCTGTCTGACTAGGTTTTCTCTGCCCACTTTTCCAGACATGAGTTGAGTGTGTGCCTGTGTTGTATTGTCTGAGGAGTTTGCCAGGTGATTGCCAACTTCATTTTTGCAGAACAAGAAGCAAACTCAGTGTTTCCAGAACGACTACAGATGTGTAGATGTGTGATGTATGGTAACCTGATAAACTGTCCTATGCTTTAGTTTCACTGCTCAGTTTTACCTCATTCCACTTCAGTTTTAGTCACTGAAGTGTGATTCACACTATTGACCAATACTTTTGGTGGAATGGAAAGTTGTTGATTCCCAAATGGTGCAACTTATTAGCTTAGTTGCACCAATCACTTGTATTTAAACTGCTCCAGTTTGAAGAAAGTTATGAAACATGGAGTCTGTTGCAGCTCATGGCTGTGAGAGCTAACCTCGTCACTATTGTACTGTGATTGATTAGCGCTTGCACTTTCCTGGCCGACCAGCATGTTAGTGGTCATCTCGCAGCAACAGTAGTTGACCTGGGTAGTTTCAACCTCAGGAACTTCTGCAGGAACTCCTTGTGTTTCCCCAGCAGGAACCAGGATCTAAAGTGCAAGCGCAAAATGTCTGTACTTTTTAGAAGTTCAGGAGCTTTAGGGGTGGGTATTGTAGTGCCGAACATTTATGATTGGTCGGAACAATTTTATTTTGCCATTTTTCTAAGCCTGAAGTTGCAAACTGACAGTTTACAGTTTTGGACCTGAAGAAAATGTATGACAGACGGAGCAACGAGGAAGTCCAGGCGTTGCTTAGCATTCGTCAAAATACTAGCAGCATATATTTTCCGAAGACACATGATTGAATGCTGGGCCACTGTAGTATGTGTGGGCCTTATCTCCATTCAAATTACAGTGCATACGTGAGTTAACAGTTACATGAATGGACATACTTTAAATGCAGATTAATTCATTCTCACAGTCCTGCGATTGTTTTCTATATTTGAAGATTATGCATCATGTCTGAATAGACACTATGAGCAGCACTATGAGTCAGGTAAGAGAGAGAGCTCTATCTAGACCTGCTGTGTGGTTTTGTCCTTTGCCTGACAAGATCGCGCAACTAAACTGCTCCAGATGTTGCATTACTACCTTAATACTGAACAGGACCATTCCCCCTTCTGTTGTCGCTCTTCTCTTCTTCCACCCCCTCTGCCTCCTTGAGAGGGGCCGGGTCAGGCCGTGGGTCAGGGGTTGTGATGATGTCATAGCAGTGTCACTGCCTGGGGTGGGGTTGGGGGTGGGAGAAGGGTCGGCGGGGGCTGCACCAGCGAGCCAAACAGATGAGTCATGGGAGTTTTGGGGGCAAAAGGAGCATCGACAGACACGCACACACTCCATATGGTAGCACCCACAGTCTGTGTGTGTGTGTGTGTGTGTGTGTGTGTGTGTGTCTTTCTCTCTTTCTCATAAGTACACACACACTAGATTCGGGGGGTGGGGATTGGGGGGGTTGTGAGTCAGCAAAGGGGCAGTCTGTGTCAGTCTGTGTCCGTATATGGGGCTCTCCGTCAGGCTAATGCACTGTGGCCTGCCGGGAATGCTCGCAGATTCCTTGCATGTTTAGTGGCTTTTGTGTGCGAGAGGCATGAATCAAAGAACAACACATAACCACGCATTATCAGACAGCGTGTGCCAATGTGTCCTGACAACACCCGGGATGAGGATGACAGGCCTGAACCGTGAAGTGATGCTTCACACTGGCAAGCTGTGATCAGTGCTCACTTACAGTAAGGCAGTGAGTGCTCATTAAACTCTGGTTACAATAGATTTTTTCAACCTTGAAAATGAGTGATGTATTTATATAGAGATAAAAATCAATATATCAAGTAATCATTAATTTGATACTGTGGCCTTTTCTGCACGTGTAGTATTGTTGTGCTCCTGTCCTGCTCTTGCTGTGGTGGCTGACAGGCGGCTTCACTATGTGACACACCCTTACTTTTCCTAATCTTGCATTCCTGCTGCAAGTACCAACCTGTGATACACATGTTCGCACCAGTCCCTCCCCCTAACAGTGCAAATGTAAATTTATAGCTGTCAGTCATTTTTATCTGTGTTTTCCGGCAACATTTGTCTCTGGTGCTTTCCATTTCTCCTTCACAATCAGATCTTCTGCTTCTTGCTTTCCATTTCCCTATCATTCCTGAGCAGACTGAGTTGCCACTCTGTCGCTATTCTGATGACCCAGCTCTGTCAAAGTTCCCATGGTGATGGGTTATTCAAACAGACCTGACCCCGCTCCATTTAATCACCATGCAGAGTGTATTTTTCCACTGGGAGCACCTGATATATCATGTGTAGCAGTGTGGGCAGCATGTGAGCACATCTTTCTCTGTTGGAACACAAATTCAGACGGACTTGATATACTTCTGTATGTAGGCAAAGAACTTCTCTAATATATTATCGCGTGAGGTAAAGGCTGCATGTGTCCCTGACTGGCTCGGTTGTCTTGATCATATTCCATCAAGACCCGCATATTTTCTGACCCCATCCGCAAACTCTTGCTGCAGCTCTTGGCCAGAGAGCTTTCTGGGCCTCCTACTGATGCAGTTAAATATTCAGCCTTTTCAGTAGCCCCAGCCCCCAACCGCAGCCCCAGCACTCTTATGCAAAAATACAGAAGAAAAAAAATCCTTCAAGACCTTGCCTTGCCTTGTTACTCACAACTATTTGAGTCTAGACGACAATAACAAAGTAAATTGAGTTGACACCAATGTGAGTAGAACTGGAATCAGACCAGCCTCAAGTGGTCCTGTCCAGTGTTTTTTTTAGTTTTTTAGTTTTTTAGGCTTCATTCTCTCATCTTGTTTCTGCAGCTCTTACCAGAGCACTGAAAAGTCTGAAATCACAAAGAAACTACCAACTGGACACAGCTGCTGTCAGAAGTAGGATTCACTCACATGTGTCTATTAGTGGAGCCCAACAGAACATACACTGCAGAGAACCCTCTTTTCCCTCCTTAACTATGTTCTCATCACCGTCCTCCCTGAGACACACAAACACACACTGCTCCACCCTTTCCTCAAGACTGGACGTCGGCAGTCATCCATCCTGATCAACTTCTCCTAGTGCAACATGTGTGTGCATGCTGTGTGTGTGGTTATCTTCCTTATGTACATGCTAGCTTCTGGTTGCATCACTTTCTCCTCAACAGCGGGGCGTGCGGTTCCATCTGTACACAGACGAACGCCTTAGATGGAATTTAGACCAACCAGACATATTACTAGATGTGCTATTGTGTCATTCTGGTCCAGTACAGACTGGTGTGTTAAAATTAGTATAAACCTATGTAAATGTGGTAATTATCCAAACTGTTTCCCCATAACATGATTGGTGAGAATATAAAAAAGGCCAACATTTTTTGCGGCAGATGGTTGCTAAAATAAAATAACAGGCATGTAGAACATTTTGAAATAGAGCCGGCAGAATATCATGATTCATGCAGAAAAGTCCCTCCATCTCCCTCTTCTGCTTACATCTCTGATGGAAAAAGTTGGTCTTATTTCCAAAGTTTCATATCCTTAATAGAGGAGGTGTATTATTAAAGTAGAGATACTAAAAGCAAAGCAACAGTGTTTTCTATCTTTGTGTAAATTTAGTAAATGAAGTTGCATTGGCACAGTGAAGCAGAACCACCATATTCATTTGAAGAGAGAACTAGGCAAATCACAGTGTCATCTTTGTCACTATGATTAGCCACATAGCCCTTTCCGTTGAGATATCATCTAAAGCAATAAAGACTGGAGCAGTTCATCCAAGCTGTAGTTCCATTCTCAACATCGACTCTTAACAAAGGCTGCACTTAGATTAGACGGCACAACATCGGCTGTTTTCAATCAATATTTTGGCTACATCATTATTACAAGTTTTTTGATTAAAAATGCATCAACTCTACTACAGATACTCCTGGTGTCCACACTAGTCCAGAGTTTTTGAGCTGAAAAAATGGCAACATTTGGAAACGCTGCTGCAGCGTTTTAGTCTAAATCATTGCGTGGACAGAAATCGTTTTACTACTACCAATAAAACATAGTTGTATGGATTTAGCCTTAGACCAATGGCATTTACCCATTTAGTGGTTTGAATCCAGATTGAAATCTCTACAAAAGACCATGAAGTACCATGTTAGAGGTCAGCATAAACTACTGTTATCTCTCTCCAGGCCAAAGTATGGTCTATGATTTCTAGCTATGCATTCTCCTCCTCCTTAAAGATGTACATTAGATAACAGATAACAGAGGCACTCCCAGGGGAAATGTGAAGTTTAAAGCGCAGATCATCAGATTGTGCTATCCCATCTACATTCTTTGTGTTCATCTTGAACTGACTTTACCTCCCTTTTTCAGTGCATGTAAAAGAAAAATCTGCCTTCATTTAATTTAAAACATTTTTTTTGAACAGGACAAGGACCCATCTGTCCTTTATGATTAGTCAGCATGGTAACATGAGCTCAAATCTAACCCTCCTCTCTTTTCCTCTGGATTCCAGACTCTAAAGCCATCGTGGATGGGAACCTAAAGCTGATCCTGGGTCTGATCTGGACCTTGATCCTGCATTACTCCATCTCTATGCCCATGTGGGATGAGGATGAGGAAACAGATGACGGCAGGCAGAAGACACCCAAGCAGAGGCTGCTGGGATGGATCCAGAACAAACTGCCCGAGCTTCCCATCACCAACTTCAACAGAGACTGGCAGACCGGCCGGGCCCTGGGTGCCCTGGTTGACAGCTGTGCTCCAGGTACGTGCGTGTGTCATAGAGAACATCTTTGTGGTTCTGTCTTGCTGAGGATGGTGGGGACATGTTTTGTGTGTTTCAGTGGAGAAGATGTTTAACCCAGCCAAGGGTTGATTGCTAAAAACATGAATTGTCCACATACACCAGTGATTGACAGCTGCAGATCTGAGGTCAGGTCAGGGAAAACATAAGAGGGTAGTTCTCATGTGTGGGAGGAAAAGCTGAGGGCAGAGCTGATCTGTGTGTAGAGGAGGGTGAGGACTGAACTCCCCCTTTTACAGTCCTGTTGAAGTAAGAGGAGAAGAGGAGACAGAGGCCAGGAGGGATGAAGGTGAGGGAAAGTGAGGCATACGGGAGGTTTCTGTTTACATAGTCGGGATGTTTGGCATACCTGTGGATCACCATCGGCCTCGAGCCTCAGATAAGGATTCAACTAAAGACGTTACATCTCTCCAGCTAGAGATTTCCCTGCAGTTTCCAAAAATAGCAGCGCACAGACTTGAGAGAACAAACAAAATGCTGACACAGACACATTGCCAAGATGTGTTTGTGTCAAAATCAATGACTATCACAACACGCAGTGGAGAAATTGAAGTAAGACATCTTGAGGAGCCTCAGGGACACAGACATGGCCTCACACCTACTTACTGCTGCAGATTCACCTTCAAGTGCTGATTAGGCTTGTTTTTGAATTCTCCCTTTATCTGCTGAAGGTCGTCAATGCTGCAGCCTTGGTGTCAACCTGTTATGTTTTTTGTGGAGTGAAGTTCATCTTTAGTAAATGTCATGGCTTTATACTGAAGGCAATAAACACAATATGTTCCCATCGCTCTTGCATTCACCTAGCTGGACAAAAATTACCGACAGATTATAATCATACTGTAATTTTGATTCACCTCAGCTGTGTCTCTCCTTTTTGCCAGCTTCAAACACACATTTCCCATTATCATTTTATTGTTTCTTTATATTGTCTTTATATTGCCATGCCATGTTTGTACTTAAATGGTAGGTTTTTGTCCTGCTTCTCCCTGTAGTGAACCCAACCTGGCTTTTTTTCTTTTCTGCAGGTCTGTGTCCTGACTGGGACCAGTGGGATCAGACCAAGCCAGTGGACAACGCCCGTGAGGCCATGCAGCAGGCCGACGACTGGCTGGGCATCCCACAGGTAAAACAGATTGCTTTACAGAGGGGCAAGAAATAAGAATAAATAATATTCTCTGTACAAATATAACTTTAAAGTCATGAGTAATACACTGGGGAATGCTGCTTGAATCTTACTTACACTTTTATAACCAAAGGCTTATGGCTAATGTTAATTAATGTCTGCAAACTTGAGACATTCAGTAGGCTGTATTGTTGTGTAGGGTCAAAACCTCTCAGTATAAACATACATACCTTATATACCCACTTTCAACGACCTCTGATTGGGATGGGAACCCTAAACAACCCTGATCTGGACACCCCAAGCTTTACTATTATTATAAGGCAGTAAATAGTTGGGGACTGTTTTTAAGATGCAGATAAATCTACATTTGCTATTGAATATTAATATATCAACATTATATTTTATTCTATATATAAATATATTAAATCCTGTTCATTTTCAATTAATTTGTTGACAATGAAAAATACAGAATATCACCTGCCCAAACCAAGGGCCCTGTCACACACATGCAAAGTGAATATCGCAGGTGAAAGTTCACCAACACAAAGGCATGCTGTGATTTGCCTCGCCACTGGACACAAATATTTTATTCGCATGCTCGCTCGCACTGATTAGAAGTGATCGGAAGGCAAAGGTTAACCGGGATATTATGTAGAGAGTCAACACAACTGTAAATAAAAAACGTTATTCCCTGTAGTGTTTGCTCAGAATGAAAAGTTAAACATTTGATTATGGACTTTACAAAATGTCGTGTTGCTTTGCTGGTTTGTGGGTTGCGTTGCTCCGGTGAATGTTTGACAGTGTTGTTGGCATGACTGGCACAATGCTGGCAGCTGGCACAGAATTGCGTGCTGACAGTTGGGTCTGTGGTCACCGTTGTTTCCGCCTGCAGCTCTGCTTCTGCTATGAAACTGGCTTTGTCTCTGCCCTTGCTGTTTGTGTGGGCTGTACAAATCAGACAGTAAGCATGTTTATGAGTATGTGCCAGCCGTTTCGTGTGTGAGTTTGCCACAGGTACTTTCTGAGCGGAGGTAGAGGTTGGGATGTGGTTCCATCACTGAATCTCAAATCAACTCAATATGTTTTTGTGGGTAGATGTCTCCATGGCAACTTTTCAAGCAAAGCTGCAGACTGTACATCTGTGACACCCCTTTTCCTTGTATGCAAATAAGGTAAAAACGACCCTTTAGTTTGGAAATAATTTCTCTTTTACCGTTTCTCGTAGGTGATAACCCCCGAAGAGATCGTTGACCCCAATGTGGACGAACATTCAGTCATGACCTACCTGTCCCAGTTCCCCAAGGGTAAACTGAAACCTGGTGCACCTCTCCGACCCAAACTCAACCCCAAGAAGGCCCGTGCCTATGGCCCAGGTACACGCGCACACACACACACACACACACACACACATACACACTCACACCAGCACATACAACCCAAGCTATGGATGCTGGCAATGACAAGTAATATCAGCTCATCTATTTACAGTAGCTTCTTCTGGACTATTGGACTTTATTGACATAGATGTTAAAAGTCATGCATGAAGTCAGCACCCACAGCCTCTTCTGTGTCAGTCAATGATCACAAACAATATATTCACGGGACAATTTTTAATGTGCCAACTCTCCGATCCCTCTGTCATCTGCAGGTGTCGAGCCTGTTGGTAATGTTGTGATGAAGAAAGCTGTGTTCACTGTGGAGACCATCAGTGCAGGAATGGGCGAGGTGCTGGTTTACGTGGAGGACCCTGCTGGACACCGAGAGGAGGTGGGACACTGGTAGCTTCATGGTGTTTGGTCCTCATGAGATATGGTCCTCTCACGTTTTTTTGTTACTCATGGCACTATTGTTTGTCCTGCAGGCTAAAGTGACAGCCAACAATGATAAGAACCGCACCTACTCCGTGTACTACATCCCTAAAGTTACAGGGATGCACAAGGTAAGTTTATATTTAATGCATAAGACTGACATAACTTGATTGTCATATGACTTTAAAGACCCATTTATTGATCTGTGTTGCTACAGTTTCATAATGAACAAAATATATTTTTAAGCTTCTCAGTGTCGATAGGTTGATTTGTTTGTCGCCACCGAGACAATGACAACACTGAAAACCACATAATGACAATACTTCGATCGGTAAAATCTTTCTTCATAGCTGCACACATTCATTCAATCCCTCCTGACTACATTCACTCTCTTCTCTCCCTCAGCTTGCACAGACAAACACCACTCAAACTGACTCAAACAAACACAAATATTGTTATCAGAAACATTTTTAAACTCAAAACGGGTATAAACATCATTTGGACCTCGAAACACAAAAGTACATGATAATTTGGATGTAGAGCGAGGAAGTGAGATGACAGTGGTCACTAGGGCTGTGATGGCACTGTAGTGTAATTCAATTATTTGAAGTGCTCACACTGTGGGACAGAAACTCCATGGCCAACTCTGCCTACTTGCAGAGAGACACCGATGCACATAAATGCTCACATATATAAACCGGGCTTTAGGGGCTGTGCGGTCTGTACTGTAATAGATCAAAGTCAGATCTTTCTTTTAAGTGGGAGCTAAATTTTCAATCTCTCCTTTCTGCTTTGTAGGTGACTGTGCTGTTTGCAGGGCAGCACATCTCTAAGAGCCCCTTTGAGGTGGAGGTCGGCATGGCTCAGGGAGACTCCAGCAAGGCTACGGCCCAGGGACCAGGCCTGGAGCCATCAGGAACCATCGCCAACAAGGCCACCTACTTTGATGTCTACACCGCAGGTAAATAACAGGGACCATGTGAGGGAGGTTTGGTTCTTCCACTACCGCCAGGTTAGAAGCTGAATCATCGCTTTGGGTGTGTTTTAGCATGTTTTGACTTATAATCTACTTTTTACTCTCCTTGTGTCTAATCATCGGCACACGATCTCTCTCAGGCGCTGGTGTTGGCGAGGTGGAGGTGGTGATCATGGACCCTGCCGGCAAGAAGAACACAGTGACATGCACCATCGAGGACAAGGGCAACAGTAGTCACCGCTGCACCTACAAACCCACTCAGGAGGGACAGCACATCGTCTATGTCACATTCGCTGGTGGTCAGATCAGCAAGAGTCCCTTCACAGTCAATGTGGGAGAGGGTAAGAGTTACACATGTAATTATTAGGCTATTGCCACACTTTAAAAATGCATCAACTCTGCTACAGATGTGCCTGGCGTCCACACTACTCCAGAATGGAAGTTTGGAAATGCTGCCGACCCCATTTTAGTTTGAAAACTCAGAAACTGAGATGTAGAAACTCCAAACTTAAAGCTGGCCCAATGCATAAGCGAACTAAGCAGTTGCTTAGGGCCCCTGGAGCCACGAGAGGGCCTCCAAAAGCCCTTGAAATGCCCGATAAGAAAGATCGACTTTTAAAATTATATATATATGTTAATATATTTATAATTATAAGTATGTAAATCATGTTAACGGACTGGCAAGTTAATACGACTGGTTTAATCTGTTCTTGCCACCGCTCTCAGAGCTGGTGTCACATTCATGCTCATGAATGCATACGCACTGTGCAACCAGAGTCAGACAGTCGATGAGGGCAGACACCCAGGGACCCCGGACAGCTCCACTGGCCCAGCCAGAGTGAGCACAGCCTGGCCATAGCACCACCTATGTAAAGTTACATCAGAGATCGTAAATATTTGCTCACTCTGCTGTTTTTGTTTCTTCGGTTGTGTCTAATGCTTTGACCTCTCTTCATGCCTCTCTACTGGATGTTGTGTCCTCTCTCCTCCCCTCCCTCCTCCCCTCCCTCCTTCCCTTCTTCTCTTCAATAGAGGCCTGCTGGTATCTGTCCTCTTTCTGGAAACGCCTCTTCCCTCTACTGTCATTTCCTGTTTCCTGGGATCTCTCTTGGTACCCACTGTGTGTGTGCGTGCATGTGTGTGTATGTGTAGATATTTCACCACCTCATCCTTTGCTCTGTATGGATGTTTTTGTGAAATTGCATGTCTTTACTTGCGACTCATGTCCTTGTGTAGACTTGCTTTTTTACGTGTGTCATCTGCCTGTAAAGCTCTAAACTCAAAATGACTCAATCATCTCCATTGCTATGTTTCCTTATTAGGAGATTTCTGCATGAGGAAATAATCTACTAGGACTTTCACCAACATATGCTCACATTTAGATGGAGGAACAACACCATCAAGCTGTTTGTGTTGTTTGTATTTGCCCAGGAGATGAGTGCCTCAGTTCTTCCAGCTCAGTTGTGGTTTTAAGTTTACACAGTGACACAATCCTCAAAGAATTATGTTTGGATTGCATGACCAGCATTGTTTAAAATATGGCTTTTGGCACAACATGGTTCGTATTTTCTTGAACTGAGCTTTTCTGAGGGATAGAACAAAAATTAAAGTTGCATTGGGTGTGTCCAACCCAGACAAAAGCACAGGATACTTAAAAACAAGGAGAGAAACACAGGATATGGATGATATAATATATAATATAATATAATTTAGAAAGTACTTCATCTATCATAAATATACCATTAGTAAGAACATGTTAACATTAGAAGTTAATCATTCTTATTTACATAGATCTTTTACATTTTTTAATGAAGTTTCATTGGTTGTAGAGGTTCTGCCATTAAAAACAGACCTACACACATGGCTTGCTGTTGTGAAAATTGATTTTAATACAATAAAATAGAATTGTTTCCTTTTTGCCAAGTTGTCCACTCCCTGGAAAATGCCTTGTGCCCCTTTGAATAGCCCATGTTCCTGCAGGACTTCCTTTGCTTCCTGCAGGGTGTCTAGCTGTGACTCAGGAGCTCCTATTTTATACACTTTTAATGAGGAGATAAGAAGCATACTCCACTTCCTGTGTGGAGATAAAGGCTCACTTCCTCCACTGTGGTCTATAATTTCACTCTCCAGACTAAGATGGATGGATAAGAGGCACTGAAGGGTGTGCAGGGTAGGCAGAAGGTGGGAAGGGACAGCTGAAAAGCACTTTCCACTAACCCTTCACTGTGATGGATGTACCGTTCAGATTCGGGTGGAAAAAGTTTTGGTTTCATATCATTCACCCTGCACCTCATTCCTCCGCTCCCCACTGAAACCACCACTCAACTCTCTTGTGGTCGTAATGTTGGAGTAATGCTGTTTCCCCCTCTCTCTCTCTCTCTCTCATCAGCATGTAATCCCAGCCTCTGCAAAGCTAAGGGCCGTGGTCTGCAGCCGAAGGGCCTGAGGGTGAAGGAGACTGCAGACTTTAAGGTTTACACTAAAGGAGCCGGCACCGGGGAGCTCAAGGTCACCATCAAGGGCCCAAGTGAGTTAAGCAACACACACCAGTGTCATTTTTTATCTTCTCCAACTGAGGAAACATCACATTAGGCAGCGTCTCAACAACAGTAAGTAGGTTTGAAACCAAAAGGGTTTTTATCTGTACACATACAGTATATCTGACACTTCCTGTGCCCATAGACCTGCAGTTCAGATGAGGATAAACTCTTAAAAAATGAAAGGTCCAAATAATAAATGACAAAATGTTGTGTTTTGAACTTTTTACGTTTCTTCAAAGAATCACTTCATGTAGGTCAAAGCCACATAAAAGTAGTTATCATCTGTGATACTAATGTGCATTACTGTTTACAGAGGGTCTGGAGGAGCCGTGTAAAAGGAAAGATCTCGGAGATGGTGTCTATGAATTTGAGTATTACCCCACCACAGCTGGGACATACACCATCACCATCACCTGGGGAGGACAGCACATCCCCCGCAGGTACACACTCACTCACGTCTAACAAATACCGTTGGAGTTGGAGCGTATATCTGTAATTTAAGGTCATTGCTCTCTGCTCTGTTTAGTCCCATCGAGGTCAAGATTGGTGCTGAGGCCGGCCAGCAGAAGGTGAGGGCCTGGGGTCCAGGACTGGAGGGTGGCGTTGTTGGCAAATCTGCCGACTTTGTCGTGGAAGCTGTTGGAGACAACGTTGGAACACTGGGTAAGTATCTCTGCAGGAGAGATGACAGAGATAACACAAGTATTTTTACAAATCCAAAGTTTAACGCTCAGTAGTGTGCTGAATAGCTCTTGTAAGCTATTTTTGTTTCTTTTGCATGTGCAGGTTTCTCTGTGGAAGGTCCATCTCAGGCCAAAATTGAATGTGACGACAAGGGAGATGGATCCTGTGACGTGCGCTACTGGCCCACAGAGGCTGGAGAGTACGCTGTGCATGTGCTCTGCAACAACGAAGACATCCAGCACTCTCCCTTCATGGCTGAGATCGTCAACCCACCAGGCAAAGACTTCTACCCTGACAAGGTTTGCACACGCCCACAGACACATGCAGTTACAGTATATTATGCAGCTGCTGAACAATCAAAATTGAAATGATATTAGTTAGTTTTTTTATCTTTAAATATTTTGTATTTCTAAAGCACCCTGAATGTGTTTATTCCAGGTTAAGGCCTATGGTCCAGGCCTTCAGAGCAGTGGCTTGGCTGTAGGAAAGCCAACAGAGTTCACAGTCGATGCAAAGCAGGGAGGAAAAGCTCCTCTGAAGATTGTGGCTCAGGTAGATTCTGTGTGTATCAGTATATGAGCAGATGTGTACTGCATGTGTAGTATAATCTGTTTCAGCCTCGGAAATATCTGTCTATCTATTTTACACATCTTCCTGCTGTAGATCTCTTCCACGCAAGTTCTTTTCTCAGTGTTAACTCTGGTTTTCCACACATGCACAGGATGGTGAAGGTGCTCCTATGGATGTCCAGGTTAAAGATAATGGCAATGGCACATACACCTGCACCTATACCCCACGTAAGCCCGTAAAACACACGGTCATGGTGTCCTGGGGAGGAGTCAACATACCCGACAGCCCATTCAGGGTGAGTGCAAGCACGCTCACACACACACACACATTTCCCTGTCTGTAGCTGTGAGGACACTCATTGACATAATGCATTCCCTAACCTAAACATGATTCTAACCCTATAACCAAGTCTGAACCCTCAAACAACCCTTTGTATTTTTGATGGTTCAATGATGGTATTGAACCAAAATTGGCCCTCATGACTATAGAAAGACAAACACACACACTTGTTCTTCCTTGCATTGACACTAAGATCATTAATAAGATCAGAAAAGTTTCTTTAGCCTTCATAAATTGTTTTGTTTTCCGTCACCACAGATGAACATCGGAGCAGGCTGTCATCCAAACAAGGTGAAGGTGTCAGGACCTGGTGTGGCCAAGACCGGCCTCAAGGCCTTTGAGCCCACGTACTTCACTGTGGACTGTGCAGAGGCTGGACAAGGTAAAGCCACATAAAACAGTAGAATTAAAATTCAATCAGCTCCCAGGCTGCAGTGCTCTGATAACTCCTTTGTACACTGCAGAGGAGAGTCTCTCACAGCAAATAAGAGAATAAAGCACAAGTGACAGAAGAGTGAATACAGAGCTTTTATTCAGCATCTGTTAATGTCGGTGCTTCAACTGGTTCTACTGCCTCCAAATGGCCAAAAAGTGAATTACTGCAGCAGACAACATTTTTCTCTTTGTAGGGGTTGTGTTAATTTTTTCCAAAATGGCTGCAGTAGACAGCTCAGGTCATCAGCTGTAATTCTGAATGTGTTATGACGACTATCGTCTCCTCAGGTGACATCAGCATAGGAATCAAGTGCGCCCCCGGAGTGGTTGGGCCCGCAGAGGCTGACATCGACTTTGACATCATTCGGAATGACAACGACACATTCACAGTCAAATACACTCCACCTGGAGCCGGCAGCTACACCATTATGGTTCTGTTTGCTGACCAGGTGAGTTTCAATCATGCATTGTGGTTGGATGTGCATGTGAATGGTCAAGGACTGAAGAATTTATTCAGTGTCTCGGTAAAAATGTGTGTTTGAATGCATGTTTGTTCTGTTTTTTTGTCCAGGCTATACCAATGACACCCATCAGGGTCAAAGTGGATCCTTCTCATGATGCCAGCAAAGTCAAGGCGGAGGGACCAGGACTCAGCCGCAGTGGTAAGAACACCTGTTCACCAGGTTGTTCAGTGTGACATATACTTATTTACCTCTGCGATCACTGACTCTGTAAAAAGATGGTGCGTCTCCATTTCCTGCAACTGTACAATAGTGAAAATATCACAGATAAAGGTGCTGTCGTCCTGTGCTGGAGACGTCATTTGGAGCCTGCACAGTAATATATTATCGAGATCATGCACATAAACCTGTGCGAACAATCGCAAGTCAATTTCAAAAAACAAATTGAAACTAAACTCATAAGGAGCATGAACACTGGATGTCGTCCATCTTTATTTACAGTCCCTAGGCCAGACTCGCGCAAACTGAATGAATGGTCTCGCTCTCTCTCTCTCAGGGGTTGAATTAAACAAGCCCACTCACTTCACTGTGAGCACTAAAGGAGCAGGAAAGGCAAACCTGGATTGCAACTTCAGCGGCCCGACCAAAGCAGAAGCCGTCAAGGACTTTGAAATCATCAACAACCATGACAACACACACACTGTGAAATACACACCTGTGCAGCAGGTAAGATACCAACCATCGTGGTGAGCATCCAGTCTCTCGTGTTTGTATTGTATTAACTCATAAAGAGCCTAAAAGCTTTTGTGGACAGAGATCGTTTTAGTTTGAAAGCGGCATCTACTTGGAAATGTTGGCTAGCTTATCACTCTTGGCTCTAGCTCCGTAGTAAATGAGGATACAGTATCAATCTACAAATCCAGTTTAAGAAAGTGAACAGGCACCAAAATGGGAATATTGTTTCTTATATTATTTTATACAGTAAATCAAAGCTGTATCAAACCATTACCTACTTCATAATCTGTGTGGTCACACGTGTGTGTCGATGCTTCCCTTCCTGCCCCAGGGTCCTCTGGGAGTTGCTGTGACCTACGGGGGAGATCACATCCCCAAGAGCCCCTTCAACGTTGGTGTGGCACCCACACTGGACCTCAGCAAGATCAACATCACAGGGCTTGGAGACAGTACGTTCCCTCTTGTCATTGTTCTTGCTCCTCCACCCCATTCGATTTCAGTTTTTACATGAAGCAGGATTTTACACTAGTTTATCACTAACAACTCAAGCTGAATGTTGTTTCTGTTGCTTAGTCATTTGTTTTCATTTTGTCTGGGATACAGAGTTAATTATCTCAACCAAGAAACCAAGATTTAGGTAAAAAATCTGACATTATACCTCAGTAGTCTAACTCACTAAGTCAATCATTTTATCATCTAAAAATGTGTCAAACCTACGATTTTTTTCTTTTTCTGGACATATGCAGCACCTGTGAGTCACATAATCATATAGAATAGTCTTTTTCCAGCTGGATCAGGAGTGTTGGTGTGTTTTCAAGTCTTCTGCGTTCTGTGTGTCTCCGTAGAAATGACCGTTGGCAAAGACAAGGAATTCGCTGTCAAATCAAAGGGTGCTGGGGGTCAGGGAAAGGTCGCCGCCAAGGTGACTGGACCGTTAGGAAAACCAGTGGCCAGCAAGGTATGACGCATAATTGTGATGAAAACAAGTCTCCAGAATCTTGGTGTTGAAGATAAGACTATATATTTTATAATGTATGAAGTTGTTAGTTATTAAAGTCCTGCCCATATTTCTTGTTCCAGGTTGAGCCCGGGTTGAGCCCAGAGACCAGTCAGGTTAAGTTCATCCCCCGGGAGGCGGGGCCATACCAGGTCGAACTGACTTATGATGGCGTTCCGATTCCTGGATCTCCCTTCACCCCCACAGCATACCCGTCCACAGACCCCTCCAAGGTCAGCGCCTCTTACTGACACTCTGTTACGCATCCATAGTGTGTGTGAATATGATATAAATCTGGAATGCTAAAGTAATTTTGGAGCTAACACAGTCACCTTTTCCTCTCAGGTACGCTGCTCTGGCCCAGGTTTAGAGCGTGCCAAGGTCGGAGAAACAGGGGAGTTCATTGTGGATTGTACCAACGCTGGCCCCGCTGAGCTGACCATCGAGATCATCTCAGACAGCGGCACCGAGGCCGAGGTTCACATCCAGGACAACGGAGACGGGACCTACACCATCACCTACATCCCTCTCTACCCAGGCTCATACACTCTCACCATCCGCTATGGTGGCCAGGATGTGCCCAACTTCCCCGCTCGCCTCAATGTGGAGCCTGCAGTAGACGCCAGTGGAGTCCGTGTGTTTGGACCAGGAGTGGAGGGCAAAGGTAAGATAACCTGCTGCAGAAGATTGAAATACTGCATGTTAGATAGTGTTTTGTTCACTATATGTTCTGTATCAAAGATAATGTATTTCTATTCTGTAAAGGTGTCATCCTTATTAGCTTCTAACTATTTTCTTATGTTCTAGACAAAATGTTTTGACTTATTTTTCCATTGTTTATCCATTTGTACTGCAAAAGAGCAGTTGTTAGAGTTTTCTAGTAGTAGTGTCTTATTATTGGGGACACAATAACTCCTGAATGTTATGATTGCCAATACTGATCTTATAAAGCAGAGCAGGTATCAGCCAGATGTGACCGAGCCTTAGTCAATGAATTAGCATCGCTTACATTTCGTCAGTCAGAATGCTGCACCTCAGCCATCCCTGACATCATGTTACCTTTTGTAAAATAATTCCAGTGGTCACGGCATGTTTGAAACCTGGTTGTTAAAACAAAGAGCACTCTAAATACAATACAAGTCTATATCAGCCAGATATGTTTGTTTATATTTGCTGTGTTTTTAGGTGTTTTCCGTGAGGCGACCACAGACTTCACTGTGGATGCTCGTGCTCTGACACAGGCTGGAGGCGACCACATCAAAACCCTCATCAGCAACCCGTCCGGCAGCCGCACGGACGCCCTGATCACAGACCTCAGAGACGGCACCTACAACGTGGAGTACACTCCCTATGAGGAGGGTGAGTATGATACTTTGTGCAAACTTTGTTGCTTCAGTGTTGGATTTTCTGCAACATGACGTCCTGATATTTTGTGCATATGTTTGTTTAAGGCCCACACAGTGTGGAGGTTTGCTATGATGGCTCTCCAGTGCCCAAGAGTCCGTTCCGTGTTGCAGTCACTGAAGGCTGTGACCCAGCTCGTGTGCGCGTGCACGGTCCTGGCCTGAAAGGCGGCATCACCAACAAGCCCAACAAGTTCACGGTGGAGACCCGGTAAGTGAAGGGAGATCAAACACACTTGGAAGAGTTCAAGATGGAAAAGGTCACTGAGGTTTTACCTGCTCATATTTTTAATGTCCATCGTTTTCCCTCTGCAGGGGAGCAGGTACTGGTGGTCTCGGTCTAGCGATGGAGGGTCCATCAGAGGCCAAAATGTCCTGCACTGATAACAAGGATGGCAGCTGCAGTGTTGAGTACATCCCATACGAGCCCGGCACATACAACCTCAACGTCACCTATGGAGGACAGCCAATCAAAGGTACTGAACTGTCACAGCTCTGTGTCCAAAATCACCCACTCCCTCAACTACCCCCTACTCACTATTGAGTAACTTCTATGTAGAGGACTAAATAGTGGGCTCATCTGCAAAAGAAAAATGCTTTAGGACTGTTCTTGTTTTCTCTCTGTTACGGGATTATGACGTACAACAAGAACGATGTTGACGAGTGGGGAAAATCCCAAAATAAATTTTAAATGTTAATTTTACACTTTAGTATTAATACTTTAAAAGCACATTAAATGACCATGTTTACATGTAGAAATAAATCATTTGCTCCAGTTCGTGCTCTGATCTGCTGCTCTACTCTTATTACACATTTTACTACCACAACTCACAGATTGGTCTCGTGTCACTCACAAAAAAAATCTTAAAGTGTAGAAAAATATAGACCTGTCTGTCTTAAGTATAACAAGGAGTAGAATCACCAGAGAGAGAAGGCTTCCCTCTATATGTTGATTAGTTAGTGATTTCATATTCCGTCTAGTATTTAAGTAAGATTTGAAATAACACTTTGCTGATGTGTTGTCTGCACAGGCAGTCCATTCTCTGTGCCAGTCAGTGACACAGTGGACAGTACCAAGGTGAAATGCCAGGGTCCAGGCCTGGGCACCAACGTCAGGGCCAACATTCCTCAGGCATTCACAGTGGATGCCTCCAAAGCTGGAGTGGCCCCACTGCAGGTCCGTGTGCAAGGACCAAAAAGTAAGTGTGTGTTCTAATGTCTTTTCATGTGCTATCACACACGAAAAGAGTCTACTACGAATTAAGCACTAAACTTGGCGTCTGTTTCGGTGTGTGTGATAGGTGTGGTGGAGCCTGTGGAAGTGGTGGATAATGGTGACCAGACCCACACAGTCAACTACGTTCCAACCAGAGAGGGACCCTATTCCATTAATGTATTATATAATGATGAGGAGATCCCACGCAGGTAACACACACACACACACACACACACACACACACACACACACACACACACACACCGCTTCATGTAAGTTCAAGATTTTCAAACCTAAATGTTTTCATTCCTCTTCAGTTTTCATGCTTGTGTTCAACCAGTTTGTCCTCTTGCCCCCCTCAACCCCCCCACCCCACTCCACCATCAGCCCTTACAAGGTGAAGGTGCTGCCCACCCACGATGCCAGTAAGGTGCGTGCCAGCGGGCCCGGCCTCAACACCACCGGAGTGCCCGCCTCTCTGCCCGTCGAGTTCACCATTGATGCCAAAGACGCAGGCGAGGGGCTGCTGGCAGTGCAGATCACCGTGAGCTCTCACGCACCACGCACATACAAAAATGAAAATGTAATATTTTGATAGTTGTTCTGAAACAGTGGTAATGCTACCCCGCCACAGGACCCAGAGGGGAAGCCCAAGAAGGCCAACATACGAGACAACCACGACGGGACCTACCTGGTGTCCTATGTACCGGACATGACGGGCAGATACACCATCCTCATAAAGTACGGAGGGGACGAAATCCCATACTCACCCTACCGTATCAGGGCCCTGCCCACTGGAGACGCCAGCAAGTGCACTGTCACAGGTATGTACGGGATGGTTCGAGCTCTGCAGATGGTTTTCATTTTGGGGACTTTTTTTATAACGTGAACAAATTACTATAAATATAATAAGTCATAATCAAAATCCATTGTATTGGTGCCCAATCCTTCTGTCCTCTTTTTACCTTAAGAATAATAGTGATCCTGCATAATAATGGATTTACTGTACTGTACGTTACACACAGTTTTCAGAGGATGGTCAGATTTTTATCAGGAATTTATGTCCCCACATGTCACAATGTTGTTACTCTCTGAAATTAGATTCTCTCCCAACAAGGACAGCTCAGAAGATGGTTCCGATCATGTTTTATTTGTATATCCCTTATTCACAAATCACAGATTGCCTGATAGGGCTTATAAGGATAGTTCACCTAAAAATGTAAATTCACTCATTATCTACTCACGACGATGGAGGGGTGGATGAAGAGTTTGAGTCCACAAAACACGTTTTGAGTCTCAGGGGTAAACAGTCTTGCAGCCAAAATGCAATTCAGTACAAAACATGATTAAACTGCACAGGGCACAGTTATTTATGTGTACTCAATTTTCTTACTTATTTTGGATGTTTGACAAAATAGTTTGCTCACTTTCTTGCCCAGAGTTACTTGATGATTGACTGCATTTTCATACCGGAGCAGTGACATGATCTTTAAGGCAGTGTTGTAACCAAGTCACTTAACTCAGAGTCGAGTCTGGAGTCATTAATGGTGATTGATTTAATCTATACGATAAGAAACAACTTTTTTTCACTAGAGCTTTTATTCTTATCAAAGTAATATTATATGAAATGTTAATTTAATGAGTTTTAAAGCTTCTGTTTTTTAAGGGGTAAAGAACCAGGGTAGTTTTTTTTCCTCAGATTGGGCTCAAAGGTTCCATCAGACTCAAACTGATTTGGTGATTTAGGGTCAAGGTCACTGTGACCTCACAAAGCAGGTTTTTGCCACAACTCAAGAATTAATTCTGACATATCTTCATCCAAAGGCCAACATCACTGTGACATCATAATGTTTCTGCTGTGGTCCTTACTCAACACCAGTTCTCAGGAACAGCAGATTATGACGATATTTCTGTTACTTGACTGGTGACAGCGAGTCAAACAACCACAAGTGCTAAAGTTAGACTATTTGTTATTATACCTGTTGCTCTTACCTCATTATGTTTCATGCAGATGTGTGTTGTGTTCCTCACGCTGTGCTCCTCAGTCATACTCCCCCAGCCCCTTCTGTACACACTCACAAACACACACGCACACTCGCACATACACACACCACTTCCCCTCCCCGCTTTACACTCCACCATCACAGTTTTTTTTTTTTTTCATCCAAGTGTTTGGAGCACAGTTATTGCCTCCCACCACCCGCACCCCCACCTGACTGTCTTTTATTTGTCACCTTTTGTTTTCTCACTCCCCTGCTTCTCACCGTTCCTATTATCAGTCTCAATCGGCGGTCACGGTTTAGGTAAGCCTACTGAACGACTTTGTCATGTGGAGGAACTGCTCTACCTTCTACTTCTTTTCTGTCAGCATGGAGGATAGTGGCACCAGCTTAGGATATCCCATCTCTGTGTCTCACTTTCTCTTCTTCTCCTCTGTTTTTCTCCATCATAACTATTTTTTCATCCCATCCGATGAACCACTCCTGATTCATAACTGTTTGTCTCTGTTTCCCTCTTACAATTTTATTGGACAGACTAATGGACTAACACAGGAGGTAGGATGGCATGGTGGAATGGCACTTTTGCAATCTAGCTTTAAGTTCTACACGGGGACTGTATGATGGTAACATGAGTCAATGGTAACAGGTAGATGGAAATAACAAGACTAGATCTCATCCAACTTTAACCTGGTCCTGTGGTTGTGGAATGTGCATGCTGAATGTTGTGCGTTTGAAAGGATGTGTGTGTCCGTTTGAAACAAATCACGTATCACTATTCACCTTTTCTTCTCCATTCTTAAGGTGCTGGTGTCGGCCCAACTATCCAGATTGGCGAACAGACTGTCATCACAGTGGACGCTAAGGCCGCTGGAAAAGGCAAGGTGACCTGCAGCGTGTGCACGCCAGAGGGGGCCGAGCTTGACGTGGACGTTGTTGAAAACGAAGACGGCACATTCGACATTTTCTACACGGCGCCGCAGCCTGGCGAGTATGTCATCTGCGTTCGCTTTGGAGGGGAACACATCCCTAACAGTCCCTTCCAAGTCACGGTGAGTCATCTTAACTTTTATTTATGCAGAAATGAGCAAATGTGCTATTTTACTGCTTGGTGTTGTTTAGAACAAGAGAAACGTACAACAGAGTAAATGAAGAAAGGAAGGAAGAATGGTCTTAAAGGGATAGTTTACACAAAAATGAATATTCACTCATTATCTACTCACCCCTATGCCGATGGAGGGTGAAGTGTTTGAGACCACTTAACATTTTAGGAGTTTCAGTTGTAAACAGTGTTCCAGCCAACTATAATACAACTGAAGTAAATGGTGACCAATTCATCAAATGTAAAAAACAACTGAAAAAAACCAAATCAAATCCAAGGAGTCTCAAATCTGTGAGAGCAAAGATTTTTGTTGTAAATGATCGCAAGCTTTTCAAATATGTGAATATAGAGGAAACGTTTTTCTTGGCGTCTAAACCTCACTTAGCAGCAATTACATCATTCAAGACAGCAGTAACAGCTGAGATGCAGCAGTGATGTACTTTATGAAGAATATCTTCTAGGATATTTTACAGGCAGGACAAGTGCATACACTAGGACAACAAGCAGAGCAACCTACGTGCTCATTGATCTATTCATGTCTGGTGTAAAAGTGCGAGTGAGAGTTGTTGCATTCACCAAAGATCCCCTGGCACAGTTTCTCTCTACAGACACTTCATGACGGCACCAGACATTTTCATAAATCCCTCTGACTACTGTTTTATATCCCCTCCGATCCCTTCCATCCGTTTTACCCTCTCCTTCCCCTACACCACCCCGTCTACCACCTCCCATCCCCTGTCAGGCACTGGAAGGAGCTCCATCAGACCAGCTCATGCAGCAGAGCCAAATGCCCCAGTACTACGCTCAACAGCCCTGGGTACCTACAACGTCTGTCTCCAGCCTCTCTCCTTCCTTTCATTCATTTTCCTCAATTTCCTCCTTTCTCTCATCTACATCATCCTGCACACCACATCACCCCGACCCCACCCAGCCCTTCATCAGCCTACATCAGTGTGGGCTGCCTCTCATTGCAGGTGTTTCATCTCTGAGGGTGTTTTCTCTCTTACTTCACTCCCTCCATCTCAGGAACAGAATTCCTCAAACACATGGACAATGCAACAGAGCTGCGCAAAATCAAAAAGTAGCACATGCTTCCCCAAAGCATGTGCATCGTTTTTATTCAGCAGCACAGGAAATGTTTCCCCCTGCAATTTCGGAATTAGATATTTTCCATTCATGGTCGTGCAGCACATCTGTTCAGTAGTGCTCCGTGTCAACTTGCTTAGGAGACAAAAGCAGCCATTTTGAGAATTACTATGATATATAATGTGGGCACGTCAGCTGCGCCACATTCTTACAAAATGGCTAACTGCATCTTCATTCACCTCCTGACTTGCCAGTGTTTTTGTCTTCATCTCGTTCTCTCTCGCAGTTTGTGTCGGTGTCATCATCCTGACCATGATCACAATTGTCATCTCCATTGTCAATCATTTCATCTCATGATTGTCTCATCCCATTTTGTTTGTTGGTGTTTGGAAGCTTTTACCCGTCTGTCCCGCTCTACATCTATGACATACACGTTACTTTAACCGCACCCATCACCTCATCCTCTTCACACCCAGTTTATCTGACCTCTGACCTCTGTTCCCCAGGCAACAGACAGACCAATGGGAATGAATGGTCTGGACGTGGCGGGGCTGAGACCGTTTGACCTGGTCATCCCATTCACCATCCAGAAGGGAGAGATCACAGGTAGCATGAATGAATCTGTAAAAGAATGAGCACACATACACTGGATCTCAGTCTTGCGTGAAGATTCCCATGTTGCTTGTATCTCACAGTATGTTTCTATCTTTTGCTGAAGGTGAGGTCCGAATGCCGTCGGGCAATGTGGCCAAGCCTGACATCACAGACAACAAGGACGGCACTGTTACTGTCAAGTATGCTCCCACTGAGGCTGGTCTGCACGAGATGGACATCAAATACGATGGCATCCACATCCCTGGTACAACTTACCTTTCTGCACAAATACAAGAGACATTCTTCTCTGAGGTGCTTGGAAAGTTGTGTGAGAGAAAGTAGCATCACAAACCAACTCTCTCGGTCTCGCTCTTCTTCTCCTTGTTGTACGTCACAGGAAGCCCCTTACAGTTCTACGTGGACTACATGAACAGTGGTAATGTCAGTGCCTATGGGCCTGGCCTCATCCATGGGACCGTCAACAAGCCTGCTGTCTTCACTGTTAACACAAAAGACGCTGGAGAGGGTATGTAGCTGTTGCAGACATTTGTCGAATGCATGGAGATGCATATATATATAGATATATATCTATCTATATATATATAGATATATATATACTGTACTATCTCTAACTCCTTTTTTTAATTCATTTTACACTCTATTAAATCTTGCTTAAATCTTTAAAACCACCATAGACCAAAGAGAAAGAAATACAGAGATAAACACAATGACAGTGATAAGTCGCTGCATTCATATCATGTCTTTGTAGGTGGCCTGTCTTTGGCCATCGAGGGTCCATCCAAGGCTGATATCAGCTGTGTGGACAACCAGGACGGGACATGCACCGTGTCCTATCTGCCCGTCCTGCCAGGAGACTACAGCATCCTGGTCAAATACAATGACAAGCACATCCCTGGCAGCCCCTTCTCTGCTCGAATTACTGGTAATATCTTGTATTCTCACATCATCTGTTTCTTTTGACAAACACAGACGTAACTGGAATGGCACTAAGAGTGAATGCGTCCAACAATTCACTCATGAAATTAAATTTAAATTTACTAGATTCCGATTTTTATTTGGATCTGCACCAAATTGCACACATTGAAAAATATCAATTCCGATAAATACGTCAGAATTTCTTCATCAAGATCCATGAGACCCATTGAAAAATGTCCTATCTCACAATGTTAAAGAGAGTGAAAAAAATATTCCTTGCTCTGTCCCCTGATCTGGATCCGCACCGAAATTAAATTGGTTATTTCCTGACCCATACCACATTCAACCAAGGTTCATGGAATTCCGTTGACTTGTTTTTGTGAAATCTTGCTTACAATCAAACTAAGACACAAACAATTGCTCTGGGGTGAAAACATAACCTACTTAGTAGAGGGTACCTACTGCTGGTAAACAGCCACATGAGTCTGACCAGTTCTCCTGGGCGCTTCCTGTTTTGAAACATTAAATGTCTGTTGTGAAAAAGGGGTTTTGAATTGGATGCATAAGTGAACATTGGGTGTGCCAGTTCCTCTCAAAACTTCAGAAAACAACAAACACAGAGTCAGGACAAGATTACATGTAAATTGTAAATGGTCTGTATTTCTATAGATCTTTTCTGGTCTTGGGGACCTGTCAATGTGCTTAACAGTACAGTTTGGTCCAATTTTCATAAAGTGAATCTATTCTATGTGCAGCATTTTCTCCATCACGCATCACTCACACAGTCAGATCAATGGTAATTTGGGGCTCAGTATCTTGCCACATTGGTATCCTGAAGGGGATCAAACCGCCGTCCTTCTGGTTATTGGACGACCCACTCTACTGCAGTCTTGCTTTTGACTTTACTGTCAGTGTAGCAGTGTTGTGTTTTTTGTGTATTGAGACTCTGGCCGTCATGTCAAAGTTAAACCTCTTTTGTTGATGAAAATGATAAGAACATAGTCAATAACTCATTATGGGGTCGAGACAAAAAAGAGGATAAGCCGTATTCCGACTCTCCTCTGAGTGTGTCTGCATCATCAGCGTGTTCTCTAACTGGCTGGTCACTGCTGTGTCTCCAGGCGATGACTCCTTGAGGATGTCCCATCTGAAGGTGGGCTCAACAGCAGACATCCCACTGGACATTGGAGAGCTCGACCTCAGTCAGCTGACCGCCTCCCTCACCACGCCCTCGGGCCGCGAGGAGCCCTGCCTGCTGAAGATACTGCGTAACGGACACGTTGGTGAGTGTGTGTCCGATGTAAGGAACATGTCTCCGCTGTTATCTCCCACTTCTTTGTTTGAACCCTCTCCTCTTGCACGTGTCTGCCACAGGCATCTCGTTTGTTCCGAAGGAGATCGGAGAGCACCTGGTGAACATCAAGAAGAACGGTCGCCACATTCCTAGCAGCCCCATCGCTGTAATGATCAACCAGTCAGAGATCGGTGATGCCAGCCGTGTGCGTGTGAGTGGCCAGGGCCTGAGCGAGGCCAGGACCTTTGAGCCTGCGGAGTTCATTATCGACACTCGTGATGCAGGTACGCCTTAGATAAAAAAGTATTTCTGTTTGTGACAGTTTGTTAAATCATCTAGATTTTATATTAATCACCACCGTGTCATGTTTCTCACATACAGGCTATGGTGGCTTGAGCCTGTCCATCGAGGGACCCAGCAAAGTGGACATCAACACCGAGGACCAGGAGGACGGCACCTGTAAGGTCACCTACTGCCCCACCGAGCCTGGCAATTACATCATCAACATCAAGTTCGCAGACCAACATGTTCCAGGTGCTTACCATAAAACGGCTAGAGATTACAGTGTTGTTGTTCTCGACTACCAAACTGAATCCATCATTGTGTGTGTGCACAGGGAGCGCTTTCACCGTGAAGGTGACAGGGGAGGGCAGGATGAAGGAGAGCATCACCAGGAAGAGGAGAGCAGCATCAGTCGCCAACGTAGGCAGCCAGTGCGACCTCAGCCTCAAGATCCCAGGTGACTTAAGCAGGAAATGACATCACTGTGCATCTCAAACATTATGATACAGGTGGTTTGCTTTGTTGTACAGTTTTGTGCAAGTTCACACTTAGGAAGAGATGCTCAAAGTTCAGCTCAAACAGATTAAAATGAACTAGTTCAAGCTCATATCCTGAAACCCGACAGGTTTTGGATGGACATTACAGACAAGGTAACATAGATTTACCTTGTCTGTAATGTCATTCAATATGGACATGCTATAATTCTCTATATAGAATTATGACAAAACACACAACTCCATGTCCACAAAGCCAGAGCATGATACTTAATGCTGACAACACAAGACCAGACTCCACAGATTCCAACAGTAACTTTTTACGATTAACACTCACTGAACCAGGAGTGGAACAAATTAAAAACAAAGTTCCCAACAACCATATTATTTCTTACCTCAGATTTTAGTCACGATAAGTTTTGTTCGAGTTTATAACTCTGTGGCTGTAACAGCAGCGGCCCAATGTCTCTGTGTCACTTTGAAACAACTCCAAGGTGCATACCGCCCCCTACTGTTCTTCTTGTCTCCTCGGTATACTGGTGCTAAAAACCTCGCTAACCTTGCTCTGCTTCACTTTATGAGAATAAAATGTGGCACAGATAGTCACATGTTGTGCTATGGATTACAAGAGGATTACGTTTGGAAGATTTTGTATATTTTGCGGGAATAAAATCTTTTATATTTACGTTGTAAAGGTCTTTCAGTCCTGTGAGAATGAACAATGTTCAGCTACGGCAAACTGATCTGCTAAGTTCATGACGCTCTGTTAGGGCGTTCATGCACAACACTGTTGTTACATGAGTAACTGTCACAGAAGACAGTAGACCTGGCATTACTGCATTTTATTTCATGGCCTTTTTGTGAGACAATGTGAATTTTAAAAAGATGAAATAACACATTATTTTTTACTTAGACGATGTTCCATTAGTATATAAAGGATCAAAGTGTCACTTTATGTGTCTGTGCATGTTTTCAATGATTTAAACGTGTCTCTTCAGAGATCAGCATCGCAGACATGACTGCTCAGGTGACCAGTCCATCTGGTCAGGTTCACAAAGCTGAAATCATGGAGGGAGAGAACAACACCTACTGCATTCGTTTCGTCCCCACCGAGACGGGGGTGCACACTGTGTGCGTGAAATACAATGGCATGCACGTACCCGGCAGCCCTTTCCAGTTTACCGTCGGCCCTCTCGGAGAAGGCGGGGCTCATAAGGTTCGTGCTGGAGGGCCAGGCTTGGAGAGAGCGGAGGCTGGAGTTCCAGGTTAGTGCATGGCTGGATTATTAGAATGCATGTTTGTGTTTGTCGGGTTTGTTTTTTTTAATACATTGTACCTGACTTTGTTTTGCCCCTGTGTTGTGTGTAGCTGAGTTCAGTATCTGGACGAGGGAGGCTGGAGCCGGAGGCCTCAGTATTGCTGTGGAGGGTCCAAGCAAGGCCGAAATCGCCTTTGAGGATCGCAAGGATGGTTCAAGTGGAGTGTCCTACATCGTGCAGGAGCCTGGTGAGGGAGGAGACGGGGAGAGGTTGATGGATGAAAACTAAGCATGTGCAGCAGATAGATATTTTGTGTGCTGCTTTTTGTTCCACTTAGTATTGCTATTCATTTGTCCTGTCTTGCATAAAGGTTGTATTTCTATTGATTGTGAATTTAATGTGGAGATCGGTCACTGTTGTTGGATTTGAGTATGTGTCTCTGATGTGAAATCCTTTCCCCTGCAGGAGACTACGAGGTGTCCATTCGTTTCAACGAGGAGCACATTCCCGACAGCCCTTTCATCGTCCCTGTGGCCTCACCGTCAGATGATGCCCGTCGCCTCACTGTTGCCAGTCTTCAGGTGAGGCTCTGAGACATACACACATCCGTGTGCACACACAGCAGGCCTCAGTTCACTGCCCACAATTCAGCAGCATCAGATTGAAGTGGAGTTGGGTTTGGACAGAATATCACCAACTAGTGAGCAGTACAATAAAGTACAAATTTAGGAAGTTCTACTGTTATGAAAGTTTCCAAAGTTCAGTTTTAGGGATTCTGCACAATAAACAGATCGGTTCTGCTCATGAGGAATTTTATAATGTGGAGTTGGTAACAAAGACAGATGAAGTTCAATATAATAGTTTGTTTTAAGTTAGAAATATGTTTTACCAGGCCAACACAATTAGAGTTAAGAGCTACAGGCAAAGGATCAGCAGCTGCTGCTGCATTGTTGGGCAGTGCAAGTGCTTCTGGGATACTCGAGGACTGTGTGTGTTTCTCGTGCCTCATTCTAAAGGCTCTCAACAGCCTCCCACCTCTAAAAGTGATTAGGGGCGCTAAAGGGTTAAAGAGGTCTGACATGGGCTGTTTTTCCTCTCTTGTTTCTGTCTCTTCTAATACTCATTGTAAGTCGAAAAGTGTGAGCTGCTAAGTGAAATAATCCCAAAAAAAGACTTAACATGAGCATTTTCATTTTTATCCTGCATAAGGTTTCATTTATTTTCCCAGAAATCATACATTAATATATATCTCTATCATCTGCTTGCAGACCTGCTCACACATGACAACACAAACTGTCAAACTTGTACACTGCCTCATTTGGACACAAAAAAAAATCACTTTTTCTGTCTCTGTTCTCTTCATTTTGTGTTGAACCGGCACAAAAACCTGCTCTGTCTATCTTTCCACTGCACACAGCCCTCCTCTTTAGCCTTGTTAGCGACCTCCAGGTAAGGTACCATATGTAATCTGATCACTGCAGTGATTGCTGTTACGTTGACAGTTGTTTGTCTAATGTTTAAATAATAGTGATACAGTGTTGAGCGTATTAGTATCTGTTGTCGAGCAGGAGTCGGGTTTGAAGGTGAACCAGCCAGCCTCATTCGCTGTCAGCCTGAACGGGGCGAAGGGCGTGATTGATGCAAAGGTCCACAGCCCATCTGGAGCTCTGGAGGAGTGTTGCGTCACTGAGATTGACCAAGGTAACCACGGGAGAGGCGTCGAAACTCATCTGAACATCCTCTAACTGCTCATGCTGAAGTGATGTCACTTGAAGGGGAGACTTTAGACAGTGTCGCTGGACACAACAACACACTTAAATGCCTCACCTTTTACCTTCTCTCTGCATGTCCAGATAAATACGCAGTCCGGTTCATCCCCAGAGAGAATGGTCTCTATCTAATTGATGTGAAGTTCAACGGAAGTCACATCCCTGGTAGTCCGTTTAAGATTCGAGTTGGAGAGACGGGCCAGGCTGGAGACCCTGGGATGGTGTCTGCCTATGGACCAGGACTGGAGGGAGGCACCACAGGTAACACACAACAGAACAGAAATAATGAAACAGGGGTGTAAAAGGATTTCAGCTGAACAGACTCTTCCCCTGTCCCACCAACCCTCACATTTATCTCCATCGTCTCCTCAATCCTCTGCCCCCAGGAACTGCTTGTGAATTTGTGGTGAACACGAGCAACGCAGGCCCCGGAGCTTTAGCTGTGACCATCGACGGGCCCTCCAAGGTGAAGATGGACTGTGTTGAGTGCCCCGAGGGCTACAGGGTCACATACACCCCAATGGCCCCTGGCAATTATCTCATCTCCATCAAATATGGCGGCCCATACCACATCGTCGGAAGCCCCTTCAAGGCCAAGATCACTGGTGAGGAAGATTTCAAACTGCCGCAAAAAAAAGTGGAATTACCACAAAAGATTAATACTCTCCTCTCCATCTTCCAGGATCCAAGCTCGTGTCCAGCCACAGTATGCACGAAACCTCTTCTGTTATGGTTGACCCTGTGACCCGTGCCATCAGCTGTTCTCAACAGGCTGCTCCCACCCAATCAGACGCCAGCAAGGTGGTGGCCAAGGGCACGGGCCTGACGAAGGGCTTCATTGGTCAGAAGAACAGCTTCAGTGTTGACTGCAGCAAAGCTGGTGAGTGTGATTGTGACCAAGAGATGCAAGACTTCTAACATTAGTTCAAATCTGAAGGAAATAATGACACTAAGAAAAATCAAATTTAAGCAAAACAAAATCTATACTGTGCTCAGTATGTGCTAGAACACGTGCATCTCCACAGCACGTGACGTCATTCCTTGGCCTGCTGCACCAACCCTCACCTTAAAACACCATAGATTTCTGTGTTGTGAGAACGTGTCGGAGTAGAGAATGTTGCGATGCGTTGTTAATGCGTGAGAGACAAATCTAGACCCAACTCTGCAGACATCCTCAAGAGTTCATGTCTGAAAACGTGTCACATGACTTTATAAATCTTGAGCCTTGGACAGTATAACACTAGCTCTAATTTTTGAATACCCTCAGTGCTCCCATTTCTTTGTATTTGTAGATGAAGCTGATAATAACAATATACTGTTGTAAATTCTCATCTGTTCTGTCTCCATCCACAGGTCGTAACATGCTCCTAGTTGGTGTAGACGGTCCAAAGGTTCCCTGTGAAGAGATCCTAGTGAAACATTTGGGCAACCGCCTGTACAATGTCAGCTACCAGCTCAAAGAGAAAGGAGAGTACATCCTGGTGGTCAAGTGGGGAGACGAACACATCCCCGGCAGCCCCTACCACATCACCGTCTAAAACCCTGGCCCCAGTCCCAAACCTAAACCAGTGTTTAAAACAAATGAAATTCTTTCTAGAATCTAACCAATTGATGTTTACAGCTCCAAGTCCCTCCCACATTACAAGATTTCTGGCTTCTTATTTTACAGTATAATTATTTGAAGGGGGAGTAAGGCATTCTGGAGAAATGAAAAGAGCGTATTGATCAGAATCACTGACTCCAACTTTAACCAGCTAGAAAGAAAACAATAAAAAGAGCGGTCACATCAGTGTTTACCCTCAGCCAGCAAGTGAATATTTTAAAACCAACTGCTTCACTGTAACCAGAGTCCAGAATCGCTCCCAAAGAAGAACGACAGACACTGAATATTCCTCTCTTTATGGTCATTCGCTCCATTTCCTGTTTCATTCTTCTGTTCCTCCCATCATTCAGTAAACCTAGGGAGGAGAAACGTGCACCTTTATTCATTACTGTAAACTGGCAGTCAATTGTGCCTTAGGTTATTTTACATTTTCTGTCATGGACAAGAGCAGATGTGTTTGTACTAGTTTAGGATAATAGGTTAGCTTAGCATAGTGTAGCAGCAGTAGATTTTGGCCCGACGGAGCCCAGCATTGGATGCAAGGTTACATTTTACACTGGAGGAGCTCCTCTTATATACAAAAAATGCATTCAGCTTATATGGGCTTTTATATGAACAAAGAGTGTCAGATATAATGTGCCTTCCAGAATGTGTAAAAGTTCTTTTACACGCTGTGACACACTCTGTTTGAATTGTCAGTATAAGAGTCAGATGAACAGCTCGTCTGTTGCATCTACAGGGGTGGCCTTCGTAGTGCTGGTGCCCAGCACTGGCTCGGTCCACTCCAGCATGTGGTATTCATGATGCTCTTTAACTAACCCAGTTGTTTTACCTGCTGCTAGTGTGATCCAGTTTTAGCCACTGCTGTTCTCAAAACCAAAATATAGATTAGAGTCGAAGGGGAAATAATACAAATGATGAAAGATGATGCGACAAAGTGAACAGAGACGAGACACATTTCACAGTAGTTCACTTGTGGTTTGTTTCACACATGCTCTCTCCAACACCGCTGCTGAGAAAACAACACTTTCTGTGTTCTAATACCACCATGTGCTCTTCGTGTTCATTCGGTTGTTAAGCTCTTCCAATACATAAAGCGTCTGGTTCAGAATGGTGTCAACATGACTTGTGTTGTGGTTCACTTTGACACAGTTTTTTGTTTTTTTGTCATATAAATTAAAATAGGTTTAAAAAGGGAAGTTTCTGATGTTGTGCTGGACAGATGGGCTGAAGATGATGCTGTGGTTTGTCATGTCCTGAAAACACGATGACCCAAAACAAAAGAGAACAGATGTGTCGCTTTGTTTTCTGCTCATTGTTTATCTCACCCTGTTCAGTCGCCACACACCCCCTCCCCTCATCCTTCCAGCTCGCTTTGTGCGTAATCTACATTTCAGAACAAAAAAAATGATCTTGTCCTAAATAAAAGGCTTTAAAAGTGTTTGTAAGACAGTATTTTGATACACAATAAAGTTGTCTAAGTATTTTTCTGTCAATTTAATGGCTGTGTGTTTTGTGTCTTTAGAATAATAACCACAAAGTGCTGCACAACAAGAAAACAAAGCACATAAGTAAAATGCTAATAATAATAGAGATAAGAGACTGGCACCCAAAGTAAATTAAGAAATTTTCCTACTGAAAAAAGTAGGTTTTTAACATCATCTCCAACAACTTATACGATAAAGCTTTGGGGCCCTGATGACAAATACACTGTCTCCCCTGAGTGTAGATTCAGGAAGTGACAGCAGACCCTTAATGAAAGATCAGTAGTGCAGAGGTAAACAGGGAATTAAAAGATCAGAGGTACAGCCTGGGGCCTGGTTCTTAAGAGTCTTAAACGTAATCAATACAAATCAATCACATTTTATTGTATAGCCCATATTCACAAACCACAATTTGTCTCATTGGTCTTAACCCTCAACCAGAGTGAGGAAAAAAACAGACACCTCAGAGAGTCACATTTGATGGATCACATGTCACAGACACAAACATCCTGCCAGAGTCGTCTCTATCTGCTGAGGAGACTGACGTCCTTCAGAATGTGCAAGACACCATTAAGGACTTTATACTATGGTGGCTTCTGCAGTGTTCCACTGAGGAAGTCGATGAGATGGAGGATGTTGGTCAAGTTGAACTGCATCATGAACAAACCTACTAAGTGACACAGCAGACTGCTGCACCCACAGTGCAAGAGGGAACGCTTCCACTTCACTGCATACCTTTATATTTCCATTCTATATTGTGGATTTATACCTGTATATTCATACATACTATATCGTTTTTTCTGTTTTGATCTGTCTATATACTTACAATATATACTGTCTAATCTGTGCATATATGGACATGTCAATCCCAATATATCCTTATACTTATGCACAAATACAGTTTTACATGCTTGTGCAATCATCCTGTGCCACTGCACTTTAGTAAACAACATTTCTACACAAATAATATTTCTGTAGTAAAAGGTGTATATAATGTACATATTCTGATTTTCTCTATTTGATTTTTTGTTTTACTCATTCTGACTTGTCTGCTACTGTAACAAGTACATTTCCTTGTTATGTGGATCAATTAAGTTTTATCTTATCTTATGTCTTATCCCCGGATGGACAGAAGTGCAGTAGATTTTGCGTGTACACATCAACACAAAATTACAATATTTACAACATTGATTGAAGCAGTTTTTAACATAATGGAAAAGTGTGTGAGTGTTGTCTGATAGAGCAGCAATGACAGTAATGGTTATTGCCAGTAATGGTATGTGAGTATGTGTATTGTATATCCAAGCAATCTTGTTGTAATCACTGTCCATGATCAGCTGCCACCACTCAAATTTTATATTCTGACAGTGACTGGTGCTGTATCTGTGTATCGGGGTCCTGTCATGTTCTGTCACAGTGGTGGTATCTGTGAAATGAGCGTTATCGTTGTTCTCAACACTCTGATGAAGCTCGACTGAGGCATTGCACTCCAGCGTGAATGTGCAGCCAGTTTCCAGTGAGTGGAAAATGTGTACATCAGTGGAATCTGCAGCCAACGCCCTTCCTGGAAAAATCCCAGCTTCTCATTCGCTCTGACTCGCTGTCTGCCTCCAGAGGGCGCTGCAGGAGACACAGGCTTGTGGAAACTTCATAACATTGTTTAGACAGAACTTTGAGGCCAAAATCATTTCCATGTTTCAACCATAGCATAAGTAACACTAACTTCACTTTGCCAAAAAACTAAATGCTGCTCTAACAGCCTCGGGAAGGAATCATGTTCACTCAACTGGTAACCACTTCACTCAAGGAGACAATTACACTGGTTGCTTTTTGTTTTTAAAAGCATTTATTTTAAATATCCATCTTATCTAAAACTAATTTCAGTTCCATTAAGATCATCATATTCACGAAGACACACTCAACAACCTTTCTTCCTTGTGCCTAAAAAGAAAATGGAAGACAAGCTTTCGAGTTTTAAGGACCGTCGGACTGTTTAGATTTAACAGTGAGATCATTTACATTTTTTGTGCAAGATGACAACATTCACAGATATTGCTGGTAAAAAGGTGACTTTTAACATACACACCACTTTTTAAAAAGGTTTTACAGCTAAATATGCTGCGCTTTACAATCAGCAGCCCCTATTTTTCTCAGCTTTGATTTATACACTCAACAATCATCACACAAAATCATTAGGGATCAAGAGGAGTAACGAGGGAAAAATACGAGTACAGGAACTGTGTATAAAACAAAATAAATGTAGGATTCCTGTAATAATTGTACACATTTCTATCTATTTCATTTGTATCATAGTCCCCTTTCATTGTATTTGTATTTTTTTAAACAGATTTTATCCTTCTTTCTTCTTTTAACTCTTTTAATCTCTTAACAATTGTAAAGGTGTAAGCTCTTGAATCCATGACTGTGTATGAATAAATCAATTAAATGTTATTTATATAGCCCATATTCACAAATCACAGTGTGTCTCTGAGACTTATCATGGTGGGACACTCTGTCCTTAACCCTCATCAACATTGAGAAAAACTACTAAAATGTGAAATGTGCTTTATAAATAACCCTTCCTTGCGCTGCCTGATGTCACTAACATGTCTCCTATAAGTGACTGTGTTATATTAACACTGAATGCTACGTACAGGAAACAGACATATTGATTTTTAAAGGAAGCGACCTTCTTCATGAATCTGAACTTCTCTGCTGGAATACGTAGGTGTGCCAAGTTACGTTACGTCGTCCACATTCACGACTTAAAGTTACGCCTACTTTCCTGCTCCCGCCTGCTCGGCCACCTCCTGCTTCAGCCACACTTCCAGCACTCAACTCGTTTCACTGCTTCTTATCGAGGTAAGAGAAATGAATTCATTGATCATTCAAGTAAAACGTTCCACTTCAGAAACATCTTTTTCGCGCGAAGTTTAAACAAACAGTGATGTCCGTTGGATTCCGTCAGTGAAGTGTGGCAGCGACAGTTTGGATTTGAGAGTTCTGAAGTGCTGGAGCGATTCACTGCGGGCTTTAGCGTCACATTCCCCCGCTGTGTTTACTGTCGACATGCTACTTCATGAGTCTCCCCCTTTTCTACCTGTCTGTCCGTCTGTCTGTCTCTCTCTCTATCTGTCTCTCTGTCTATCTGTCTCTCTCTCTCTATCTGTCTCTCTCTCTATCTGTCTCTCTCTCTATCTGTCTCTCTGTCTATCTGTCTGTCTGTCTATCAATCTATCTATCTATCTACCTGTCTGTCCATCTGTCTATCTACCTGTCTGTCTGTCTATCTATCTGTCTCTCTATCTGTCTGTCTATCTATCTATCTATCTACCTGTCTGTCCATCTGTCTATCTACCTGTCTGTCTATCTATCTATCTATCTATCTATCTATCTATCTATCTATCTATCTATCTATCTATCTACCTGTCTGTCTGTCCATCTCTCTATCTACCTGTCTGTCTATCTATCTATCTATCTATCTATCTATCTATCTGTCTCTCTATCTGTCTGTCTGTCTGTCTATCTATCTACCTGCCTGTCTGTCTGTCCATCTGTCTGTCTGTCTATCTATCTGCCTGTCTGTCTGTCTATCTACCTGTCGGTGTGTCTGTCTGTCCATCTATCTATCTATCTACCTGTCTGTCTGTCTGTCTGTCTGTCCATTTATCTATCTATCTACCTGTCTGTCTGTCTGTCTGTCCATCTATCTATCTATCTACCTGTTTGTGTGTCTGTCTGTCCATCTATCTATCTACCTGTCTGTCTGTCTGTCCATCTATCTATCTATCTACCTGTCTGTCTGTCTGTCCATCTATCTATCTATCTACCTGTCTGTCTCTCTCTGTCTTTAAATTCAAAAGGAGCTTTATTGGCATGGGAAACAGACGTGTACATTGCCAAAGCAAGTGTAAAAACAACAAAAATCTAATAGAAGATTTCTGACTGTGCTGTTAGAAATAAATATGTAGAAAAAAGTGGATATGCAGTTAAAAATATAAATACAAGTAAGTGAGAGCTGTATAAATAGTACCATTTATGTATTTAAAAATATTTGTTTTGTATGTATGTCCTGCGAGTGTCATCCATATATCTATCTATCTATCTATCTATCTATCTATCTATCTATCTATCTATCTATCTATCTATCTATCTATCTATATCTTTCTGCAGATGTCACTGATTGACAAAAGTGATGAGGAGATCAGCCAGTTACTTACTGAGTATAACATTAATCATGGACCCATCGTGAGTAAGGAAATCAAACACACACAGTAAAACAGTAACAGTTGCTGTAACTCTCACAGTAATCATCACATTGCGTTAGAGAGAGGAAGAAAATAAATAAACGTATTATACCTTCATGGTTATATTGTACAGTACACAGCTTTTGCTCTAGTTATTTTTACATTTGTATATACTCAGGCTTCCAATTCAATTAATCTGTTATATCCAGTATAAAAGGAGGCAATATACAGTACATTTAAGATGATAAAGTATAATAAACGATCTAAACGTAGTTAAAATTTGTACCAATTCATCTTAACATCATTCATTTTATTGTTTTACTTGATGAAACTCCATCATTTGAAATGCATAGATTTCTCCAAATGCCCTCTCACACTGAGATGATGCAGACTCTGAGATGAGGCGTTGTTTTGTACTGTGTTACTAACATTGAACTGTTGATGTGTTTGGGTGAATGTAGACTCTACTCGGAAGCTTTATGAGAAGAAGCTTGAAAAGGCCATGGAGAACACTCCAGTGAAGGCCTCCTCTGATAAGACCTACTACAGAGAGGAAGGTAGGATGCTCCTTGCCGGTGCTTTATCGTTGGAAAATATTGTCACTAGATGCAAAATGCAAAACAGCTACTCACCAGACTGTATTGACTGATGAACACATTTTTTAGGGCTGTAGCTTAATATTATTTCCTTTAACTGATTAATAGTGCGTTATTTTTTCAAAGGTGACATCTTTAAAAAAAACTTACCTTTTGCAATCCAAAATAATTTACTATCACATAGATTTTTAATGTATTTGTCAATTATAGATATTTCATGTTATCGTATAGCGTAGCTTTCATATATGGTTCTGCTCTTGTACTATTAAGAACTTGTCTTTTAACTTTTTTACTTTTACTGTCTGCCCCTCACTAATTGTATTCTTATGCACCAAAACAAAGAAGCAAATTCCTTATATCTGGAAAGCTACTAGGCATAAACATGATTCATATTCTGATAAAAGAGGAATAGGAAATCAGCACAAGCTTGGTAGGCGTTAAGGGTTTTTTCTTTATTAAAAACAAAAATCCTCCTCCTTGCATTCACCATAAACATGCTGGTGGAGTTTGATGAGGTTCAGTGCAAAAGGGCCCCCCTGTGTACACGGGCATAAGCATACCCAGTGTAAGTGAGTGGGTTGTGTGATATGTGTTTTTAGGCATGTTAATATGGATGTGGATTAAAACTGATAAAGACCTAAAATGCTTAATGCTTTTGATTTTTAAACAAAACGTAGTAATATGGATGTAGCTTGAAACAACCTGAGGTTTGATCAGCTTAGCCTGGATCACAAGGATATGAGACCTCTGAAAGACACGAGACACCTGATGATCCCAGGAAACATCACTGATGATCTATAATAGACAATAATCAAAATAGTCCTCTTCAACTTAAAATACTTAGTTTATTCCCAAAGCGGGATCAGAGGCAAGTTCATAAATACAAACACACTTCTAATTAATTTAAACACCAAAAAATACACATTATTATTTCCTATAATAAAAGATGCTCAGCAATGATTCAGTCTTATCAGGGTCTTGCTACTTAAATTTAAACAAAGCATGACATGCCCCCCCTTGTCTTTGTCTACAAGCTACCAAACAAATGGAACGGGTAAAAAAGGAAAGACAAACACACCCCTTACCCTTCTTACCCGAAACGTCTAATAAAACAAATAACTGCAGCCTGAGTGAACAAACAGTGGCTGAATATTAACTTTCTCCCGCAGCCCCCTCTCTATGACTTAAAGATATACCGCCTTTGATTTGATTTCTGAGTTTGTACTATCAGCTGAAGTAAAAGTAAAACTCTGTTCCACATATTTGTTATTGTTGAGGTTTGTCATCATGAAGAATGGAAGAGCTGACGTTGCACTGTTTTGAAATGAGAGCAATTATAATTATGGACGTGCATGTTAATGTCACTCGCAAAACTGTGATCTTTTTCTCTTATTATTTCTCTGTAAACACTTGATAATTCTTTCTTTAAAGTCAATAATGTTAATTTCAATGAGGTTTGTGTTGTTGTTTTTTTCTTATAGAGGAGGAAATCACCTATATCACCTACCACAGTGCGGTGAGTCCTAATTGTCCTCTTAGCCCTGTGTGCTTGACCCACCCCCCTTAAAACAGCTCTGGGACTGTAAATAATTTCACAATCTGTTCTGCTTTTTATTTTCACAGGTTAGACATGATGGTTATGCAGACGTGTGAGTACACTTTAATAACACATGCGTGGAAAAAGCCATACAAACTGTTAAACTAACTCAATGCCCTAGTAAAACTGTTAGGGAGGAGAATTTGATGTTGAGACTCTTGTAACCCCCCTTCACCTGTTAAGTCCCAGTTCATTGCAGTGCACATATACACCACCAGGAAACAACCAGTTCTACTGTGGTGGAGTTCTGTTTGTCATTTAGTTAACTATTGTTAAACTGTCACTTTCTATTGTTTGTGTGCAGAGCTTCTATGGTGCAGAGTGAAGTTAGAAAACTTTGTGTTCATCCTACTTGTTTATCTACAATGAAGATTTTATAGTCAATGTTTTTCATAAACTGAAACAGAATTTGCTTTAGTACTGTTCACATGTGCGTATATATAAATTATGTATAATTTTGAATGATTGACTACAGACCCAAATTCAAAATTTTCAAAATAAAAGTTCTGTAATTCAACTTGATATGAAGTGTTGGAGCAATAAAACAAATGTTTTTCCTTTACTTTGAAGACAATTTGCCAAACAGATATTGTGAGGGAAAAAATCTGTTGATCTAAATGATCTGGCAGTAATTTTCCAGGGACATAGAAGAAGACATGTTCAACTAAGTCAACATAACGCCCTGCCCCCACTGACTGCTACAGAGCACTGGTGGCCTGTTTATTCAACATTTATTAATATTGGAAGTAAATCACATAAAATACAGCACTGCTCTTTCTTGGGCAATTTACAATAGACATGCCAAGTGCGAAGCCAATAAACAGACAGGCAGAGGTTTGAGGAACTAGTAGGTAGAAATCTTGTATGTGGGAAAATACAATGTGGAGGAAACATTGTTATCTAAGATATAGTTATGTAAACATACCATAGGTATAAACACTCGGTTATAAGTAGATTCAAAATCTGAAGTAAATGTACAAAGGTGTCTTCAGCAACAAGAGATGAATATTCTAGCTTTCCTTAGTTTATATCAGTTAACTTAAAACTGTTCTCAAAATAGCTGCATCTACAAGACAGAAAAAGACTAAGTGACGTATTCACAAAGGATCTGTTGATTCTGTAACAGGTGTTAAACAGGTGATGCAATATGTATTTTAAGACTTTTTTTTTTAGAGTTTTCTGCTGCATCTGACTCATCACTGCAGACCGACTACTGCAACAAAAGAAAATGACTAAGCAGGACTTGATTCATAAAATTGAAAATATATTTTCATTTACGATTTCATTCTCATAAAAGTATGACTTTAGTATCGATTTCAACTTATGAATTCTTTCCCCAAATCTTAGAATTTGTTTTCAACATGGCCCCAATACTCCGTCCTAAAAAAGAGTCAAATTTGCATCGCTGTTCATAAGAAACACACTGAGGGAGAGAGAGGCAGAGAGTAAAAGAGACAGAAAGTTACTTTACTCTCAGTTCAGCACAACAACATCGTACATATATTGAAATATATGTGTGGACCAATGTGTTAGTTGTAGAGCCATGTGTGGATAAAAACACCTGATTTTAAGTTGGAATATTCTTAATATTCCAGAGTGCTTGAATAAATTAACCTTGCTCTACTTTCCCATATTTGGAATAAACTGCATATTGGTCTGTCTAGTTCTGCGGTAATGCTTGTGGCAGCTTTCTTTCTGAAACTGTTATAGTGACCCACTGTAATTGAGCCATGTAAAGACCTGCTGTAGGACCGCACCACCAGCACAGTACGCAGAACCAGGAACTGGAAATTCAGTTGTTGGCGTCCCTTTAGCTGCTGAGTTACAGTGCGCTGGTCACCTGTTATCCAAATTGTATTAATATTGCACATTAGGCATGTACACATTGCAACAATTTTACACTGCACTTCCTTGGGTCATTAACAATACAAATGCCAAGTATGAAGGCAATTAGATGAACCGTTCTTGAGATATGCGAGCCGAATACAGACAGACAGAGATGTCTGGAATTATATGATTATTATTATTAGATAGGTAATTACTTAACAGTAGTGTTGGTTAATTTGCCAACATTTCTTTGACTACATTGATAGATTGACATTTAAGTGCACGTTATTTCTCCACCTAGGGTGAAACGAAGAGGTAACGCTGAGACAGATGAAGATGAGGAATTGGACCAAGATGCGGAGTGAGTCTTGTCATATAAACTATTAGTAAACCATGAACTATTAATGTGTATTTGATCACCTGATCTAAATCTGCTCTTTCTTTTTTGTGCTTCAGGCCCACCATCCAGACGACTAACAGAGCTGCCAATCACACTGCAGTACAATCCAAGGGGCCGGTGAGGAAGTCCGGCGGCAGCGTGTGGAAGATGATTCGCCTGATGGTGTTGCTAGCTGTGTTAGCAGCCGTCCTCTACTACGCGTATTGCTGCATGATAAACAATGAAGAAAATCCTTCTGGGGTTCAGTGATATTTTTTGTTCAGATATCAGGGTTTGTTTTAGAAGATATTTCTTCTCCATTAATGGTCAAATGGAGATTTCTGCGGGTTTATTTTTTGTTGTTTTCTCATTCTAATACACAGATTAACCACTGTGGAACCTAGAATGCTGAAAAAAACACATTCCATGCACCTTTTAGTCATATTCTATATTTCTTAATGTCACCAAATACCATGAAATGTTAAAAAAATACCCCCTGCTGCCCCAAATACCTAATACAAATGTGGTTTAATCCACCTCATAAAATAGTGAACAACAATTGTATTGGCTAACATTTGCCGAAAATAGAGTCCATCTTAATTCACTGTCTTTTTTAGAATTAAACAGTATTTCTGAAGCATCCTGTCCATCTTCACTAGGAAACAGTGTGCTTTGGAATGAAACAGGCTCGTGGTCTGGTCATGGTTTTGGTCTTTACAGGGGATGAGCTGACAGTAAGAAAAATAGAGAATAATGCTGTTCCTCTCCAATTTCTTTGCTTGTTTGCATTAAATGTTGCACTATGTTTTGTGTATTTTCTTTCTTTTATGTAGCTTTTCTATAATATGTGTTTTTATTTGTGAGATATACATGATGATGTCATGTCGCAACAGACTTGTGGGGTTCTGTTTTTTTTTTTTTAAGCATCAATAAAAATAAATTCAATCCTGTGTCCAGCTTCTATGAAACGACAACACAGTGTGTGTACAACACGACAATGGAGAGTGAGGTGAAGGTAGGAGTCAAGTATTAACATAATCAAAGTCATGTTTGCTGGTGTTTGTAATACATTTATTTGGTTCAATAGTATAGATCAGCTTAATTTCACCACACTAACATTTGTACAAAACAATATAGTGCAGTTATATTTACAAGATAGAAGCTTTAAATAGTTTGGCATAAATCTGCATTCTGAGACATATTAGTCCAACGAGGGGTCATCACTGTGCCTTGGTGTGGGCATCTGTACTGATGAGCCAATGTATTCAATCTGAGGTTTTTGGTTGTCTGTATTTGGCTGAGTGGAATTAATTATAATAACTTTATTTGTATAGCACTTATCTAAATAAGGTTACAAAGTGCTTCACATAATCCATAGCAAAAATGAATGAACTAAAATAAGATCCTGAGTTGAGGATGTGTTTAATGGTCAATGACAATGAGATTTTACTTGGTGAATCAATGTGGGTCTCAGAATAGCTCCAGAAATGCCTTTATGTCCTAATCATGTAGATCCATGAAAGCCCAGAAGAATTCAATGCTTTGAGAGACCACGAACAAGGAGATGTGTTATTTTGGTCCAGACACTGGTCTAAATGACACCAGTCGCGTTAATGTCATTGGGCAGAGGAACGAGCTGAGGCTCTGGTATAGCAATAATACGTGATTCTCCTGACCTGAAAATGAAGACAAGAACAAAGTCACGAGAGTTTTACATCAGCAGCAGTACACTGTAAGCGATTGTATGTTCTGTCGTGGCCCACCTGACAATGTGCCCCTCAAAGCCGAGGGCTGTGATGAAGATGTTGATGAGGACCGTGAAGAAGACAAAGACTGTCGCTACGTTGTTCATCCGGTCCAACTTGGCATGTTTCCTCACGTCGTTCAGATCATACTTCACTGCTGGCACAGAATCACACAAGACCAAAATCTAAATTAGCAACTGAAAAAGATGATGAGTAAAAAGGATGGGAAGAGGTGGGGCGGGGGGGGAGGTGGTACTGAGGTTTTTATTTATACAAACTCTGATGTTAGATTTAGGAGGAGAATTGGGTTTTGGATCAGTTAGAGATGATAAATATGATAGTGTTGCTCAAATTGAAAAAAAGAATCCTGAAACCTCTGACGTGGAGACAAAAATAAATGTTAAATAAAATGTTTCCACTTGTTACTGAAATGTACATGGTGTTATATGTCAGTCCTCTCTGAAACCAAGGCAAAGAACACATAAAGAACATTTTAAAACAGGAATCTTGGAACATAAATCCTAAATTGAATCCCTGAGACTGAGCTGCTCTTGTGTTGTTTTTCTTTCAGTGTTCTGATTCATTTTGTTGTTGCAGGATGAACCTCTGATCAACCAGTTTGTCGTCTTGTGTTACTTTTCTTTTTCTTACCAGTTCAGTGGTCAATATACAGAACTATTTCCTGCAGTATTGTCTAACAATGCATCGGAGGGTGGAGCAAGACAGTTTGTTGTGTACACACAGAGGTTTTATTAGTCATCAGCACCTGGAGGACTTGTTTTCAATTTCAATGTGACAATTTCTGTTTGCTTTCCTTGGCTAGTTTACCACCTACATTTGCACAGTTTAAGGTAATTTACTGGACTTCAACCTGATTAAATGTCAATAAACTGGATAAAATGGAAGTAACATTATTTTACAGACTGCGTATTTAAATCACAGAAGAGTGGAGTTGAGTGTTCTATTTGACAAAGAAAACTGTGATATGGCCTTGAAGGAACAGTTTAAGAAACACATGCATAAATATAGCTACAGTTAATACTGCTTGCTTAGCAGAAAGCAGTAAATAGACAACTTTTAATCTGGATCTGTCACAAAACCACCCTCAATTATCTCCAGAGCTCATTTGTTTAGGATATTTGGGCCATATTTGTTATTTGACAAGTGGGCAACTTTTAGGCTCACATCCCATTTTGTCCGGGCCACAAGAAAGACAGAAGGGCTGCATCATTGCACATAGTGGCCCACATCCGTACACTATCCTGACATCATCATACAGCTCTAAATGCATTGGTTATAGAAAGTGTTCGTCGAGAGGAGGGAAACTATAACACACACAGGAACGACAAAATCATAATTATTTAGAAGAAAATAAGAACAAGCCCAGGTTCCTCTTCAGTTCTGTAGCCAGGCTGACAGAAAGTCACACCTCTACTGACCCATCTATTCCTCTAACTCTGAGAAGCAATGATTTCATGAGCTTCTTTACAAATCAAATTATAACCATCAGGGATCAAACCCACCACCTCCTTCCCTTGAATAGCACAGATACACTGTCTGGTCCTGAAACCATAGAACCAGATTTATGTTTGAACCATTTCTCTTCTATTGATCTTCCTGAACTGATCTTATTAGTTTCATCATGTAAACCAACAACTTGTCTTTTAGACTCTGTCCCAACTGGACTTTTTAAGGAAGTATTAAATATTAAATCAGATTAACATGTCTTTGTTAACCGGCTATGTACCACAAGCTTTTGAGGTAGCTGTTATTAAACCTCTGCTTAAAAAGCCTACACTTGATCCAGAGGTTTTAGCTAACTACAGAGCCATATCAAACCTGCCCTTCATTTCAAAAATCTTAGAAAAAGCTGTTGCTAACCAGCTGTGTGATTACTTAGTTAGTAACGGTTTGCTGGAAAAATTCCAGTCAGGATTTAGAATCGATCACAGCACAGAAACAGCACTATTGAAAGTAACTAATGACCTTTTCATGGCTTCAGATGATGGACTTGTCTCTGTACTCGTCCTGTTGGATCTTAGTGCAGCATTTGACACCATAGATCATAAGATCCTGTTATAGAGACTAGAACAACATATAGGGATCAGAGGAACTGCATTAGACTGGTTTAAATCATATTTATCAGATAGATTTCAATCTGCTAATGTCAACAATGACCCCTCCATGCACATGCAAGTTAGTCATGGAGTTCCACAAGGTTCTGTCCTTGGACCGATATTCTTCACCTTATATATGCTCCCCTTAGGCAACATCGTGAGAAAGCACCACATACACTACCATTGTTACGCAGATGACACCCAGCTGTACATCTATCTGAAGCATGATGAATCTAATCACTTAGTTCAACTTCAGGAATGTCTCAAGAACATCGAGGCCTGGATGACCCAAAACTTCTAACAGAACAGCTTTCTTCCACCTGCGCAATATTAACAAAATCAGAAACATCCTGTCTCAGAAGGATGCTTCAAAAAACTAGTCCACGCGTTCGTTACCTCTAGACTAGATGACTGTAATCAGTAATGCCCCAGGAAGACTGTAAAGTCTCCAGTTGTTCCAAAATGCCACAGCACGAGTGCTGACAGGAGCTCTAAGGAGAGATCAAATTACTCCTGTCTTAGCTTCTCTACATTGGCTCCCTGTAAATTTCAAAATAGTTTTCAAAATCCTGCTCCTCACATTTAAAGCCCTTAACAATCAAGCCCATTCATATATAAAAGAGTTCATAACACCGTATTATCCAAATAGATCACTTCGTTCACAAAACACAGGCTCTCTGTGGTTCCAAGAGTCTGTAAGAGTAGAACAGGAGGTAGAGCATTCAGCTACCAGGCTCCTCTCCTGTGGAACCAGCTCCCACTCTGGGTTCAGGAGGCAGACACCCTCTCTGCATTTAAAGTTAAACTTAAAACGTTCCTCTTTGATAAAGCCTATAGTTAGTTCTGGATCAGGTGAGTCCTGAACCATCACTTAGTTATGCTGCTATAGGTCTAGACTGCTGGGGGAACTCCCATCATGCACTGAGGACCTCTCCACTTCTCTCTGTCTCTCTGCCCCCCCACATTCAGTCATTTATTTATTTTAATACATGTCAATGACTTGTTCACTTTGTACTCCCATAGTCTCTCTCTCTCTTTCTCTCTCTCATTTCAGATATCTCTGACCCCGGAACCTCAGGACAACAACTTTACCATTATTACTATTATTAATTACAATATCTCAGTAATTCATTATGATATGAATTGTGTCTGTTATCAATAATAATTAAATGTCTTTACACTGTTGTTTACATTTTAACTAGTCAGATTAATACCTGATGGTGCTCAAGTGTTCCCGGTCTTTTATCGCTCCCCTACTTCCCCCTCCCCACTATCACGCTATCTTCTCTCCCCTCTTTTCCACCCATCTCTCCTCTCCTCCCCCCTTTTTCTTTGCTCACCCCAACCGGTCGAAGCAGATGACCGCCCACATTGAGCCTGGTTCTTCTAGAGGTTTCTCTCTGTTAATGAGGGAGTTTTTCCTCCACAGTCACCAAAGTGCTGCTCATTGTGGGAACTGTTGGGTTTCTCTATATTAATATGATTTTAAGGTCTTGACCTTCTATATAAAGTGCCTTGAGATAATGTATATTATGATTTGGCACTATACAAATAAAATTGAATTGATTATATGTATATATATATAAGACTGCAGGCTTCAACAATGTCCCATTGAAAGTGAGGAGCAGCTTAAAAGGATAAAGGGAGAAGGTCAGAGCAACAGGAGAGAGGATGAAGGAGAGTTCTGAGTTGTTGGGACCTGGTATCGGTGAACCATAGTTGGGCCTACATGTGTCGGCAAAAGCCTGACTGCATGTCTCCTTTGCTCTGGAGACAAAGGAGAGCTTCCAGAACTCAGTCTCCCAGGGTGCTTCATCTTCACACATAGGTGGTAAAACTGCTCCTGAAGACAACTCTCAACCACTATTGGTCACTGTGTGCCCCATGACCCATGAGGTCACAAGGCCAATATAAAACGAGTTTCCCTTCTCCTGGCTCTCTTCTCTCTTCTGCCTCTTCCCCTGCTGACCGCTCCTGGAGGAGTAGGTTCTGGCCCTGCTCTCCCAGCCAGGGAGACTTCCTCCCTACACAAGCTCCTCAACTTCAAGCAGGCCTGCCTGGAGCAGACTGCTAAAACCTTCCAAAGGCAGTGACACGAGAGCCTGCCTAAGAACTTCAGCACAACTGGCCAGGACACAAGGTCTGACCAGCAGATGATCAACAGGAGCCACAAACCAACAAGACCACTTCACTGGACTTCAAACAGCACATCCAAAAAGGATCTTTCCCCCTTTTTCATGGACGGGTTAGAAGTTTGACTTGTGTTGTTGTGATATTTGGTAATTTGTTATTTGAAAGTTAATGTTCGTTCTGTTAGGCTTTTCATTTTCTTTGCATGCATTTTACTACTTTCTTTAACCTGGCACCAACACCTCACACACTCATCTCTACAAACTTAACACATACATGTGATCTCAGCCACATGGTCTCACCACTCCGGGGGGCCTTTTGTCTTCATAGTGGCCAGCTGCCATTTTGAATCTCAGTCACACACACACGCACACACACACGCACACACACACACACACACACACACACACACACACACACACACACACACACACACACACACACACACACATCTGTATATGGTAGTTACACTTTTTTGTTAGTTTGTGTGTTTATACTTTTATTTTTTCATAATAAATGTTGCATAAGTGTGAATTTTGCCAACCTCTATACTGTCAAGGAAGAGAAGAGATACTTTATTGATCCCTCAAGGGTAAATTCTTTTTACACTCGTTTTTTTAGATGCACTTTTTTTTAACCCTGAAACACAATCCCACACAAAAAGGGCTCATAGACATGCACATTTGGTAATTCTGATTATAGTTATTTATTTAATTATTAATCAGAGTTCCAAATTTGTAGTCAGTAATTTCATGAGACTTATTCAATAATCTTTTCCCTTCCTTTGAAGGGTGGTGCCCCTATTTATCTTTTATCAATCCAATTATTATTTAATATTAATATATTTAATATTAATATTTAATATTTCTCTGATAGCCACATTTATTGAATGCCCAAAAGCACACCTGTGGAGGTGAAGGGGCTGGGAGAGCACCGTCACCTGCACCACAGAGGATCAGTCAGCACAGGTGAGAGCTGTTAGCTGACTGATCCTCATGCTTGAAAAGGCAGCAGCAGAGCTGCCTCGTGGAACACACTGGGGAAGAGACTGGGCGAAGCTAAAGGTCCAGCAGAAAGTGCTGGACCCTTTAAGTTAAGTGTTTTGTCAGTTCTCTTTGTATTAAATAAAAAGATGTTGCTGAGCACCCAATGGTTGGACTGGTTCGTCTCTGGCTGTCGTGGTGGGTACCCCGTGGCATGGTCGACTGCCACAACACCATTTAATGGTGCCACGTTTAATGAGTACATAGTCACAACAGTGATTAAGTGCAAGTGTTTGTTTTCTTGGTTCTTTTAAAGAGCTGGAAAAATCGTCTCAGCAAAGACGGCTTCTTTGATTTGCTCTCTATCACCTTCTCCTCCATTGCCTCCAGAGCTTGCTTAGTGGTGTTGAGAGCCACCTGAAGTGTGGACATTTCCGACTGCCACTGGAGTCTTTCCTTCCTTCCTCCTTCCTGTTCCTGTAGCAGAGCTGCCTTGAGCCTGGAGGTTTCCTGACTATGTGTAGCCAAGATTTGGGACTTCTCATGCTCCCAAAGGCATCTTGACTTTTCCAGTTGGTCATGGGCTTGAACCAGGGAGGTTTGGATTTTGGATGTTTCCTCAATCTCTCTGGCGAGGCATGTCTCTTCCTCCATTGTTTTCTCTCTTTCAGTTTGGACAGCTCTCTCAAGGTCGCTGACCTTTTGGTTTCCACTTGACTGAAGCATCCTCAGTCGTGAAACTTCCTTCCCTAGACCCACTTTAGTTGCATAAATATATACAATTTCTTGCTCTATATCCTTTGCCTTTCTGACGAGGTCTTCATTTTCCTGTACCTGAGCAGTCCTTTTCATGTGCTTCTCATGCAGGAGCTGATTTAAGAGTTCAGAGTAGGCATGTGTGGTCAAATCAACCCCACTGCCAGATTCAAACTCAGGCACAGATGCAGACACAAATGCAGATGCCTCTGTGTGTGCAGAAACATCAGCTGTCCCAGCAAACTGTGTTCCTGTGGACTGAGAAGTCCATGCCTCTGCCTGTGGAGATGGAGGCTGAAACACTTTTGCCTCTTCCTCCATCCCCAGGACAGTCCTGTCTTCAATTGTCTCTTTCCTCAGGACAGTCTGGTCTTCATTTGTCTCTGTTGTCTCTTTCCTCAGGATAGTCTGGTCTTCAATTGACTCTGCTGACTCTGTCCTCGGGATAATCTTTTCTTCATATATCTCTTCTGACTTTATACTCAGGACAATCTCGTCCTTATTCATCTCTGCTGAGTCCACCCTCAGGACAGGAATGTTTGTTGCCTTTGTTTCCTGACATGCTGGAAATGAAGGGTGATATACAACTTCCTTTTTTTTCTTTGGGGGAGACTGCACTTTCCTTTTCACTTCAAATGCACATGCTTCTGTGTGTGCAGAAACATCAGCTGTCCCAGCAAACTGTGTTCCTGTGGACTGAGAAGTCCATGCCTCTGCCTGTGGAGATGGAGGCTGAAACTCTTTTGCTTCTTCCTCCATCCCCAGGACAGTCTGGTCTTCAATTGTCTCTTTCGTCAGGACAGTCTGGTCTTCAATTGTCTCTTTTGTCAGGACAGTCTGGTCTTCAATTGTCTTTGTTGTCTCTTTCCTCAGGACAGTCTGGTCTTCAATTGTTTCTGCTGACTCTGTCCTCGGGATAATCTTTTCTTCATTTATCTCTTCTGACTTTATGCTCAGGACAATCTCGTCCTTATTCATCTCTGCTGAGTCCACCCTCAGGACAGGCATGTTTGTTGCCTTTGTTTCCTGACATGCTGGAAATGAACGGTGATATACATGTCCCTTTTTTCTCTTTCGGGGAGACTGCACTTTCCTTCTCACTTCAGGTCTTAAGACGGGAATTCCATATACAACTTTTTCTATTATGTTCTTCTTCTTCTTCTTTTTAGATGTAGTTGGCTTATTATTCTCCCCAATTCCACTTCTGTCTGGTTTATAGATCTCTCTTTGTAGTGGTGGGAAATTAATATCATACATTGATTGATTGAACGTTAGAAGCGGTCCATTGCTTTCGGTCACTTTATTCCAATTCATGCTGAGATTTCTACTCGATCCTCTTCACTGAAATGTCTCTAAGTAAATATTAATGATAAAACAATGTGAGGCATTATACCTACTATGGGGAAAATGATGCTTTGTAAACCCTAACATCAAAGCACATTGAAGGCACAAAAGAAGAATGCCTTTACATCAAAATCAAAGCCCCAGAGAATGGTGTCCTTTGCATCAAACTCAAAGGATGGAATATTGATAGAACAAAAGATCCTAGATGTTTGTAATAAAGACATCGGTCCAAAATTGGCCTCTTACATCATTATGTGTGCAACTGTGATCTGATTTCCTGTTGAAGTTGACAAGTCTGTTAATAGTAGCACAAAGAGAAAAGAATTGGTTGCCTGGCTGAGAAAACTGAGATGTGTGGCCTGTTGACTGCACCTCTTCATCTAACAGCTCACTAGGGTTGCTCCTGACTGTTCCATTTCTCCCTGCATTATCTCTAACTAATCCCTTGTCGAAAAAATACCCCAAATAACTGTTACCTTGGTTTGGAAACATGTTACATAGAATAAAGCAAATGTTAATAGTAGTGAAACAGAAAAACTCCAGGCCTTTTTATCGTTTGCGTGTTGGACGTAGTGTGCACAGCTTTTTATTAACAGTCTAGGATGTAGTGTTACGTTTTCATTCATCCTACCTGGTTTATCTGCATAAAGATTTTATATTCAATATTTACATGAGATGAAACAGAATATGCTTATTTACTGTTCACGTGTGTGGCTTTGAATAGGTTTGAATGATGTTATTTTTACATACATAACACTGCGGCTATTTCAGGTCTGTTAAGCCATTGACACAACCTTCAGGCCATAGTTCACAGCTTTTTGAAATTCAAACATCAAACTGCATCAAAACAAAAACCTTTAGCTTTGAGGTCAAATTGATAAACAGGAAGTGATTCTGTGAATATACAGTGTCACAAAGAAATGCAATATGTCACCTTGTACTTTACATATACATTACATATATACATACCAGCCAAAAAATGTTGCCTTTTTAACTCTGTGTTCAAGTGAAAAATAAAATAGAGTAAAATCCATAAAATAAATGTTATTATTATTAAACTATTATTAATTATTATTAAATAATTATTCAACTGAATCTCCTCTCTCTCACTTCTGTCCTGTTTGGAGATGCCTTTAGGAAGTGATGCGAAATTCATTTCATCCACCTTCGGCAAGGATTCAACCTCTGCTTGGAAATGCATTGTCTTCTGAGGGTTGACTGTTGGCAGCTCAGTTTATTTTATTTTGAAGAAATGACACCACGACTTGAAACAATACAATTGATGATCAAATATAATCTATTTAATGTGAATGTGGACAGCAGTGACATTATAGTAATATGTTTTTAATTGGCTGGTGTGCACGTCCTCATGACTAAAAATGCAAGGGTTTGTTTAGTAAATTTGTTTTTGCTGCACTTGTTAGATTGGCATAGAGACTTCCAAAAATGAATTTACAGAGCCTGATAAATTATGTGACACACAAAAACAAGATCCTCTAAACAACTGACAGAGGATCTGAAAATGAATCAATTTAATGCTACAAAGCAGGGGAGAATATAATAATAATAATAATAATAACTGCATTTGTATAGCACTTATCTAAACAAAGCTACAAAGTGTTTCACAGGAAAATTATAAAAATCCATGGCTAGAAGAAGAATACATTTAAATTTAAAAAATGTAATTCAGTCAAATTTTTTGAGCCACAGAACAGGTTGTTGTAATGAAAATAATAACTTAAATTGTACCTTGGTGTAATCAAGTATTCCAGCCTATTAATCTGAATAGCATTGAGAAAGGCTAAAAGTAAATCTGACTGGCTACTGGCTTGTATGGCAGTGCTGTGAAAGCCATGTGGCCCACTCAGTAGACCAGATGTCATTACCTCAGTGCCTTTTTTATTCTCCTTATGTATTTATTTGTTTTTAAACTAAATTGAACTAAATACCTACTCTCATATGTTGCAGAGTCAGAAGCTGCCATATTAACCCAACAGTTCCCACAATGAGCAAGCTCTTTGGCGACTGTGGAGCTGAAAAACTCCCTCTTTAACTGGGAGAAACCTCTGGCAGAATCAGACTCAATGTGGGCGGCCATCTGCCTCGACCGGTTGGGGTGAGTGAAGAGAAATGGGGAAAGAGTGTCAAGCACACGACTCGGAGGAAGGATCCGGATGCAGAGTTAGGGAAAAAACAGCTGATGCAGCTGTTGTGTTTATTCTCACAAAAAAACAAAGACTGAAAAAACAGAGGGCGCCTCAATAAAGAGGGGATGATTACAAAACGTACATCTCAAATATCCTACCTTCCGTGAAGGGACAAGGGAAAGAAAAAGAAACAACACTTAACTAAGGTCAGATCTAAAGGGGGGAAAAAGGCTATGAAAATTAGTTACTAAATCAAATCACCTCCTGCGAGGGAATTAACTATAAACATTAACAAAAAATCAAAACTCCTACAATGAGGGACAATACTTCTTATATAACTATGAACAAAAAACTCCTTCGAAGTGGGACAAGCTATGAACTAAAATAAAACTCCTACCACGAGGGACAATACTTCTAATATAAAGATAAACAAAACTCTCCTCCGAAGAGGGACAAGATCTAACAATAACTAAACTACACAAGCAAAAGAAGCTTTGAAAACTTAAAGGCAAACGGCAACAAAACACTCTTTACGAGGCAACCGACTATAACTATGGTTCTTTGACTTAAGGCTGGTGAGACTCGAAAAAGGACAAGACACACTGGCACAGGACAAAGGGAAGACGCAGACTCTAAGCAAACTGTGTGATTACTTAGTTAGTAACGGTTTGTTGAACAAATTCCGGTCAGGATTTAGAATCCATCACAGCACAGAGACAGCACTATTGAAAGACCTTTTTAAGGCATCAGATGATGGACTTGTCTCTGTACTCGTCCTGTTGGATCTTAGTGCAGCATTTGACACCATAGATCATAAGATCCTGTTATAGAGACTAGAACAACATATAGGGATCAGAGGAACTGCATTAGACTGGTTTAAATCATATTTATCAGATAGATTTCAATCTGCTAATGTCAACAATGACCCCTCCATGCACATGCAAGTTAGTCATGGAGTTCCACAAGGTTCTGTCCTTGGACCGATATTCTTCACCTTATATATGCTCCCCTTAGGCAACATCGTGAGAAAGCACCACACACACTACCATTGTTACGCAGATGACACCCAGCTGTACATTTCTCTGAAGCATGATGAATCTAATCACTTAGTTCAACTTCAGGAATGTCTCAAGAACATCGAGGCCTGGATGACCCAAAACTTCTAACAGAACAGCTTTCTTCCACCTGCGCAATATTAACAAAATCAGAAACATCCTGTCTCAGAAGGATGCTTCAAAAAACTAGTCCACGCGTTCGTTACCTCTAGACTAGATGACTGTAATCAGTAATGCCCCAGGAAGACTGTAAAGTCTCCAGTTGTTCCAAAATGCCACAGCACGAGTGCTGACAGGAGCTCTAAGGAGAGATCAAATTACTCCTGTCTTAGCTTCTCTACATTGGCTCCCTGTAAATTTCAAAATAGTTTTCAAAATCCTGTTCCTCACATTTAAAGCCCTTAACAATCAAGCCCCTTCATATATCAAAGAGTTCATAACACCATATTATCCAAACAGATCACTTCGTTCACAAAACACAGGCTCTCTTGTGGTTCCAAGAGTCTGTAAGAGTAGAACAGGAGGTAGAGCATTCAGCTACCAGGCTCCTCTCCTGTGGAACCAGCTCCCACTCTGGGTTCAGGAGGCAGACACCATCTCTGCATTTAAAGTTAAACTTAAAACGTTGCTCTTTGATAAAGCCTATAGTTAGTTCTGGATCAGGTGAGTCCTGAACCATCACTTAGTTATGCTGCTATAGGTCTAAACTGCTGGGGGAACTCCCATCATGCACTGAGGACCTCTCCACTTCTCTCTGTCTCTCTGCCCCCCCACATTCAGTCATTTATTTATTTTAATACATGTCAATGACTTGTTCACTTTGTACTCCCATAGTCTCTCTCTCTCTCTTTTTCTCTCTCATTTCAGATATCTCTGACCCCGGAACCTCAGGACAACAACTTTACCATTATTACTATTATTAATTACAATATCTCAGTAATTCATTATGATATGAATTGTGTCTGTTATCAATAATAATTAAATGTCTTTACACTGTTGTTTACATTTCAACTAGTCAGATCTGATACCTGATGGTGCTCAAGTGTTCCCGGTCTTTTATCGCTCCCCTACTTCCCCCTCTCCACTATCTCCCTCTCTCTTCTCTCCCCTCTTTTCCACCCATCTCTCCTCTCCTCCCCCCTTTTTCTTTGCTCACCCCAACCGGTCGAAGCAGATGACCGCCCACATTGAGCCTGGTTCTTCTAGAGGTTTCTCTCTGTTAATGAGGGAGTTTTTCCTCCACAGTCACCAAAGTGCTGCTCATTGTGGGAACTGTTGGGTTTCTCTATATTAATACGATTTTAAGGTCTTGACCTTCTATATAAAGTGCCTTGAGATAATGTATATTATGATTTGGCGCTATACAAATAAAATTGAATTGATTATATGTATATATATATAAGACTGCAGGCTTCAACAATGTCCCATTGAAAGTGAGGAGCAGCTTAAAAGGATAAAGGGAGAAGGTCAGAGCAACAGGAGAGAGGATGAAGGAGAGTTCTGAGTTGTTGGGACCTGTTATTGGTGAACCATAGTTGGGCCTACATGTGTAGGCAAAAGCCTGACTGCATGTCTCCTTTGCTCTGGAGACAAAGGAGAGCTTCCAGAACTCAGTCTCCCAGGGTGCTTCATCTTCACACATAGGTGGTAAAACTGCTCCTGAAGACAACTCTCAACCACTATTGGTCACTGTGTGCCCCATGACTATGAGGTCACAAGGCCAATATAAAACGAGTTTCCCTTCTCCTGGCTCTCTTCTCTCTTCTGCCTCTTCCCCTGCTGACCGCTCCTGGAGGAGTAGGTTCTGGCCCTGCTCTCCCAGCCAGGGAGACTTCCTCCCTACACAAGCTCCTCAACTTCAAGCAGGCCTGCCTGGAGCAGACTGCTAAAACCTTCCAAAGGCAGTGACACGAGAGCCTGCCTAAGAACTTCAGCACAACTGGCCAGGACACAAGGTCTGACCAGCAGATGATCAACAGGAGCCACAAACCAACAAGACCACTTCACTGGACTTCACACAGCACATCCAAAAAGGATCTTTCCCCCTTTTTCATGGACGGGTTAGAAGTTTGACTTGTGTTGTTGTGATATTTGGTAATTTGTTATTTGAAAGTTAATGTTCGTTCTGTTAGGCTTTTCATTTTCTTTGCATGCATTTTACTACTTTCTTTAACCTGGCACCAACACCTCACACACTCACCTCCACAAACTTAACACATACATGTGATCTCAGCCACATGGTCTCACTCCGGGGGGCCTTTTGTCTTCATAGTGGCCAGCTGCCATTTTGAATCTCAGTCACACACACACGCACACACACACACACACACACACACACACACACACACACATCTGTATATGGTAGTTACACTTTTTTGTTAGTTTGTGTGTTTATACTTTTATTTTTTCATAATAAATGTTGCATAAGTGTGAATTTTGCCAACCTCTATACTGTCAAGAAAGAGAAGAGATACTTTATTGATCCCTCAAGGGTAAATTCTTTTTACACTCGTTTTTTTAGATGCACTTTTTTTTAACCCTGAAACACAATCCCACACAAAAAGGGCTCATAGACATGCACATTTGGTAATTCTGATTATAGTTATTTATTTAATTATTAATCAGAGTTACAAATTTGTAGTCAGTAATTTCATGAGACTTATTCAATAATCTTTTCCCTTCCTTTGAAGGGTGGTGCCCCTATTTATCTTTTATCAATCCAATTATTATTTCATATTAATATATTTAATATTAATATTTAATATTTCTCTGATAGCCACATTTATTGAATGCCCAAAAGCACACCTGTGGAGGTGAAGGGGCTGGGAGAGCACCGTCACCTGCACCACAGAGGATCAGTCAGCACAGGTGAGAGCTGTTAGCTGATTGATCCTCATGCTTGAAAAGGCAGCAGCAGAGCTGCCTCGTGGAACACACTGGGGAAGAGACTGGGTGAAGCTAAAGGTCCAGCAGAAAGTGCTGGACCCTTTAAGTTAAGTGTTCTGTCAGTTCTCTTTGTATTAAATAAAAAGATGTTGCTGAGCACCCAATGGTTGGACTGGTTCGTCTCTGGCTGTCGTGGTGGGTACCCCGTGGCATGGTCGACTGCCACAACACCATTTAAATGGTGCCACGTTTAATGAGTACATAGTCACAACAGTGATTAAGTGCAAGTGTTTGTTTTCTTGGTTCTTTTAAAGAGCTGGAAAAATCGTTTCAGCAAAGATGGCTTCTTTGATTTGCTCTCTATCACCTTCTCCTCCATTGCCTCCAGAGCTTGCTTAGTGGTGTTGAGAGCCACCTGAAGTGTGGACATTTCCGACTGCCACTGGAGTCTTTCCTTCCTTCCTCCTTCCTGTTCCTGTAGCAGAGCTGCCTTGAGCCTGGAGGTTTCCTGACTATGTGTAGCCAAGATTTGGGACTTCTCATGCTCCCAAAGGCATCTTGACTTTTCCAGTTGGTCATGGGCTTGAACCAGGGAGGTTTGGATTTTTGATGTTTCCTCAATCTCTCTGGCGAGGCATGTCTCTTTCTCCATTGTTTTCTCTCTTTCAGTTTGGACAGCTCTCTCAAGGTCGCTGACCTTTTGGTTTCCACTTGACTGAAGCATCCTCAGTTGTGAAACTTCCTTCCCTAGACCCACTTTAGTTGCATAAATATATACAATTTCTCGCTCTATATCCTTTGCCTTTGTGACGAGGTCTTCATTTTCCTGTACCTGAGCGGTCCTTTTCATGTGCTTCTCATGCAGGAGCTGATTTAAGAGTTCAGAGTAGGCATGTGTGGTCAAATCAACCCCACTGCCAGATTCAAACTCAGGCACAGATGCAGACACAAATGCAGATGCTTCTGTGTGTGCAGAAACATCAGCTGTCCCAGCAAACTGTGTTCCTGTGGACTGAGAAGTCCATGCCTCTGCCTGTGGAGATGGAGGCTGAAACACTTTTGCCTCTTCCTCCATCCCCAGGACAGTCCTGTCTTCAATTGTCTCTTTCCTCAGGACAGTCTGGTCTTCATTTGTCTCTGTTGTCTCTTTCCTCAGGATAGTCTGGTCTTCAATTGACTCTGCTGACTCTGTCCTCGGGATAATCTTTTCTTCATATATCTCTTCTGACTTTATACTCAGGACAATCTCGTCCTTATTCATCTCTGCTGAGTCCACCCTCAGGACAGGAATGTTTGTTGCCTTTGTTTCCTGACATGCTGGAAATGAACGGTGATATACATGTCCCTTTTTTCTCTTTCGGGGAGACTGCACTTTCCTTCTCACTTCAGGTCTAATGACGGGAATTCCATATACAACTTTTTCTATTATGTTCTTCTTCTTCTTCTTTTTAGATGTAGTTGGCTTATTATTCTCCCCAATTCCACTTCTGTCTGGTTTATAGATCTCTCTTTGTAGTGGTGGGAAATTAATATCATACATTGATTGATTGAACGTTAGAAGCGGTCCATTGCTTTCGGTCACTTTATTCCAATTCATGCTGAGATTTCTACTCGATCCTCTTCACTGAAATGTCTCTAAGTAAATATTAATGATAAAACAATGTGAGGCATTATACCTACTATGGGGAAAATGATGCTTTGTAAACCCTAACATCAAAGCACATTGAAGGCACAAAAGAAGAATGCCTTTACATCAAAATCAAAGCCCCAGAGAATGGTGTCCTTTGCATCAAACTCAAAGGATGGAATATTGATAGAACAAAAGATCCTAGATGTTTGTAATAAAGACATCGGTCCAAAATTGGCCTCTTACATCATTATGTGTGCAACTGTGATCTGATTTCCTGTTGAAGTTGACAAGTCTGTTAATAGTAGCACAAAGAGAAAAGAATTGGTTGCCTGGCTGAGAAAACTGAGATGTGTGGCCTGTTGACTGCACCTCTTCATCTAACAGCTCACTAGGGTTGCTCCTGACTGTTCCATTTCTCCCTGCATTATCTCTAACTAATCCCTTGTCGAAAAAATACCCCAAATAACTGTTACCTTGGTTTGGAAACATGTTACATAGAATAAAGCAAATGTTAATAGTAGTGAAACAGAAAAACTCCAGGCCTTTTTATCGTTTGCGTGTTGGACGTAGTGTGCACAGCTTTTTATTAACAGTCTAGGATGTAGTGTTACGTTTTCATTCATCCTACCTGGTTTATCTGCATAAAGATTTTATATTCAATATTTACATGAGATGAAACAGAATATGCTTATTTACTGTTCACGTGTGTGGCTTTGAATAGGTTTGAATGATGTTATTTTTACATACATAACACTGCGGCTATTTCAGGTCTGTTAAGCCATTGACACAACCTTCAGGCCATAGTTCACAGCTTTTTGAAATTCAAACATCAAACTGCATCAAAACAAAAACCTTTAGCTTTGAGGTCAAATTGATAAACAGGAAGTGATTCTGTGAATATACAGTGTCACAAAGAAATGCAATATGTCACCTTGTACTTTACATATACATTACATATATACATACCAGCCACAAAATGTTGTCTTTTTAACTCTGTGTTCAAGTGAAAAATAAAATAGAGTAAAATCCATAAAATAAACATTATTATTATTAAACTATTATTAATTATTATTAAATAATTATTCAACTGAATCTCCTCTCTCTCACTTCTGTCCTGTTTGGAGATGCCTTTAGGAAGTGATGTGATAAAACCTCTGCTTGGAAATGAATTGTCTTCTGAGGTTTGACTGTTGGCAGCTCAGTTTATTTTATTTTGAAGAAATGACACCACGACTTGAAACAATACAATTGATGATCAAATATAATCTATTTAATGTGAATGTGGACAGCAGTGACATTATAGTAATAGGTTTTTAATTGGCTGGTGTGTACGTCCTCATGACTAAAAATGCAAGGGTTTGTTTAGTAAATTTGTTTTTGCTGCACTTGTTAGATTGGCATAGAGACTTCCAAAAATGAATTTACAGAGCCTGATAAATTATGTGACACACAAAAACAAGATCCTCTAAACAACTGACAGAAGATCTGAAAATGAATCAATTTAATGCTACAAAGCAGGGGAGAATATAATAATAATAATAATAATAATAACTGCATTTGTATAGCACTTATCTAAACAAAGCTACAAAGTGTTTCACAGGAAAATTATAAAAATCCATGGCTAGAAGAAGAATACATTTAAATTTAAAAAATGTAATTCAGTCAAATTTTTTGAGCCACAGAACAGGTTGTTGTAATGAAAATAATAACTTAAATTGTACCTTGGTGTAATCAAGTATTCCAGCCTATTAATCTGAATAGCATTGAGAAAGGCTAAAAGTAAATCTGACTGGCTACTGGCTTGTATGGCAGTGCTGTGAAAGCCATGTGGCCCACTCAGTAGACCAGATGTCATTACCTCAGTGCCTTTTTTATTCTCTTTATGTATTTATTTGTTTTTAAACTAAATTGAACTAAATACCTACTCTCATAGGTTGCAGAGTCAGAAGCTGCCATATTAACCCAACAGTTCCCACAATGAGCAAGCTCTTTGGCGACTGTGGAGCTGAAAAACTCCCTCTTTAACTGGGAGAAACCTCTGGCAGAATCAGACTCAATGTGGGCGGCCATCTGCCTCGACCGGTTGGGGTGAGTGAAGAGAAATGGGGAAAGAGTGTCAAGCACACGACTCGGAGGAAGGATCCGGATGCAGAGTTAGGGAAAAAACAGCTGATGCAGCTGTTGTGTTTATTCTCACAAAAAAACAAAGACTGAAAAAACAGAGGGCGCCTCGATAAAGAGGGGATGGTTACAAAACGTACAACTCAAATATCCTACCTTCCGTGAAGGGACAAGGGAAAGAAAAAGAAACAACACTTAACTAAGGTCAGATCTAAAGGGGGGAAAAAGGCTATGAAAATTAGTTACTAAATCAAATCACCTCCTGTGAGGGAATTAACTATAAACATTAACAAAAAATCAAAACTCCTACAATGAGGGACAATACTTCTTATATAACTATGAACAAAAAACTCCTTCGAGGTGGGACAAGCTATGAACTAAAATAAAACTCCTACCACGAGGGACAATACTTCTAATATAAAGATAAACAAAACTCTCCTCCGAAGAGGGACAAGATCTAACAATAACTAAACTACACAAGCAAAAGAAGCTTTGAAAACTTAAAGGCAAACGGCAACAAAACACTCTTTACGAGGCAACCGACTATAACTATGGTTCTTTGACTTAAGGCTGGTGAGACTCGAAAAAGGACAAGACACACTGGCACAGGACAAAGGGAAGACGCAGACTCTAAGCAAACTGTGTGATTACTTAGTTAGTAACGGTTTGTTGAACAAATTCCGGTCAGGATTTAGAATCCGTCACAGCACAGAGACAGCACTATTGAAAGACCTTTTTAAGGCATCAGATGATGGACTTGTCTCTGTACTCGTCCTGTTGGATCTTAGTGCAGCATTTGACACCATAGATCATAAGATCCTGTTATAGAGACTAGAACAACATATAGGGATCAGAGGAACTGCATTAGACTGGTTTAAATCATATGTATCAGATAGGTTTCAATCTGCTAATGTCAACAATGACCCCTCCATGCACATGCAAGTTAGTCATGGAGTTCCACAAGGTTCTGTCCTTGGACCGATATTCTTCACCTTATATATGCTCCCCTTAGGCAACATCGTGAGAAAGCACCACATACACTACCATTGTTACGCAGATGACACCCAGCTGTACATTTCTCTGAAGCATGATGAATCTAATCACTTAGTTCAACTTCAGGAATGTCTCAAGAACATCGAGGCCTGGATGACCCAAAACGTCCTACTTCTAAATTCAGACAAAACTGAGGTCGTTGTAATCGGCCCTAAACATCTTAGAGAATCACTGTCTGAACAGATAGTCACCTTGGATGGTGTCAGTTTGGCCTCCAGCTCAACTGTGAGGAACCTTGGAGTTATGTTTGACCAGGACATGTCATTTGACCCACACATAAAACAAGTCTATAGGACAGCTTTTTCCAGCTTTTTTTTTTAAGTTAAACTAAAAAGGTTCCTTTTTTGATAAAGCCTATAGTTAGTTCTGGATCAGATGAGTCCTGAACCATCACTTAGTTATGCTGCTATAGGTCTAGACTGCTGGGGGAACTCCCATCATGCACTGAGCACTTCACCACTTCTCTGTCTCTCTTCCCCCCACATTCATTTATTAATACATGTCAATAACTATGTCACTTTTTTCCCCCATAAGTACTCTTTATATTTCTCTCTCTCATTTCAGATATTTATGACTCCAGAACTGCAGGAGAACCACTATTATTATTTTTTGTATTGACAACAATACTAATTATTACCATATGAATTGTTGCTGTTATCAATAATAATCCTAACTTCTTTACACTGGTATTATTTACATTTTAACTAGTCAGATCAGATACCTGATGGTGCTCAAGTGTTCCTGGTCTTTCTCGTCTCTCTCTCTCCCCCTCCTCCCCCTCCCCACTATCACGCTATCTTCTCTCCCCTCTTTTCCACCCATCTCTCTTCTCCTCCCCCCTTTTTCTTTGCTCACCCCAACCGGTCGAAGCAGATGACCGCCCACATTGAGCCTGGTTCTTCTAGAGGTTTCTCTCTGTTAATGAGGGAGTTTTTCCTCCACAGTTGCCAAAGTGCTGCTCATTGTGGGAACTGTTGGGTTTCTCTATATTAATACGATTTTAAGGTCTTTACCTTCTATGTAAAGTGCCTTGAAATAATGTATATTATGATTTAGCGCTATAGAAATAAAATTGAATTGAAATTGAATTAAATAACATTGATGTTCAGCTTTGGTCAGGCAGGCTGTAGTTTGTTCTAGCTGTGTTGTCTTCTCTAGATTCATGAAACTTGCAACATCTCTCACAATCACTCATTGTATGTCTGTTTTGATTAATTTGCATCTTCTATAATTTAAGATTCTACAGTAAAAAGAAACGTTTTTAAAGTGCTAGGAGGAAGGAGGAAGGATAACAAAGGAGATGCGGAACATCTGAGTCACTTGCCAATAAAGACGAGCAGCAGTCCCACTGCGACTTGTAGCGTGATAGACAGAGACAGCAGGACAATGAGAGGGAGGTAGAAGCGGTACTGAGGCCCCACATAGAGAACAGTCTTCAGCTGGGATGAGTTGGCCATCAACAGAGCGACATCCAGCATGCTCTGAGCTGCACTCTTCTTCGTGGCATAGTGGTTAATGTTGATGGAGCGATACACTTTTCCAGTGCGCCCTGTCACTGCCTGCGAGTTGAAGAAAGTCAAACTTCAGCTACTGTGGATGAACAACATCACAGAGGTACTAAATTGCAGCCACTGCATACGTACAGTTCAATCATTGACAGTTATTCTGGGTTTTTTGATAAGACTAGTCGGCATGTGTACATGGTAAATCTGTCTTCATATAGTGCTTTTCTAGTCTTGATGTACAGGCAAAAGCTCTTCACACGACGATTTACTGCATTGGAAGCAATGCGTCAACCCCCCAAATTGCAATTTGGCGATCGTTGTCATGCCAAAGGTTATTTAGGCACGCAGAACGGGAGAAACAGGGATCAAACCTCCAACCCAATGGTTAGTGGATAACCCACTCAACCTCCTGAACTACAGAAGCCCAAAATGCACACTAATATTCCACTATGACACATATATAACAATATTTATAATTTGATATGAGTTATGGAAACCGCATATTAGAATTGTAAAAAACGATTTAGCATTTTGTGATGACAACATGTAGAATATGATGTTATTATACAGACAAGCTATTTGGAAGTGGAAAACTTTCCACCATCAGCTTCATATCACATTCGTCACATGTTGCTTTATCAAATTATTGTGTTTTATCAGGCATATAAAAACAATTAAGAAAATGGTCTATTTTGGAAGAAGAGCAAAACCCAGAATATTTTGTGCATGTTTTTTCTCTTTCACATGTCCGATTGCTCTGTACATTTGTGCACACGTCACAATGGTTTATTCCAAACACAGACAGGTGTTTTGTTGCTATGAACTAAGGTGTGGCAGTGAGAGGAAAAGTGGGAGTGGCAGAGCGACAGATGATGACTCACTTGGCCGGAGGGAAAGGCGACAAGACGCAACATGTTGTCAGACGTTCTTCTACCTAAAGAAATCTAGTGAGCTAACAAGTCATGTCATGAATTTATACGTGCTAGTGCGGAGAGAGTGAACTGTCCGTAGGCAGAAGGGCTGTACATGAGGTGATGTCAGACACAGGTAAACTGTTCGGGATTGAAGTGTCTATACCCTCATCTCCCACAGCACCACTGACAGAAAACCACTGTTTTGTATCATCACTGGCAAAGGCATGGCATATTCTCAGGGCTTTACCCATGAGACGTCACACCTGGGTGCAGTTCTCTTTGAGCCGCAGTGCTTTCATTCAGCTCTATGCACAGCTGACTACTGTGGGAAAAAGCATGAGGTTCTGTCACCCCTGACATTTGACATTCCTGTAACAGACTTTAAAGCAGAGATCCCCAACCTGGAGGTCGTGACCCTCAGAGGGGTTGAAAGATTTTATTGTCTTTTCGTCTTCTCCAGACTTTTCTTTTTTTTAATTTGGGAAAACAGGGGAGACAACACTCAGTTGAACTGGTCACCACTGTTACTGGCAGACATACAGTATACTTCATTAAAGAAGTTCACTAAAAAAACAACAGGCCCCAAATGATAAAAGGACAAGTGTCGATATTAACTATATTGAATTGTGTATTTATTATCTTTATAGACACTAAAGTACTTGGTCTCCTACTGTAGTTAAGCTTCAGTGTTTTGTCTGCCGAATAACTGAAAGTAAATGGTACAGTGTTCTATACATAGATGTGTATCAATTTTACAATCTGCTTAATGTTACGATAATGATGTGAAACACAATCTTAAGTTGTTTTTTAAATATCAAGGGAACAAATGAAACGATCCAGTACTATGTACAGTAGATGAATACATGACAACCATTTAACTTTACTGTATTGAAGAGCAGAACAGAACAGTAAAATCAGAGGACTTGTCAGTGTCTGTGTTACCCACCTCTATGTCGCCCACTTTACTCAGAGGTATGTCCTGTCTGTTCAGTCTGTCCATCGTTTGCTGACTCAACGTTCGATGTGATGGATGAAGTGCGCTGGGATGAAGTCTCTGCTGTTGAGCGAGCAGACAGGACTAACAAGTTAGGCTACTCCTCCAGTCGCAGGGACAGTGGAGAACACCCCTCCCACTCTGCGTCTTTGTAGTTCTTTATTCACAGCACAACCTCCAACCTTACACTTCACTTCCATCATCATAACATGTTGCTGCTTTGACATAAAATTTCAATAATGAGAAAAATGCAGCCCACCACTTTAATTTGGAGGCACATATTTGTATTACTTATATCATGTCTGTCATACACACTATAATTATTATTATGGTTATCATTGTTAATAAAAAGCATAATAATGATTACAATGATAATGGTAGTAACAATAATAATAATAATAGTAGTAATAGTAATATATGACAATGATCATCTAGACAAAATTACACATTCACAGGTCACAAGTTAAGTCAGTGAGACAATGAGAAAGTGGTGGAACTTGTAAATAAATGCAGTAGCTTTAACATTTGTATTCATGTTCGACAGCTGTTCTGTCATAGATAAGTAAAACTATAGTGTAATATAAGTTTCACCTCATTTTTATAGCATCAAATGTTGAATCAAGTTATTTAAAAACAAATTAGCCGAAAAAATAACACAACCTAAAACAATTAGAGTGTGGTCATTTTCCGTTCACTAACAAAGTGGAGGGGAGATTTCTGACTTATACTGCAGTCAGCCACCAGGTGGTGATTGAGATGCTTTGGCTTCACTTTTAGAGCAGTCAAAGCGTCCATCTTTATTCAAAGTCTATGGTTTGACCTTCCTAGATTTTTCTACATTGCATCACTAACTTAAAACTGAAAGAAATTAATTTTGATAAACAAAACATTGTTGTTTTGTTCCACCTATCATCACATACTGAAATAATTGCCCTTGAACCTTGAACTTGAACAGTTGTCATGAATGTGCCGGTGTCTCGATCGAAAATGACACTTGATGAGTCCCAGAGCTCTGGTCCACTTTTTTATTCAAACTTTATTCATATTGAATGTATCACGTGTCCAAATTCAACACACTTCTTGATGACATGACACATGTGAAGATGAGAAGTTCTTGGATGGATACCAAATGATATAGGCAGGAGGTTTCTGAGTTTAGTAAAAATGTATGTTCTTGTATTATTTTATTTCTGTAATGTGAAATAAATGAATAAATGAATATTGCATTTAAGTTTGTTTAAGTAAGCACACATGGATTTGCAAATGTTTTTTATTTTGAATTGCCGAGCTCTAGAGGAAGCTGTTGACTATATCCGGGTCACTGTCGTTCAGCGGCCACACATCATGGCGGCCCGCTTCGTCCTCACCTCCACGGCGCTCCGCAGGGCGCTGCACGGAGCGCTGGGTCTGCACTGCCGGGCACAGGGAGCCTCTGTCGGGCTCCGGTTCGTTTGTAGCGCTGCTCCAGAAGAAAAGAAATCAGGAATAATAGAGTCTACGGAGGAATACAGCTTCGTGGAGCGGCTCATCCCGCCGTCACGGGTCCCTGCTCCGCCGAAACACGCCGGTCCCACCCCGTCTGGATGGACCCCTGCAGCGGACTCACCGCCGCCTCTGCCCTACATGATCCGCCGCTCCCGAATGCACAACATCCCGGTGTACACCGACCTGACCAACAGCAACCGCAGGACCACGCTCGTACGCAAAGTGGAGGGGGACATTTGGGCTCTGGAGAAGGACGTGAAGCAGTATCTGAAGACGGTGACGGGGAAAGAGCTGCCCACACAGGTCAACGAGGTCACCAAGACCCTGAGGGTCAAAGGCCACTTCGATAAGGAGCTGAAGGAATGGTTGGCCGGGAAAGGCTTCTGAGCCCCGGGGGTGAAGAGGCGGCGGCGGGACCGTCACAGACCGAGCTCATGGAGACATGGAGGACACTCAGTGTCTGCTGTCTACACTGTGGTACTGTCACTGTGCTGTAGCACCATGTGGAAGAGGTTTGATCCCAGACACTTCAGTGAACTCTTCCCCACCAGAGAGACGTTGAAGCTGTTTAATGCTGAACATACTTGTATGTATGAATGAACACATACTGTATGAATGTAAATAAATGTCAAAGCTAAACCCACCACCTGCTGCTGTTGTTTCACTGAATACAGACATGAAACTCGTGTCACCTGAAATCCACACTTTGTTTGATGTCTTCCTGTGACAGTTTGGCTTTTCATGGAATTAAAGGTGTTGTAAAACGTTTTATCAATCCACGTAATATTTAATGTTAAAATGTAAAAAAAAAAAAAAACAGCTGATAACCAGATAGCATCCAAAATATTAAAATGTATTCTGTCACAATATTCATTTATATTTTCTGCAAAGAACATTACAAATTAGGGTCAAAAGAATGAATGTAAAACTCACAGTTGTCAACCCTGAAACCATTCTCCAATCCAAACCTGCCTATTTGGAATTGGCTGAATTACTTAATTATTTGGGCCTGTAAAGCACGTAGCGACTCATCAGTGGACAGTGCTATACAAATAAAAATGTCTCACTATAATGAAAGTGAATTTGCTTTATCACTGCTGTGTGTGGTTTAAATGCTGTTGTTTTTTCATACATTGCATGCAGTTATTTCAGAGGTCTGCTAAGCAATCAACAAAATCTTCAGACCCAAGTTTGCAACTTTTCAAAATAAAGGCTCTGTCGTTCGGTTCCATAAAAAGCATTACAGCAACATTTAAAGTCAACTTGGTAAACAGGAAGTGATTCTATGAACGTCACTGCCATGATGGAGATCGGCACCTGTGAATCTCTGTGTCAGTCTGATATGGTGAAATGTAATCAAATCATCAAAATGATCTGTCTGTTATATTGACCCAGTTGCTGACGACTGCTGTAGTTTATCAGGAGACGTAGAAGATTCAACACAGTCCACGGACTGAAGGCCCACAATCCTTATTGGTCTCAGTTTACAAGTACACATGAAACTTTGAACATCATCCCAGTGTTACTGCATTATTCCAAGAGCTTCGCTCACTTCAGCATTCAATTATTCATGGTGATGGTCTGAAGTTGTTGCCATCAGTGAGAGAAAGTCTTTACTTCGCCTGGTAAGTTCTGCCAGTTGGTCCGCTGGAAAACAAACACATGAAACAGAATTACTGCCACTCCATTATTTGCCTCCTCCAAGCAGTGACATTAAAACTATACTCTCTATCTCCTCTTCTGTTCCCATGCCGTGGCATGAAATAATGGTTAGAAAATAGTTTTTCAGGACATTGAGATGTCACTATGAATTTTGACCACTTCATCATATTCCATCTGACATTTAACTGTCATAATTACTGTATGAATTCTTTAGCTAGTGTAGAAATCGAATTCCCTCGAGGTGTTCCTGACATATCACTCATAAGAATGTGATGCTGTCAGTGGTGCAGTGGCGCAAAAAATATAAGCAGGACACAAAACGACTGTATCAACAATGTGCAACAAACTTGAGTATTCACTTACGTAGCGAGTGCTTCTCTCCTCTCCTCCAGTAGCGAGGTTCTGTTTGTAGCGTGTTAACTTCTTCACTCATGGACGCAGAAGCTTCTGATACTTCATTCAACAGATCCAACTCCTAACGAACGAGAAACACAAGAGGAAGAGGCGTCAGTGACCTTGTTTCCACAGCTCAGGCTGGTCAGCTGGTTTGTTTCCTACAAATGTTAGAGTACCGTGTTGCAGTCGAGCAGTAGTTGGTGTACTCTCTGGAAGACATCGGTCTCTGTGCTGAGGCTTGGTGGGTCTCTGCTGCAGTACGCTCTCAAGTCTGTTTCATAAACATGGCTGAAAGTAGCCATCAACTGCTGGAGGTCGCACGCTGCCACACGCAATGAGCTGGGAGAGAAGACGTCAGGACTCTGTGCCTCCTTCAGGAATTCACACTAAGGAGAACACAATTCTTGTTACTGCGATGACCAAGTTTTACATCCTCTATGACACCACAGGCATCAAGGGCCACATCATCAAATACCTCTGACTGTAGCTGCTCCAGTGCTGACTGAGCCTCTTGAAGCAGGGCAGCCACATCAGCACCCTCCTCTCTCCTTGGCTTGTGAGAGGACTTGGTGCCTTTGTGTAAAGCCCTGTGAGTGAGACAAGTATAAAAGTCAACAAGGAAACGCTGTGACACATGTAGACCCACAAGAAAGGCAAACTCCAGAGAAAGACCCAATTGTACGGACATTCTCCAGAGCTCATGTTTGAATACGGGAGCAGAAAAGAACAGGGATATAAGAAGTGTTTTGCATGGAAATCAAAGAAACCATATATACTTGATGTGTGCAGGCCAGGGGTTGAATGTGGGTTCAAGCATTTGTGATAGGTGAGGCAGATTCTCAGCAGCAAACACCTCGCTCAGTAACATCTCTGCATCCATTTTTTTCCCGGCAGACTTCTTGCAGCCTGGCACTAAAGTTAAAAGCTCCTCGAGGAATTGAAGCTGCCGGTAAGGACTCGCATCACCCTGGATAAATAGTGTGACAAATGACAGACACATCAGGACAGTGGTGTTTACCGTAGCAGTGAAAGTATTTCTGTAAACTAATTACATCTTCCCTTGTTATACACAACATCTCACCCTGATCAGATCCAGGTCACTTGATTTGCACAGCATCAGCTCCTGCCCAAGCAGAGCCATTTCTGTTCATACAAAAACATACCACTTCAGTATAAGAGGTCATTTAAGTGTCAATGTCTAAAAATATAAATATAAACTACTGAGAATATTTTCCTCTCCTCCTCAAGGTTTCTATCTTTAAAAGACAACAACGTTACCTTTAGTTAAAACATCCGAGTCTTTCGATTTCTTTGACATCGACTTGGAAGTGGCAAAATTTGGGTTGATGCTGTAAAGTGACAGGTCAGGAAAACACAGATGTTTTGTTTAGGTTTGACTGTAAAAATGACAGCAGGGCGATGTTCAGTGTAGATTATACTACCTGCTGCAGATCCATGCCAGTATGTCAGTGCGGTGCTGAGATGGAGTGCACAGCAGCTTGAACATGCTGTCTGTGTCCTGCAGGTACAAACCTTCCACCAAGGGACAGGACGCAGCCTCAACAAAGACCACACAGACACAACAGTAAATTGAATACGTCAGCTTCTACCTCACTCTTTGCAAAACTATATGACAGTAAACCGTGATAACAGACATATTTCAAGAAAAAACTAAAGGTGCCGCAGTTCAGACTAAACCTTGAACAATTTCTACATTATTAGTAAGGGTTTAGTGCGAATATTTCAGAAGTACTACAGGACGAATATTTGAGCAGTAGCTCAGTCCATAAGGATTTGGCTTGGGAACCGGAGGGTGGTCGGTTCAAGTCCAGCATGGACCACAAGCATGGAAGGTGGACTGGTAGCTGGAGAGGTGTCAGTTCACCTCCTGGGCACTGCTGAGGTGCCCTTGAGCATGGCACCGTACCCCCCAATTGCTCATAGGGTGCTTTTCCTGGGGCTGCCCATCACTCTACCATCTCTCTCCAAAAATGTGCATGTCTTTGAGCCCTCTGTGTGTGTGTGTGGGATTGTGGGTTAATGCATGTATAAAATGAAAAACATGAGTGTAAAAAGAATTTCCCCTTGTGGGATCAATAAAGGAAGTTTAAGTTTAAGTTAAGTTTATCGCAGCAGGAAACATCGATAGAAGTGAGACATGTTTTGAGTGCACGTCTACATGAACCCACTGTGACCAACAGACAACCTAATTAGAACTAAAGTCATGAGAACAAGTAAGAACACAACCAAAGGGTCCAGTCATATTAGATAGAATGTTTGGTGTTCAGTAGTCCTACCTGCAGTGCATCATAAACAAGCCGTGCAAGCGTTTCTTTCGAAGGAGCCGCCATTTCCAAACAAACCGCTCACTTCTTCTTCTTCATGTGTTGGTGAACCACAGCCACCCACCACCGCTTCTTCTTCTTCTTCTTCTTTGGACACGGTAGATTAGACAGCTCGATTGCGTTATGCTGCCCTCTGCCTTCTATTTTCTGCCACTTTGTTCCAGGATTACAGGAACGGTACAATACCCAATAGAGCACAGTAGAATGAAACAACAGACTAGGTCTATAAACACAAAAATATTCATCTTTATTACCATTATAACTGAAAACTGAAATCATAAAATGTGTCTATTGTTCATCATAGCATGGCAACAAAAAAGGAATTGCACTTAAATGAACACTTGAGTTAAATAGACATGACGAGTACAACTAAGAACAGGATGAAAGAAACAGGATGGAGAGGTTTCAGATTCAATACCAATCAAAACATGTGTTTGTCTGGTAATGTCTAAAAACAGTCAATAGTACATCGACTTGTAAATACTGATTTAAAATGTTTTTGAGGGGGTTCCGGCGAATAAGTCATCAAAGTGAACTTAGTAAATCCCTCTCATAAGTGTGTCTGTATGTCATGTTTTGTCTCTGTGAGTGTTTTCTATGTATAATGTCGATGTCAATACAAACTAAAAACTGCGGTCCAGGTAAATTCCCGATACACTCCGTTCCTGTAGGTGGCGGTAATGCGCCTCAATGATGGTTTTCCAGCCGCGGCGAAAAGGAAAGGCAGAAGCGTAACTTCCGGGATGTGAGACCCTCGCTGCCAGGCTGGACCGTGTCTGTGGATAATCACTCACGCTGGGATTCAAAGCGCAGTTTGTGTGAGAGACTGAACAGAGCGGCTCTTTCTATGCGTTCACGCTGCTAACGTAAGTCTACGCTGCCCCCGCTGATAACATGAAGAAGAGGAGCTCAGAGAAACGGCGCCATGTGGTCGCGTGGGTCAACAAAGCGGAGTGGGACCAGGTGCTGGAGTACCTGTACTCCAAGGACTCCTCCTTACAGAGGTACGCGCTGCACAGGATCTCAGCCTGGAGGTCCAGGTACGCCAGCAGCTGCCCTGTGGCGGTGGACTGCACGGCGGACCTGGTGAGGAGTCAGGTGCTGGACCGGTCGGGACAGCTGGAGGGAGATGATCTGGTCCTCCTCTACGGAGCAGCGCTGGTGCGATTCGTCAATTTGATCACCGAGAGGCAGCAGGGAAAAACGGCCCGACCACTGAGACGCCTGGCGGGGAACCTGAACATCCCAGAGTGGGTGGTAAACCTGAGGCACGACTTCACACACCGCAAGCTCCCCACTTTGAAATGGTGCAGAAAGGGCTGTGGCGTGGTGCTGGACTGGCTCCAGCACGAGTACTGGTCCAGGCAGCTGGGAGGAGGGGCTGGTGAGGACTGGGACTCGCAGTCTGATGGAGAGGATGAGGAGATGGACCTGAGACGCCAGGAGGATGACCTCATCGCAAGGCAGAAAGAAAAGGAAGCCTACAAGACAGCAAGAGAGCTGCTGATTTCTTTTGAAAAGGAGCAGTACCAGGCTATTAATGGGCTTCCTGGAGACGCAGAGAAGAGCCTGTGGCCAGCGCCCTTCGCAGACATGAGCTGGTTACTAGGTGAGATCAAGCAGTTTGCTGTGGAGTCAAGTGATTTGCTGATCGACGTGATGCTAGAAGATGGATTCCTGGTTCCGACCGTTGAACAGCTGGAAACATTAGGCTGCGACACTTCTGCCAGTGCCAGTCCCACTGAACCCAAACTCCACCGGGCCCTCCTGCGCTTTTGGCTGCCCCTCCTGAAGATGCTCAACTCAGAAGCCTTCATTCACCTCCTCCTGGAGAAGCTCTTTGTTGAGCTGAAGCTGCTCACGAAAGAGTGGAATGATCACAGGGCTTTCTACCTCTCTGCTTGGATTTCTGAAGTCATCCACTGTAACAACAACAAGTTTGAGTACCACTTTGAAACAAAGGGCCAGAGGAAGGCCAGAATCAAGGACAGGATTTTTGTGCAACGCATCCAGCTGAGGTGGCAGCAGGTACTCTCAGCCTGTCTGGACGCTCCCTGTATCAGCACGCCTCACCTGCTCCAGTTAATCCTGGATGACATGGAGCATCCGCTCCCCCAGGAAACCAGACATAAGCTGTTCCAGCTCTGCTCCATCTACACGCAGACCGCACACTCAAACTACGACCCTTCTCCGGAGCAGAAACAGCAGCCCATATACACACTGGAGAGTCTTCACGAGAAGCTGCAGCACTCACGGCACCACAGCCACCCCTGGCGCTCCAGGGCTGACCCAGAGCGGATTGAAGCTTTCCAGGAGAACAAATCGGCCGATGCTATGGCCGAAAGAGCGAAGCTGCTCAGAGGTTCTCCGTGGCAGCTGTGTGTGGATAAAGTTTTGTGGAAGAATTATCCTCTGGGTAAAATCCCTGGACAGTCAGATGACCCCTCCGGCCTCATGTTGGAAAACTACTCAACCATGACTGTGTTTGACCAGCCGGTGGAGCTGGAGAGTAACACAGCCCACAGCGCCCCAGGAGTGTCTGCAGCAGTGAGGACAGCAGATGGTGTTCTTTGGAACCACAGTGATGTTAACAGACTGAAATCTGGACTGCAGCTATTTTGAACTGTGAAATCCAGGCTGTCCACTGCGGGCACCACGGAATCTGAGCTCTCTGTTTAGTGTTGACGTTTGTATTTTCCAAGAGTCAAAGCAACAGAGTTCCTTTTGGGACGAAACAAAGCTTTTTAAGCAAATGTTCACTGGTTCCAGGTTCTTACATGTGAGGAGTTACTGCCTTTCTCTGTTTTCTCATTTGTGGCTGCAACTAATGGCTGTTTTCATGCTATTAAATGCTAATTATCTCAAGAAATATTAAAAAATGTCCAGTAGTTCCCAGAGGCCTTTACTTACTTAATCTGACCAACAGCCCAAAACTCTAGATGTATTTACAAGTTTCTAAAGTTTTGCACACAAGACATGTCAAAGAATAGATGATTCATTAGCAGATTAATAGTTATTAAAAATAACTTAGTTGCAGCCTTAATGAAAGCCTTTATAAAACCTTTGTCATATTGGATTTAGTCTCTGCAGTATTTAAGACTATAACTCATGCAGAAATTCAACACACCCTATGAACCGTGTGGTAAAGACAACAAAGTGTTACAGAGTTGGGATGTGATGAATTCATGTTGTACAGATACATTTTTCTTCCTTTTACATCTGCCATTCAAGTTAACCTGCTCTGTTCATACAGTTGTTGGTCTGTGGGGTTTTGAAGGACTACATCTTGTGTTGTGCACCTGTGTTCAATAAAAACTTCTCCCCTTAAGATTGTGTTTTACTGAATCCCATCAGTTTGTGTCCACCTACCTCTGGTCATTTCTATGGTATGAATTGTATGTCTGTGCCATAAGGAAGGAATCGACAAACTGGCCAACAAAAAAAGATAACAAAACAAAAGACACATTTTTTTATCCTCTGAAAAAATCAATAAATATCATTGTATGGAGATAAATGAATAAACAGTGGCAGCAGCACTGGCATCAGAAGACGACAGGAATACACTTCCATTCAGTACTGTCTGTATTGAAAGAAGCAGGGAAGGATAAAGTCATGATTATGTTAGTAAAAGAACAGTATACGTAATATTTTAGGGAAGCATCCTGCTGGTTTTTGTCAATATTAAGTTGATATAAAACTTTATTGATCCCACGCTGTTACAGCAGCAAATAGTCAGAATAAAAAATTAATGAAAAGACAGATTACGCATATAATGCACACCTATCACCATAGAAATGTACTTTAAAGTGCATTGGCAAAGGATGATGGCACATGGATCTATACTGTATATGTGCATTAGTATACAAAGATAGTATACAATATAAGATGAATATTAAAAAGGTATGAAGGTACATATACAAATGGGAGAAATTCACAGTAAGAGTTATACACGTGGAATTAAAAATAATATAATATTATATAATGTAATCGTTATATGTTGTGCAGATAATGTGCAAGAGGAAAGAAATTACATATTAAAAAAAAATCCAGACAGACTGTAGAGCTCGTAGCAGTTATTTTCAGGAAGTATGTAGAAGAGAGATAAGACATGATGAGAGAAATGAAAAGATTAGGGCTGAGAGCAGCAGAAGGAAAGAACAAGCATCTGAATAAGAAAAGGACAGCAGAGGAAAACCTGACAGACTGTGTAGGAGTGAGATACACAGGAGAAGGCAGCAGTGCAACATTTAGAATGCAAGCTGCTACTGAAACACAAAGTAATAATAAAAGTGGATTTAGGAGGGTGAAATTAGAAAAGCACAAGTTGGAACAGACGGTTTAATGGCTCCGTATTTTAATTTTGGGTAGACATGATGTGGACAGAAGAATCAGTGATAAATATTATTATTGTTATTTTAAATTGGAATGCAAGGGACAAGGTTAAAAAAATGTATGTCAGTCCAGTTCTGTTTTCAACTCTAATAAATTATATTTTTAGAAGTGTAGGCCTATCGATGTCGCATTATTTGCAGATGATGGAGTTATGTGTGAAAGGAATATAGAGTTTTCTGTAGCAAGACACAACAAGCAAAAATAAGACTTGGGCAATGTTGTTGTGGTTTTATATATTTTCTGTGACTTTCAATATGCGATAACCTCGAACTTTATGGAGAAAGCATAGAAAGATTACAATGTTTCAAGTATTTAGAGATCTGGTTGATAGAAACCTTACCTGAACAGCTCACATTGGAATAATGATTTTAAAAAGTGTTGAATAATTGTAAGTTGTTTGATGGGCAGAGAGAGGGGAGCGAGAAGACCACCTTTAAGTTCAGGACTATGGTTGCATCATAAACAAACAGGTTGGACACTCTGCTGTGGTGCCAATGAGATTAAACATTATTATTAAAATGACGACAACTACTACTACTACTTCAAAAATACATGATTATTTCCTCATTTATTTAATTTTCTCTCTTTTCCTACTTCCCCCCTCTTTTCCTACTTAGTCTAGACTTTTGTGATGAGTCCTGTCTGGGGCAGGTTGGAGTGGGTGCTCTTATTACTTTAACATGTAACGTGTTAACCTTGGAGTTTTCACTTTCAACTGCTCTGTATTTTGAAGAATTCAACAAAAGGAAATTGCTTCAAATAAGGAATCGCTCCGCACTCCAGTCCAGGAGGTGGCGGTATTGCTCCAAGAGGTTATTTACCAGGCACCCTTTAAGACAGAGAAAAGAACAGGAGGAAGCTGAAGAAGAGCAGGTTCACGGCGGTCTGCAGTCGTCGTCGCGCTATTCTTCTATTTTCATGCTGTGGACGCTTTCCTTCACATCCAGTGACTCTTCTCCGAGGATCGCTTCACTTGTCGCTGATTGTTGTGGTTTGTTTGCCGAGTATTTCAGTAAGTGGTTTTCATTAAGATCCTGCGTCATGCTCGCGCTCTGTTGGTTAAAGATGGCGCCTCGTGTCTGTAGTTCATTGTGGCTAATGCTAAATGTGGAAGATGAATTCTGGTTAAACGTTGCGGGAACCTCCAGTGGGAACTTCAGTTTAAATACATGTTAGGCGACGTTCAGCGTGCGCTGGGCGCGAACCGACCAAGGCCTTGTTAGCAAGCTAAAGCTAAAGCAAAAATAACCATGTAAAACACCGTGATTGGGATAATGAATTGCATTTCCTGCTAGTACAGTAACAGTGGTAATACATGTTTAGCAAAGAACGCATGTGACAGTGTGTATCATAGAGCGTCCGTTAAGTGCAGTAGTGTGTGCTAACGCTAACGCGCCTAGCTTACGTAATAAGGAACAACGTTGGACAGACGTTTAGCTAACACACGTTGTCCCCGCTCTGTTTAGAAAATGGAGGATGTCAAGAGCAAACTACTTAAAGTAGACGACCAGGTTTATATTGAGTATCCATATAGTTTATTAACATTTTTATACAGTGTTCACTGACTGTCTTTACTAATTGCTAGTGTTGATGTTGTGGTGAGAAATGTATTTCCATATGCATATTTTCCACTCTCAGCTGTAAAATGCCTCACAAAGGACACGCACAGAAAATGAAATCAAATGCATCAACACAATCCATCATTTTTAAACAAACACTGCAAGCAGTAGAACACTTCAAACTGTTCGCAGGTCAAATGTCCAAAAACAAAAGTATTAGTTGATAAGCCTTTCAGTTAAAGTGAGCTGAAATGACTATTTAGAATTAATATAACCATAGATCACGGATTCGTTCAAACAGTGATAATGTGCCGCTTCTTGCTTGATTACTCTGTTATGGAGAAACACTCAAGTTTGTTGTTAGTAACCTTTCTGTTCTACTCTGACTTAAGTTAATATCAAAATTACAATTTTCCCTGCTAAATCTGAGTTTGCTGTTATACCCTTAACAATATGTTTTCTTTGTCTTCACAGTTGAGGAATCATAAGAGACCATCTGGACAGTATCTCTGCAGTCCCGCCGTCAAGCCACAATGATCACCAGAAGAAGAGGCCGTGCTATTAACAAGACAGAGTCTGTCGAGGTTGAAGTGGTGGATGCAGTTGAAACTGTGGAGGATCTCCCATCTCCCTCTGAGGACTTCCTAGCTGAAGATATTGACACAGATGGAGTAGAGCTAGACGATCTGTTTGGAATTGAAGACTTGAAATGGACACTTGAAAAAGATGCTGCGTCCCCACTCTTCGATATGGAGTTGGCTGATCTCGGCGTGTACTGTGTCAAGGATCAAGATTCCGGGTTCGAAGCTTCCACTGCCTCGTCTCCAGAGAGAATGGCGTCAGACTTGAAGGCCAGAAACAGACAGAACCAGTCAAGCGACGTGATCAACAAAAACGCCGTTGCTGCCAGATTGAACCGTCTCAAGAAGAAAGAATATGTCAACAACCTGGAGAAGAAAGTTGGCGTCCTATCGACAGAAAACAACGTGCTCAAACAGGAAAATTCTCAGCTGACCAAGAGAGTGGAAGAATTGGAAGATGAGACCAGGTACCTGAGAGCTGTGCTGGCCAATGAGAGCATGTTAGCCCAGCTCTTGTCCAGACTGAGCGGTGTGAATGGGATGAAATTATCTTCCTCGCTTTTCCAGGGGCCTGACTCAAACGACCACGACTACGCCTTACCCAGGAAGCGTGCGAAAGTGGAGGAGAAAGAGACATCTGGTGGCGTGTGTCTGCATGTGGACAAGAACCACGTCTCTGTGGAGTTCTGCACCAAGTGTGCAGAGAGTGCAAGCACATCACTCAAAATGTAGGGTCAAGTACTAATCTCTGTTTTCAGATATTGAGACTGAACTTGATATGGCTCAGTGTACTGAACTTGTTGAGGGTAGATGAACACTGTTGAGTTAGTTAAGTTTAAATAAGACCTGCTTAATGTGCATGTGTTTTTGTGTAATGATGGATTAAGTACACGTTACTGCTAAACCTTGTTGACAGTTTCTTCTAGGTAATGGTTGATCCACCATGCGGGATGAGTGGCTTTCTGAACACCTTGCCTGCTTGACTCCATGGTAAGGATCAGACAAGAAAAGACTATGTTTTTCAGAGACCTGAAGCGTTCAGCAGTGAACTTAGTACTTCATTTTTATTTTTATCCATTCTTGTTCCCAGCTAGTGGATATTGAGTACTTTAATCAGTTCTCTTGTTTATGGTTTGTTTTAGGAAATGGTTTGATTTTAGTAAACATGTAACTAATAGTTAAATTCAAATTTTCCTGAACGCTAGAATGTAAAGATGAAGGTGACGGTCCACAAAGAGTTATTTCTGCATCAGCTGCCAAATTGGAACACAAATTGGAAAGCGATAATCCGTGGAAAAATATGTTTATACTTTGTTTTGATAAAAATTGAACTCTTTGTGAACCTGCACCACTGTACAAAAGAATACTTTTATTTAGCGCCACCTATTTTTCTTTATGCTAAAGTGGATTCTGCTGGTGGAAGGCGAAGAGGCTGGACAAGCTGCTGCCAACGTGGCCTGGTATTTTTTTAAAGGTAGTATCGGTACCAAATGGTATAAGTGATTACACTCTCCCAAAACTCCACAACATCAGTAGCTGTAGGTCTTGTCAGTGCAGCAGGAGGGCTGACTGCACCTGCTCCATTACTTGGAGCAATGCCACCAGAAGCTTGATAATTCTCAGAATCATGTCTTGTATATATTTACATATTGGAATGTATTCAATACATACATCAACTGATGAAATTGACCATTTTGGTTAAATGTGATAAAATGTAAATCTGTATATATCTTTGAATACATATTGTTTGAAGTAAATGATCCTCGAGAAATGTTGGACAAATAAATCATATTTTCGTTAAGTTTGAGTTACAAGTATCTACTGTGTCTTGCTCTGTACTGTTGATATTAATGCCTCTCTTCTTCTCTTTCTAAACAGCAAGCTCTCTGCCGATAAAGGGCTTAACTTTTCCTGAACTTTTGGGTCAAGTCTGGTAAAGGTTGTCAATGGCCAAGACCTCATTTGATGGAAGTTCAAAGCACAGAGCATGACAGTGCCCACTGAGATATATTATGCTCCCAATGTTTTTACCCATTTACTTCAAATCAACTAAATTACACCCAGTTATTTATTTTTTAACTTGGTTATTATTAAAAATCAAATGGGGTCAAGTGAGCATCAATGATGTTACCACTACCTCACAGCACGCTGCCTTCTTGGGCCTGCAATACACATTCTAATGTGACGGCATCCATAGAGCACTTCAAGGGATTGTTCACTGAAAAATGACAATTCACTCATTATCTACTCACCACTATGCCGGTGGAGGGGGGGGTGAAGTGTTGGAGTCTACAAAACACTTGTTGAGTCTCAGAAGAAAACTTTGTTAAGAGCAGAATCCCATACAATTTAGGTCAACAGTGGCCTAAACTTCAGAGATAATAAAACAACAGAAAAAGCACATTCCTCCACACTGCTTGTGATGTCATCAAAGTGTCTGCAAGCCCCGAGATTCATATTCAACTCGAAGCGAGGTCATTTACACTGTTTCTTAAGCCTAGATGTCCATTGATGTCTTCCTACGCGGTGCATTCAGGGACTGCCAGAAATGTTAATGTCCGCTAGCTTAGCCACTTCCTGTAGACTTTTAGGCTTAAAGGTCCAGTGTGTAAGATTTAGGTGAAAGGAAACTATTGGCAGAGATTTAATATAAAATAATCCTCATGTTTTCACTAGTTTGTTTCTTTCCCGCAGAAAAGGCCCTTTATATTTAAATACTTTTTATTTAAATCCAGGAGGTCCTCTCTACGGAGGCTGCCATCTGTTTTACATTAGTCCAGACTGGACAAACTAAACACCTTTTGAGTTTTTATGACAACTGAAGCTGCCACAGTTTCTTTTTCATGTTTGGAAGGAGAGGGTGAGGTGAGGGCTGTTCAGCTCCAACATGCAATTTCAACAATAGAAATTCTACACACTGTACCTTTAAACACTGTAAATAGTGCCCTTTCGAGTTGAAAATGAATGTCTGGGCTTATGGACACTTGAGTGACACCACACGAGCAGTATGGAGGCATGTTTCTGTTTCATCACGTCTGAAGAATAGCTCACCACTAACTGTGATTGTATTGGATTTTGCTGCAACAAAGTTTACCCCTGAGACTCCCTGAGTGTTTTGTGTTCTCAAACACTTCATCTACCCCTCCATTTGCATAGTAGTAAGTAGATGAAGTGAATTTTCATTTCTGGGGGAACTATCCCTTTATGCTACAACTGCCTACAGGAAGTGAGCTACCATTTGAGCGATCTCCAATTAAAATCGGCACACAGGTGTTCAGTATTCCTGAATGGTAGTGATGTGCTCTTTTAGATGTTTTAGTCGGACAGAGGTTGTTTCTGAAGTGTAGAAAAAATGTAGTTCATTATTAAACCATGGCAAGAAAAAATAGAATATGGTGGGCTGCATAATTCATGCAAAACACTGCTTTGACATGGTGAGATAGGAGATGAGATTAGCCTTGGCCAAGGTATGCACTCTCAGAGCTGCCCTCCAGTGTGTAATATTGCATGTGGGAGGAGTACAGGCAGAAATGAACGGCTTATATGCAGTGTAGCTCGACTGCTTGTGGCCATTTACAGCAAAGCATGGAAAGATTGTTCAATAAAAACACTGAGTCTGTCTCAGAGACGTTTATCTGTTAAATCAATCCAGATAATCAAGTTTGTCAAGCTGCTTTTAGACATGTACTGTTTAATATATGGTTTATAAAGGGCTCTGAACGCAAATGTCCGTAGCAAGAGCCTCCGGTCAGTTTCCTAGTATAAGGTCAGCAGAAAGTCCAGACTTGATGTCACAACACAGCAGGAGATCCTCTGCAGGCTTCACTGAGAGCAAGTGGGTGTGCTGATGAAGTTTATAACACTTGACAGACACAATTATGAAACAAATTAATATCTGGGGCATGTAGAATACACTGAAGATGTAAAGTAAGCTTTTGGTGATCATAGCTGTCAGAAAAAATGCGTTATTTCCAGAGCATAATTATTGTGTAATGTCGTCCTTTTGTATGCTGCATCACTCCTCGCCTGAACGTTACAGAGATTTCTGTGTAGTGAACACGTCTGAGCGGAGAATCTCCTGCTGCATTGTTTGTGTGAAAGGCAAAGTCTGGATCCAATTCTGCGGACGTCCTCCAGAGGTCATGTCTGAAATGCATGTTAACCCCATAAGACCCTGACCTGTCCTTTTTACACGCCAGGTCTTGAAACGATTAATAACAAGATAAGTTCATTGGTAATTAGATTTGCAGTTGGTGGGTTTTGTTAGTTCAGGCTAAAGTCAGCTTGTTTCACTGTTCCTGGTCTTAATGTGAAGACCTGCTGGCTCTAGTTTCTTTTTTATACAGGTGTGAGACATCAAACCTGTGACTGTCAGCAAGAAAGTTGAGTGCATTTCTGAAACCATAACCTGTTGAACAGCAGAGTTTCAGTGTAGCCTTACTTTGATGTAGACTTCACTATGAAAATAAAGGTGTAAAATGCCCCCAAAGGCACATATTCAGAGATTTATGTAAGCAGATCAAAAGGTATGTTATCTTAAACAGTAATACTTTTACCCTTTGAGAGGTCAAATAATTCAGCAACCTTTACCATGCGAAACAAACCAAAAATAAAAACCAATTGGTTTTATTAAACCACATATCTTAAAAAATAAATGAGTTTCTGTCTCATCCTCAGGTGCCTGCATTTATGTTTGGTTAAAAAATACATTTCTTTTCACAACAGTTGTAAAAGGTGTTCAGTTAGTTGGTTGTTTTCCTCAAACTCTACTGCCCCCTTTACTTCTAAGGCAGCCTGTGCTCTCATCTTACCGCCATGATTACAGAGCTTTGTTTAAAATTGACTGCACATTTTGTACAGCACCAGTAGAAATGCATAATTGGTTAATTGGCAGCAGCACTGTCACTAGTGATTGATCTGGATACATGGGTTCAAGCCACTGAACGACAGTGATTGGCAAATTGATTCATTCAGATGTTATTCCATAGTGTTACTCAAAGGTTCAATGTGTGGGATTATGTGAACACATTACGCGTCACCCTGCCCTTTAACGTGTGCAGTGCAGTTTTACACACAGCAACTGATGCAATGGTAAAATGATTGTAGTCATGTCAACTGATATCAATGAACATGGAAACCTCAAGTCCACCTGATGAAGGCTAGGCCAGTATTCTTTCCAACTGTTCTGCAGCAGATCAGGCCTCAGATGACAAAATCTTTTTTTTTTGTTGAGTTTAAACTGCAGTTTTAAACAGGTCTTGACCCAGTTTTATTGGTTTAAAAACAATTCTATAGTTTGATATAATTGTAGCAGTAACAGTGATTTGTTCAATGCAAATGTTGCTGCAACAAGTAGGTGTTGATTGAGTGTAGAGAGGGAACCACAGAGTTCTCCTTCAGTATTTCTGTTTGGTCTGAAGTTTGAGCTGCGTATAGAGCTCTGCATCATCTCCAAGAGTCAAGTCCTTGGTACCACCATGAAAAAATTAAAACACTAAATCACACATATCTAAGTCTCCAATCTGTGGAAGAGAATTTGGGTCAGGAAGGGAAGATTTTTACTTTGCATAGTAGAATTAAATATTACATTCTAGATAAAAGTCAAACTTTGAAGTAAATAAACTAATAAGTGCCTTTGACTGCCTCTGCAACATGCCTTGTGTAGAGGAATAGGTGAAATTGTTCCTCAAAATCAGATTTTAACATCAATCTGAAATTGTTCATCTTTCATAAACACTGAGTGGGTATCTATATTAAGATGATATTGTGACAAAACAAAGACAGTAGTCATGAAAATGTGTTTTATACATTGTACTACATTACTAGTAGTATTACTAAAAAAAAATGTATTAATCATTTTATTATGTAGTTACCCCATCCATAATGGCTGCCTTATGCCATGTTCCAAGAACCACGCAACTTCTCAATATTTATAAAAATGTAAATTTGATAAAAGGTCCTTTTCAGTCTTCTGTCACAAGTTTAAGTCACAACATGTCTTTTATAACTGAGTCTATCAACTCTCAATTCTTTGTGACTGGAGTCCCCCACCAGAACTACTGACTCATCTGATCATATACAACGATGAGCCAAAACTCAGATGAACGATGTCAGTTGCCACAGTTCACACTGGTGGGTAACTACTGACAGTGATCCAAGGAAGGACGCAGCGTTGGAAGTGTGTGACCTGAACTGACACAAGGACCACTGTGTCTCAAGTTCTATTTGAATGATGGTCGTTGGATGACTCACAGCCTACAGTCTGTGCTCACAACACATGGGGCTGTAGAGTCATCATGGCCATTCTAGAAATAATTTTCTGGTTCAGTATCTGGAAACTCTTACAGCATATGCTTTGACGTGTCAGATGCAGTTACACTGTGTTTGATGAATGTTTCTTGTCCTGCTCTATACTGTGACATTTGAACATGACACTTGGAAGAGTTGGGGTTTGAATAAGAAAACGAATGATGGCTGTATTCCATAAAGGTAGGGTTGATCATTTATTTCTGAAACACTTCATACCTTTTTTTTTCTTTAAATCCTCTTCTCATCATCAAGATACACGCACAGTGTTGGAAGATATTCATAAAAACCATAAATGACTTGGCTCTGTGTCTCAGTTGTTTGATGGTATCTGAACGTCATTTGCCGTAAGTTGTTTTATACATTTTTCAATTGAAGGTTTTGTCACACGAGCACGCTATTAGTTTTAAAGCTAATGACGAAGTGAATCAATAATCGGCTTCAGTTCACCACCTCATGTCTGCATCGCCAGTTTCCCTCCTCCAAATTGTTCGTACGCACAGGTCAGAGTTTGCATGGAGGTGCGCAAATTCTCCCGTCAAGTTTCTTTTAAATCCCAATGTTTGCGTGAGAAGTGGCGTACGCAAGTTTCAGGCCTTGTTTGGCGCGTACGCAACAATTATAAATGAGGGGACACCTGCCAACATTAAGCTATGACCTTGAGCTGTCGGCTCATACAGCTGTTTGTTACAACCTGCTCCTCACAGCTTGAAGTCATTCAGGAAATTAAGGGGAAATGTACTTAATCATCCTTTTAGATTTACAGCCATTAGGCCTCAGAAGAAAACAAGAGGAAGAATTACTCACCCACATTTTCTATATTTTCAATACATTTTTTAATACAATATTTTGAATCATATTATTTATGTATTGTGTATTTTTTCGGAAATAAAGAATTTACTATAAAGAACATTAGTAGGTGGCATTTTATCACGAAGAACCAGACATCTTAATATGGACTGAATGTAGAGTTTTTCACATTTATATGAAAACTGGAAAAATATTTTGTTGCCACAGATTCAGTTTCTGTGGTATGACATTTCTTCCGAATCCCCTCCTGGGTACACTGTGGTCATATGGACATGGTCAGCAACAATACTCAGGTAGGCCGTGGTGTTTAAACGATGCTCAATTGGTACTAAGGGGCCCAGAATGTACCAAGAAAATATCCCCCACACCAATACACCACCACAACCAGCCTGAACCTTTGATACGAGTCAGGATGGATCCATGCTTTCATGTTGTTTATGCCAAATTCTGACCCTACCATCTGAATGTGGCAACTGAGATCAAGACTTATCAGATTAGGCAATGTTTTTCCAATCTTCTATTGTCCAGTTTTGGTGAGCCTGTGCGAACTGTAGCCTCAGTTTCCTGTTCTTAGCTGACAGGAGTGGCACCCGGTGTGGTCTTCTACTGCTTTAGCCCATCTGCTTCAAGGTTTGACATGTTGTGTGTTCAGAGATGGTATTCTGCATACCTTGATTGTAACGAGTGGTTATTTAAGTTACTGTTGCCTTTCTATCATCTCGAACCACTCTGCCCATTCTCCTCTGACATCTGACATCAACAAGGCATTTTTGTCCACACAACTGCCGCTCGCTGGATATTTTCTCTTTTTCAGACCATTCTCTGTAAACCCTAGATATGGTTGTGCGTGAAAATCCCAGTAGATCAGCAGTTTGTGAAATACTCAGACCAGCCCGTCTGGCACCAACAACCATGCCACGTTCAAAGTCACTTAAATCCCCTTTCTTCCCCATTCTGATGCTCGGTTTGAACCTCAGCAAGTCGTCTTCACCTCGTCTACATGTCTCAATGCATTGAGGTGCTGCCATGTGATTGGCTGATTAGCTATTTATGTTAACAAGCAATTGAACAGGTGTGCTAATAAAGTGGCCAGAGTGTGTATGTCATTTAAATGGATGAACAATCTCACATGTGTGTGAATACTGTCAGTGTCAGGGTGTGCTTGAGATTACAGGGGGTCTACATACACTCACTGAATGAACATTTTGGTTACCTGGCATCAGAGGTTTAAATGTAAAACCATTTTCAGACATGATCTCCAGAGGATGTCCGCAGAATTGGGTCTCTTCAGAGTTTGTCTTTCACACATGAACAGTTCAGCAGGAAATTCTCTGCTCAGACACATTCACAGCAGCAACGAATCCTCCGCAGGACTCAGGTGAGAGGGGGTGCAGCAGGCAGAGGCAGGACGAAACGTAGTCATTCTGCTGCAGAGATCACGTTTTTGTTTACTGCACATTGCACACCTACAGAAGCAGCTGAAATCTTGTCATTTTTTGTGAACAAACAACACAGGACCACACAGACTTTGTCAAAGTTATTATTGTAGAATACTTTGATGTATTTTTTCTTTCATACAGACAAAAGGTGTTGGACTTAATTCCCATTAAATTCTCTTAGATTTCCGTACAGATTTAGTCTACAGTATACAGGTGTGTTCTTTCTCATATATAGATATTTATTCGCTTAAATAACAGGCAGGTAACTCTTTAATATATTCAATAGTCTTTATGTTTTTGTACGTTTGTTTTTGTCTTTTTTTTTTAACTTTTTTTGGTCTTTTGTCATTTCAGCACAGTTAAGGCTGCATTTTCTGTCTGCAGAACAGCTCTGCATTGTGCAAGAAGGGGGGGACCATTCCACACACGATATTTACAACAGTATGTATAATGAATAATGTAAAACCTTCATTTCTTCCCATCGCAACTTGGCAGTAAATACTGGGAGCAGATCTAAAAGAGCAGCCTAAACAATGCACGGCATACGAGGCATTGCACTTCTGCAGTCTCTAGCTCTGCGTCACCCTCCAGTTCTCCATCCTCCCTGGGTTCCCACTTTGTCCAGTTCTTGAGATCATAATGAGGTACAAGTGTATCTCCTGTTCTCTATTTACAGAGTGGTGTCTCTGGTCTTAAGAGACTCTAGAGCATCTCCGCACCTCTGCACACTTCAGGGGCTGTTCACTGGACAGAAAACACAGCCCTCAGAATATGCTCGGGAGAATGTGCAACTGTCTTTTTCCATCAGTGGGAGCACCGGTGGAGAAAATCAATAATAATCATAATAATCATAATATACAAGCGCTTCCATTTTGTTGTTCCTCTCTTTACAAAAAGCAATAGGATTAAAAGAAAGGAACATCCAAAATAAAAAAAGGTGTAACAGGAACATAGTACCTGTAAATCAAAGATGCACATGTGCACATTTGGGCGATCTGTACAGTAGTGGTGCAGTTGTACAATTTATAATTTTTGATAAATATAATATATTCTTTTTCACATTGTGTTTTGCCTTCTGTGAAACTGTCTCACAACATCATGATGTAACGTGGCTGGACGGATGGACAGAAATGGCTTGAACTGGACAGTCAAATTTACACCACTGTAGATTATCCCCCTGTTGTTTGGTGTGTGTGTGTGTGTGTGTGTGTGTGTGTGTGTGTGTGTTTTCTTTGTGTAAGCCTGCAGAAAGCACTGAGACAGTTGTGCTAAGAGGTGCTGAAATAGGATAGACTTGAACAGGATGTGTTTGTATGATGTGTGTGTGTGTGTGTGTGTGTGTGTGTGTGTGTGTGAGAGAGAGAGAGAGACAGCAGATGTGGAGAGATCATTGCACACAGTAGTGACAGGAGCCTAAATGATTTACCAACACATAAAGAGTGACATTAATGATACCAAATGCATGCTTCAAAACAGACAGACCAATACAATGTCACCACCTGCCCGCTCCGACAGCTCGGGTCAGGGTGGCGACGATGATGATGAGCATTCAAGACAGAGTTCTGTACAGGAAAGGGTGTTCCCAGAGAGCCCTGCGTGCATCCTGAAACAGAACTAGCAGGACAGACATGTTCTCTCACTGTGTTTGCATGTGTACCATCCCTGTCAGACAGCACGTCTATCATCCTACGGCTGGGAACAACTGTTGATAAGGCAGTCTGTTGCATATCGTCTGCCCTCAACTGTCTCTGGTGGTGGTGGGGGGGGGGCCCCCGGTCGATAAACTCAGGGAAGTGGACGGGGGGATGGCTGAGGGGAGGGGAGAGGGAGGGAGAAGGGGAGTGGGGGGGGTCCAGGTTTGCATTGCATTGCAGTCACGCTCCGAGGCAACATGAAGTCAGCGGTTCACCCACACCTAGTGCAACATGGGATATAGGCGGGCACTCTCACACCCAGTCTGGAATGTGATGCGGTTGTCTGGAATGTTATGTCACATGGAATGTCGTGGAGCTCGGCGAGGTGACGGCGGACTGTGCGCTGCGCCCGTGTCGTCACAAGGGTGGCTGTCCAAATGTGCTCAATGATTGTTTTTTTAGTTTTGGGTGTGGGGGGTGTACTCATGCAGTGTGTTGTGAGCTTTTACGCAGGACAGCTTCGACACAATATGGGAAATAGGCCTAAAAACCTTCTTACCAACAGTTGGATGAAAAGACTGCATCCACTCTCGTGTGTTTCTAGCTTGAGACTGGAGACATGAGGCCTGGCTCCATCCCACAGTAACACAATCATTTTAATTATTTCTTATTTACTCAAAAAGCCCCCGAAAAAAATCATATCCTATGCATCCATCAACACCTCAATTACAACAAATTATCTTTTAAAAAAAAATGTAATTAGTCAGTAGTTGGCAGTGGTGACAGTTTGCGGCATGTCTGACTGTGATGACTGAAGCTACTGCACTGTCCCACTTTGAGCTGTAGGTGTTGAATGCCTCCTGTAAGCCCAACATATATTTTTTAGACTTCCATTCACAAAAACATATCTGATTTTTAAAACTGAATTGGATGCTTTAGGATTTTTTCAGCAACACTGTTCTGCTTTACAGATATAAAAATATATATAATACATGTATGTTAATTTGTGAGATTCAGAGGTTCTGTTCACTAGTAAGAGAGCCAGGCTAGCTGTTTCCCCCCGTATGCTCTGCTACACTAACCTCGTAATGTACGGACAGGAGAGCAGTGTCTATCTTTTCATCTAACTTTGAGCAAAAGAGAAAAAAACATATTTCCCAAATGGTGGACTGTTCCTTTTAATGTATCCTAATCAGTTTATCGTACATCATGATGATGGGAAATGCACAGTTCAGGATGCACAGACATGACACGTAAGCTCTCATTGGTCATACCTGATAGAGCTGCGTGGGCTTTGGGCCTAAAGCTAAAACTGAACACAGATGTTAGATATGGGCCTGATGGATGATCGCTTTCAACATCAAACAGTGATTTGTTTCCCCCTTGTCTGTGAAAATGACAGATAGAACAAATCTATGACGGATAGAACAAATGAAACAATCTCTTTGTCCACAACACTCATGGAGAGGGCAGTGGTGCATGATGGAGATGACCCAATGGCACATGAGCAGGAGCAGGTTCCAAGTGAGTGCATGTTAGTCTTAAAGGGCCATCGCCTGTGCATTGTGTGTGTGATGGCATTTAAAGGGTTAATGCTTCACAAGCATTCAGCTTTTACTTCCAAGAAAAGCTGAAACACGCCCACACCCACTGACGAAAGACCAGACGAGACCAAGTGAGCGTTGGAAATGAAAAACACGGACTGAGGAACAGCAAGAGAGAAGAGGACACGGCCCGCGGGCTCGCCCCAGATGATGTCCGGAGATGTTACCCATACTCACACATCATTTCATCAACATGGCAAGAGGCTGTGAATAAACTTTGTGCTATATGGGGCTACTGTATGTATACATATAGACATCAAACTCGACACTGTGTCATCTCAGGGCAGGATGGACAGTGTTACAGATAACAGGTCATGTGGACTCATGGGGCGGCGTTCAAGGATCAGTGGTGAACATGGAGAGTTCTGTGTTGTCGCTTCCCACACACATTCCGATTATACATACATACATATACTTATGTAAGTATATGTATCCCCCTCCTTTTCTATTAGGTTTAAAACAGGATCTTTGTTTGCCATATCTGTTTTTGTTCATTTTTAGTTTTTTTTTCAGAAGAGACAAGACAATACACACACACTGAAAGAGGGTGAAAGAAAAGAAGAGAGGGGTTATAAATACATAAATGAAAAAGAAAGAAATGGATGAGCACCGTTATGCTGAGGAATCAGAAGATGGAAATGACTAAAGTCTAGTTAAGGCTTTAACAAAGCCTTTTACTTTAGTTGTGATTTTAAAGTGGCCATAGATAAATGATGGCAGTGGTGACAGTGGTGCCATGTGGGTGGGTAGGTGGGCAATGAGAACAATACTGATGAACACCAATAGAAACAGAGTGAGGCAGCCCCCATAGCCACATGGCCCTGTTCTGCTGAAGCGCTGAGGGATGTCATTTTGTTTTTGGATGTCCGTCCCCCCTCCCTCCCACCGTGCCCACCGTCACTCAGGACAACCCAGCGAGAGTGGACCTGTGCGTATGTGTGACGAGTGTGCGTGGGTCAGGCAGGGGGAGGTGGGCGGGTTATTTGGGAAGTTGACAGGTGGGTGGGAGGGGCCAGTGGGTTCGAAGGTGGAGAGGGAGTTGGGGGTCCGACTGAAGGGGCCTGGAGCGAGGGCGAAGGGAGGGAAAGTCGCAATGTTCTCTGGGAGTTGCGCACAGAAGTCTCCGGCCATTGTCCACTCCCTCCTGTTCCTTCCATGTCCTTCACTTCTTCCTGTTAAATTGTTGTAAGAGATGAAAATGTTATGTGCGTGTCCTCAGCCCTCTCTTCCACTCCCCTCTCCTCCCCCTACCCAAGACTCCGTTCCCCTTCTCTCCCCCCAGACCCAGGTTCAGCTCAGTTATAAGGAGGTCTCCATGCAGTAGAGATGGGCCAGATGAGGGGTGGAGGGTTTCACCGGCCTGTCCCTGCCATGATGGTTATGGTGGTATTGGTGGTGGTGATGGTGGTGATAGGGGCTGCAGCTGCTGGGAGTAACTGCATTGGTGCTGTTGTTGTTGCTGCCGTGGGTGACCATTGAACTGATGCTGCTGCTGCTGCTGTTGTTGTTGTTGTTTCGGTTGCACGGGGTCACCGGGAGGCTATACTGGCGATAGGGGCGAGTGGGGTGGGTTCGGGCCGGGGGCTGGGGCTGAGTGGGAGGAGGCGGCGGCTTGCGGAGGGCCGGGTGCAGGTGCTGGTATCTGCTGAGCTCTGATTCGTCGTCCACGTCAGTGTCGTCGATCAGCGGAATGTTGTGGATGAGGTCGTTGATGAGGAACTCCGGGTGGGCCATGAAGTTGTGGATGGAGTTGCGGGATTCCGGTTTCTCCCGGCCCTCGTACAGCGAACTACGGAATGCTTTCACCACTCGCATCTGCCGGAGGGAAGGAAGACAAGAGAGAGACCACAAAAAAGAGAGAGGAGAAAGTCAGACATAGAAAAAAGGGGGAAACGAGAGACCAGGGAAACCCAGGGGTGGACAGACTTGTGTCCTCCAGCAGACAGACAGACAGACAGACAGATAGACAGACAGACAAACACTCAGGACCAGGTGGCTACAGTCACTTTCCACAAGATTACTTCTAATAGTCACATTGATGTTTCAGTGGGCATTGTTTAAAATGTTTTTGAGCGCCACAACTAGCAAAAAAGATCAGGAGCAAGTTAGCTGTTTCCCCCCCTTCACCCAGGCTATGTCCAAAATCACCATAAAGTCCAACATGTAGTGAATTTTGTAGTGCTGTCCAAATGTTTAGTTCATTGTATCCCACAGTGTATCGTGAAAAGTAGCGTACAACTGATGGTCATTAACTGAGCAATATATACCATCATGCATTGTGCTCAACAGGAAAAGAAATCGCAGAGTGACATTAGGAGAGATGGCAGCACGTCTCAGCGTTCTCTCTCTGGTGATTCTACTGCCTCTTATTCTCATCAGAAATATCTGAATTATCATGAGGATAAAGGCTGTCAGGTTTATATTTGCTGGCATTTTCACAGACTGATTTTAAAACAGTCTCTTTAAGTGTACGTCCATAATACTTCTAATCGCAGTTGGTTTTTATGACCAAGTGAAATCTATGAGTTGTGGCAGTAAAATATGTAAAGCAGGCAAACAAGTTTATTACTACTTGGTCATTCAATGTGCTTTGTACTTCACAGTATTAATAATAAGTATAATTCTCTCCATGAAAGTCCCTTAGGGTAGGGGTTAGTGAATGAGTGGGTGATTTCGGACACAACCCCAGTATTCATGCTAAAACTAAGCTAACTGGCAAACAGCTAACTCTCTGCAGCAAATATGAGAATATTAAGAGGTCCTGTTTAGACAAGACTTCAGATGAACTTTGAGCAGAATTCTATCTCATAACATACACAACCTCACCTTGCTTATCTAGTACGAGCTCACAGGGCAAATTTCTCAAGCTATCAAAGTGACTTTTCAAACTTGAGTCCACCTGACCCCGTATGTCTCCAACAGACAAAAGTGAAAAAAACAAAGTGTTTTAAAAATGAGTTGGCTAATGACATGTTTTTGTCAGTTCTTCCACACCAATCAGACCTCACAAAACAGGAGTATTCAGTAGCCACCATCACAAAGACCACAGAAGCTGCAGACACTTTACATCATTCACATGTGGTGTAGTGTGTGTGTGTGTGTGTGTGTGTGTGTGTAGGGGGTTTGATACAGTATGTGTGGGGAAAACACTCATTCCTCAGCATACTGGACCACATGCATGCATACACACAGATGAGGGTTGTTGTTAGGTGCAGAAGGACAAGAAGCGGGGATGGTGAGTGTGTTAGTTTAATGAACAATAAAATAAGAAATTGCCATGAACCTATAGCAGTGACCACGCGCCACACATAGACACACACAGACACACACAGACACACACAAACATGCGTGCAGCAGTGTAACAGAGTGAACCAACAGTTGAGTTGTTTCCACGTCGTGCAGCTTTAAGGTTGACGTCTGCATGCATTGGACTGCTGTCGATCATGGGCACTGTTTGTTGGAGAGAGTTGCTTCATACACACAAACACGACAGCCGGACAGTGAGTCAGTCAGTCAGCATCTCTGCACTCACGCAGGCGCGCACACACACGTGTAAATATACTGTGGCCATGCAGCAATGACAGACGAGAAGAGAGCAGAGTGATTGAAATGATGATGATGCTGATGATGAAGTTGCTGCAGGATATAAAAAAAACAAGTCTTGCAAAACTGAAAGGTGACGTCACAGAGAATCAGGAGGTTAGAAAGGCATGTGATTGGTTAGGTTACTAGAAACTGAAGGTGATTGGTTGAAAGGCTGGAGCGAAACTCAGGCGTCAGCCCTGTCACACATAGAGAGGCAGCCAGGTCATGCTGAATCAGATCTTTGTCACTTATGCTCCCTTTCTCTCTCTCGCACTCTCATACACATACACACACACACACACACACACATCAGAGTGAGGTCTATGAGTGTACTTCAAGGCGTATTATGCAGTGTATGGTGTATGCGTGCGTAAACACATTCCTTTGCCATGGCAGTTGGTCCATGCACCCTTTCCCCCCCCAAGCCCAAACAGAGGAAAAGAAGCAGCATGAGCTCAAAAGAAACAGAGACTGTTCAATGCAAATATACCGACAGGCACAGGCAGGCAGAGCCCTACATAGAGACAGTTTGGCCAAATGAGATCAACAGAGAAACTTTGTGTCGACTGCAACACAGACTGGAGTCCAAACTGTGACTTTGATAAGGTGGATGGTTCAGACAGCTGAATAGAGATCAGTGCTGCAGTTGGCCAAACTAGGAGTGGTCTCTATATACGACTCTGGTATATATGATAGATAGACAGACAGACAGACAGACAGACAGACAGACAGACAAACAGACAAACGGTCAAGCAGTAGGTTCAGTGCTTATCTGTTTTTCCAAAGAGCCTGTCAGACGGCAGAAAAACACCTCATGCAGACTGAGAAGGCTTCAGAATGTTACTTTCTCACTTCGTCAGCGCTTGGTTTGTTTTCATTTTGTCTCCGTGGAAAGAGTAAACTTTCGAGTATATAACGCCCACAGTGTGACCAGAGAGGCCAGGAGGTCAGGGCACTGCTGGGTTACTTATTTCTCTCACCCACTTCCTTCTCTCTTTCCCTCTCTCCCTGTCGGCTCTTTCAGCAGCGCTTGATGGAAAAACGATGACGGTTAAAAGAGGGAAAAATAGGTGTCGGAAGGTAGAGAGGCTGCTGTGTGCAAAACAAGTGCTGATGAGAAGAAACTGCAACATAAATACAGGGAGAAGCTGTGAGGTAGATGGCTGGTTAATGGCTCCCATTTCTCACCATGTGTCCCAACGGTGAGCAGCACCCCCCCTCTGATATGTGATGACTGAGCTACAATCCATATCAACACCTCCCTCAATCCAACGCAAACCCTCCTCATGTCTCGGACTTGCATCCCATTTGAGGAACAAAAACTGAGGGCAGAGGCTGAAAGCAGGGGAGCTGAGGATGGATTGGAGAATTTGCCTAAATATCCTATTGCTCCCTTATCTTTCCTGAACGCTCACGTTTGTCTCTTTTCTCACATTTTCTGTAACTGCAGGTAGATGGAACTAGCTCAGTCTGAAATGAAAACAAACTGGATCCATAGATCACTTCTACAGATCAAGAGGGATCACTAAGGTTCAGCAAAGCTCAGGCTGATGAAAGCATGAAACTGAGACATACAGTTATATCATTTTTCTATTAAATCATTTTTGTTGTTGTTTCCTTTTAGAAATACCTGGACTCTTGTTTTAAATAATACCCAGTGATGATAGATTTTGCTGAAAAAGTCAGGGAGTTGATAGTCAACATCCTTTATACTGTAAGGGACCGGTGCCAAGGATGAGGGCCGGGTCTGCTTTGCAAAGAACTGAGGGTAGTGGTGTAAAGTAATGACCCTGAAGCTAACTGAGGATGCAGCAGTGCAGGGGGGAGAGGCCACTCTGTCTTGTTAGTCGCTTGAGGATTCCCACATCATATATCATTAGACTTAAAGGTAGGGTTGGTAAGTTTCTTCGGAACAGTTTTTTATTATTGTTTATTTTATTTATTGAAATGTCTTTGTCTTCACGTCATCTGAGAAAAAAAGCCCAAATATTCTCTAAATAATCGTCACTGTCTAAAGCTTTTGTCTAGAGTGTTGCTACATAGACATACTTTTTTATTTTATACATTTAACCAAAATTAAAGGTCTTTTGACTTATTTGAGGACCTAGTTTAAAATATTAGCTAGCCTGTAGATTGGATGTAAATTATTAGCTTAAAATAAATAGTTTTAACTATTAGCCTACACACCCAGAGCTTTCAGACATGCAGTGAACTCTGGAGATTCTGTGGACATTCTGCGATGGGGCTGAATGTGTGAACGCAAATGTACGAGTGAGAGTGTCCAGACTTTCTCCAGAATTTCTCCTGCCAGCTCCCCAGAGAACACAGCAGGAGATCCTCTGGAGGATTCACCACGAGCGATACAAAAATTAAAGTAAATTATAAGAAAACAAATAGCTCAGGATGACAAAACTGTGCCGTACACGATAAAAAGACACCGACAAAGATGTCAAGAGAGCTTTTTGGCCAATGCTGGTGTCAATGTGCTGTAAACTGCAGAAATAATTCATCACATCTTGTCTCTGTCTGCTGCACCCCCCCTCACCTGAACACTTTCTGTGTTGTTGTGAACACGTCTGAGTGGAGAATCTCACACTGCGTTCTTCATGTGTGAAAGGGAACTTCCGTAGAAAGACCCAATTTTTTTTAAAATTTAGTTTATGTCTGAAAATGGCTTTAAGGCAGAATTGCGTCCTGCACGTGATGTGACCAATTGCGGTCCTGAATTACCAGGAATGACTCCTGGAACATGGCTTGGTTAGGTTCTGGAAGATGATTTCTTAAAATGAGTGGGAACCCTGAAGTGTACCCTGCTCTTGATAGCTTTTCCAGGATCACCAACCCTAGCTTTAAGTAATAATTGGAACGTATGCAAAGGTTTTTTGGTGCAGTCACTAAAGCCCATATAAAGACCAAAACCAACAATGTTTTAGTGCTTCTTAAATTATCTCTGACGTTCCTTCACTGTCTGTAACAGCCAGCCCCAAGCTCCAAGGATTCCACTGAAGATGTAAATCTTTAAAAATGGGACATTAGTGTTAAAAATTCAATGATTTCCAAAAACACTGTAAATCTAACCAACTACTCAAATAGCTGCAGTGGTTGACAGTTTCCAGTCAGAGATTTAATGCACTAGAGAATTATTTAGATCCATGGGACAGTGTAAGTTGTAGCGTTGGATGGAGCGACAAAAGAAGTTCTTGTTATTAGAAAAAAGTTCCCTCATTGCTTGAAATAGGTCACAGGCACCAACTCAGTATTTAAAGAAGATAAACTGAGTATTTGATTAAATAACAGATAAACTGAAACAAGATGCTGTGTACAAAACAAGGTCTCTGACAGCAACATACTTGAATCATTTGTAAGTACTGAATATTCCTGCTGTGGATCATTCTTTTGTTTCCTTTCATTTCAGATTATTTGCTTTTTATTTTCAATTAATTGCTTTGAGTCTTTCAGTCTGAATTAAATTTACTGTATTTTCTTTGGTTAAAGCAGCTCCCTACATAACTAATGGCATTATTCCCATCAGCCTCAGCTCTACTTAAGCTTAATGCTATTTAACCAATGTTATCTTGCTAACAGGACAAGATGGTGGTCAGCATGCTGACATGTCAAATGCTGCTTTCAAATGGGATTGTGATTATCCTACTTATGAGCCCATTTGAACGCCCAACACTTGAGACATTCACAACCTCGTGTTGAATTTAATTGAATTCTATTCATACAGAGTTGTCTCTGTAATTTTTGAACACGTCAGATCACTGTTGATCTTTTCATGGGCTCTTGATGGAATTTGTTGACAATTAGAAAATTATAGAATATCACCAGACATATACTTAAAGTCCAATCAAGTCTAAAACACCTTTTCGTGGCAACAAATTTGACACTATCTGAATTCTGCTTTCTTGTGTAAACCCCATCCTGAAAGCTGACGTAAAGCAAGTGTACTTATTATTTAACCACGGGCTGCCTCCATACAACAGGATGTTTTTGAGAGAGGAAAACCCAGGTAACATTAAAGTCAAACTTAATGCTTGTTCATCACGATCCCTCTAAGTATCATTTGTTAGTGGAAATCCATTACGTTCCTCACCCCGACCTGGACCACAGCAAGATGACAAAATGCAAGACTGTGTCATACTGCTGCAGAGTAACAGATTTGGTCCCATTAAGCTCTTTTCTATCAGAGGAGCCAATTTTGAAGCAAGGTCCAGATCGGAATAATTGTATACATCAAATGATTGGTGATAATTGATGGAGAGAAAGATGTGACTACTTAAATAACACACAGGTAACACATAGTGTCTGTGTAGACTGGTCACAATAGTGAGATGTCAGCAGCGCCAGGTTGGGCCTCTTTGTAGCTACACCTTGAGGTGATGGAGCAACATGAGGAGGAAGACAGCATGGAATGGAAGGAGGGAGGGATGGACGGAAGGGAGCAAGGAAGGAAAGGAGAAGCAACTGAGAAGACAGATGAAGACCATCAAATGAAGAGACAAGCGCAAGCACACGCATGCATGCACACACTCAGACACCAGCATACAAGCACAGGTGCACACACTCACACACTGACAGAGACACACACAGAAGTCAAACTACGGCTCTCGGGAATGCCAGCAAATGCACCCATGTAAACACACTTGCAAACAGGCACGCGCAGAACTGACATACAAAGAAATCAAGAGAAAACATGAGGGATGGACACTACTCTAGTAAGGAGATGGGAGGATGACGTAAAGGGATGAGGTAAAGGACAAATTAAGATGAAGAAAAAAAAATGAAGAGTAGCTTACTAAAGAAATCTTTTCAGTATGCTACACAAGAGCCTGTATTTAGATCTGGTAAAATCTAAATACCTCCATAAAAGAACAACGCTACTTATGAAGAACAATTAGAACACATTTCCCAGAATATTTCTCCAAACAGGGAACCTGTAATATCTCATAAATATAGAGGAAAAAGGAGAGAACTGTGATGGAGAGAGAGAGAGAGGAAAAAACAGACCAGAAGTCAGGACTTTTTGGAGACGTCAGGCCAAACGTGTGACGTCGGAGCTGTAAATACTGTTACAGAAATAACCAGTTGACAACAATTGCAGCACCGAACAACAGTGAGAAGAGGGACAAAGAAAGCAAGAGCAATAGAAGAAGAGAAAACTTCTTTTGACTCAAGTATTGGAAACAGCAGTGGGTTATGGGGCTTTTATACTCGAAGGTTTACAGTTCAGAGAATTGCAGAAGCCATATGAAAGCCATTTGGTAATGAGTATGGATTCAGTGAAATCTAATTGTCTGCAGTGTAATAGGAGTTACAGAATAGTTACAGCAGTACTATATTCTCTTGTTTTTTCGACAAAGGAAAGGACACTACTCCTTTAGATTAGAGAACACATCTGGGGTTAAACACAGTAACCACGCTTGACCTCATTCACAGACAGGAAATAACACATGGTGCAGGAGGAGTCACCGTTTGCTCTCTGAACTTCAGGATGCCTTGTGGACTTGTCAGACTATTTGAGTCTTCTTTTTGGGCCTCAATACATGAGTCACTTTCTTTACAAACAACTCTGCTCCATTTCTGTCAGGGCACCTCAGACAGAGGGAGAACGGCAAGCTGCCTCCTGCACCGACCAACACTCAACAACAAAACAAAATGTCTGGACTGGCACCGGGACTGGATTTGGACCAGACCAGATCAGACCAGAGCTACACAGCCGGTCAGGACTGGGTGCTGTTTCAAGGGGGAGAATAAGAGAAAAGAAGAGAGGAGACATTGCACACAGACGAGCAGCGAGCGAGCCGGAGGGGACACAACCATTGAGAGTAAAAATACTGCAGTCCACGTGCCGTGCAGCAGAGTGTGTGTTTGTTGTGATGAATGGGTGTGTGTTTGTGTGTGAGAGAGAAGGTGACTGCAAGTGTGTGTGTGTGTGTGTGTGTGTGTGTGTGTGTGTGTGTGTGTGCATGTGCATGTGTGTACATGCGTTCGGCGGACTCACTCCCGGGGGCTGGGCTGGTATTGGCTGTAGCAGTGGAGAGAGCTACGTGAGAGGGGGTAGAGATAGTGTTTACGTCGTGGAGCTGACTGAGCACAGAGGAGCGCCGTCTCACCGCTCCCTGAAACGAACCGCTTCGCTTGAACGTGCTCACTACCTCCATCTGTAGGACAGAGACAAAACAGCAGCACTCAGTGGGGGCAGGAGAGGCCGATCTGAGTGCGTGTGCATGTGTGTGTTGTTTGGTCCCTTTAAAACATTTTGTGCCAAAACCAACATGACAGGGGCAGCATTTTAAATCTCGCGGATGGCAAATGTGCACCACTGAGACACATCTCAACTGCTTTCAGACCGTTACTGAAACAACAGGATTATAAATAATTGTATTTGCAAATGAGGCTCAGTGTGTAGTTGCATGTGTGTTTGTTGTCCATGAAACTGACCACTTCACACAACGACAGGCACTTAAGCAGAGAGTCTGGATTGCCTCTCTAACGCTGCTTTGGAGGCTGTTTCATATTGATGCTGTTTTGTCATCTTACTGTTCATTCTCTAACAAAGCAGCAGGAGAATCAGTTTCAATCATCAGGTCAAGTCAACAGCCCGTCTATTAGCCCATACACAATGTGCAAACATTCAGGCAGACAAGGGCCCCTGCAGCGACACACACACAGTCACAGCAATTATCGTTTTAGGGTGTTCATGAGCATCTAAAATACCACTTCCGAGTCAGAGAACCCAGAGCGGAACAGTTGGCTGTGTTGGAGAGAAAACAAACTGGAGTCAGTGTGTTTGGCACAAGTCAGAAGAACAGCACAGACGAGATGAGAGAGACTGACTTTTGAAGAGTAAGAACAATTCAGATACAGTGTTTAAATTTAGCTCAAACTGTATCCCTTACAAAGAGGAGTCAATAATGCAGTGTATCTCTTAAAGGACTTCTGTCTTTCTTTCCAAAAGTCTCTTATGTTAGTTCATATAGACCATGATACTGGCAGTTTATTAAGGCAACTTTACTGCACAATTCAGGAGAATAACCCCCCAAATAAATTGTATTTTGTCATAAAGCACTTGGTTAAAAAGTGCAAACATTGACATCCATGTTCTTTGAGATAAAGCTTTTTCTACGTTCCCCATCTATCTGTAAATCACCTTAAACAAACTGCTTGTGTGTCATGACCATGTGGGTTTCTGGGTGACATGTAGCTGTGTCTGGATATCTGCGTGTGTGTGTGTTCCCATGAAAGAGTTTATGGTTTGTTGTGGAGGTCCTGACAAACAGTACCTGGGTCTGGATGCGGTTGAGGCCTCTGAACCAGAGGATCTGTCCGCGGCGCAGCTCTCTCTCAGCACAATCGATCTCCTCCTCATCCTCCGCCATCTCCTCCCCTTCCTCTTCCCCAGGCTCCAGGCCCAACCCCGCCTCCTTCAGGCATGGAAGCCGCTCTGTCGGCACTGTAGCAATCACCTGGAAGCCAGAAGGTTTGTTACGTTGTAATAAGACAATGTACAGTGTTACATTGGTTACATACAGTGTCAACTGTCAATTTCAGCACAGAACAGAAAAAAGCACACGTCATCTGAGTCGGTGTGAAAATGTCTCCTTGGCCTCACCTCAGGAGAAATCCTAGGCCGTGCCAGCCTTTATACTTGCACTGTGTGCATTGACTCAGTGGACTGCAGAGCTGCTTACCTGTCCCCAGAGCAGCTCTCCAACTCCCACGAAAAGACACCAGAGCCACTGCTCGATGTTGAGAGGGGCGCAGCTGAAGGGCTTCCCTCCCCACTGCACAATCACAATCTGCAGCAGAAACACAGGGAGTTATGTCATTATTGTCACATGCAAACACAGTAGAGAGAGAGAGAGAGCGGGGAGAGAGGCGCTGAAGGAATCTCGTGCAGTTGTGCTGTGAAAAAAGGTTTTTACCAATTTAAGGAAAGTGTCGATCGTTATGTGGTGATCAGTGTTGATATTGTGGCAGTGGTTACAAACAAATCAACGAGAAGAGAAAAAATATGTTTGTTCATAGGGAAACTGCAGCGACTCAGCCTAGTAGTCCTTCATGTGGCCCCCACACTGTTAAAAGAATGTGGACACAGGTGAGAAACCACCACTGCACCATCTACCTCTGCTGCGCCGGCCACATCTACCTGCTAATTCCACAAACATCTGTCTGTCTGTATGTGAAATGTATGTCTAACAAACTACATCTAATCGGCTTCACATTTGGCATGTCTATCATAAATTGCCCAAGGCAGTGCAGTACTGAGTTTGGTCCTTAATGGCAGTTTGTCTTCATAGTAAAAGCACAACATTCAACAAGTCTATTGTGCAGAGTGAAGTAAGAAAACACCCTACTAGCTGGTTTATCTGAAGTAAAGTGTAGTCAATGTTTTTAATAAAATTAAACTGAATATGCTTTATAACATTTCAAGTGTGTGGTTTATTTATAAGTTTGAATAATTTACTGAACTGATATTATTCTTTCATACATTACATGTCTGCTTTTTCAAACAATAAAAAGGGACACTATATAGAACTGTTTGAGGAGGACTAGTAATAATTCTGAAGTATCTCTGAAGCATTAACACAGGACAAGAGAACAGAACATTCCGAACACACAGGTACTACACTTGTTCTATATTAAAAAACACACCAGGACATGTCGACACCTCCTCTCAACATTTGTCATACTGATCAAATCTGTTCACCAGGAAATGCAGCAGAACTGCTCTCACGCCGTAGTGTTGCTGTAATTACTGAAAGTGAATTCAGAGTATTCTCGGCTAGGAACACATGGCTCATCCTCTCGGCTAATACTACTGAGTAAATCACACATTACTGTAAGTGAATTCATAGAGCTATAGGATTGTTTTCATCCTGTGTCTCTAACACAGACCACAGTGACACTGTGATCCTGTAGGTCTATTTGTTTCAGTGGATGTAGTGACAGCATTTTAAATAGCAACATGATCATTCACACCAGGAACAAGGCTTATCGGAGGGACACTGTCATCTTGACACCGAACTGCACAGTCATAAATCTGAGTGGGACTACTATACAGTGTATCATATGTAGTACAGTAATAGTATCTTTCTGCAGGGAGGAGGGATCACTTATCTTTCCCTCTCCCTTTTACCTTTCTCAAGCTGCTTCCAGACTTCAGCTCTCTCATCTCTTCTTTTCCTCTCAGCTGCCTCTGTGTCTCCCTCACACTCCAGATCACTGCCATACCCCTCCAGCTGTCTTTCTTTTCTTGTTTCTCCCTAGAGTACCACCCAGCACTGAAGAGCTTTGGAATATATCCGTCTTCTTCGCTTTCCCTCCATCTCCCGCTCTGTCATTGTTTGCTCGTCTGTGTTTTTGTGTACACACAGTTCTCTGCTCAGTGAAGTGAGCTCATGTGGCTGAGAAAATGATGAAAAAGAACGCCTGAACATTAACCATCATGTTACATTACATTACATCTGCCTAGATATCTATCTATCTATCTATCTATCTATCATCCATCCATCTTAGTAGATATTGTAATATCTACAAATTATACTTTAATCAAAAACCCAGACTGAAGGGGTAGGGTTTACTTTTAGAGATTTAGACACTGCCCTCAGGTCCTCAGGCAGACTCATCCTGCACCGTGGATCTAAAGGGCCATACTGGTTCATAAAGGGAGTTCTACAATCAATAGGGAAATTGAAAGGCAACTGATGTCAGGCCTTTATCACAGGTTTAATGAGCTTTCTGGTCCTGGTCAGCACTCAGGCCACAGCTGGATGGAGCAGAGCATTTCAGTAGGGAAGCCTGCTTCATATATAAGTGTGTCACTCAGAAAGACAAACAGTGACAGATAGACAATGAACACACCAGTGTTTTTTGCTTGTTGGATTAAGTGCAAAGGGAATAACATTTTTTGACTAACTTCTTTCGCTGAGAGAAAATCTGACACATCAAACTATAAATGAGAACAGTCTGGACTGCGAGTGTGTTGTGTGCAGGGCGGGTAGTGCCCCACATGTGATGTTTCTTGGAGTAACAAAATGGCTGAGAAGGACTACTACGGTCTACTACAACATCTCTGCCACATATAGTTACTTTACAAATTACAAAATACGTTTTTATTAAATTTCCTATTAATACAAATGTATTAACTATTGAAGTCATAGTAACTGGTGCTGCTGCATTCTACTGAAGCTGGTTTCTAACATTCCCTCGATATTTATAATTGGCATATTGGAAACACCTCTAAATATCATGCAGTCCAGTTTAATACCCCTGCAAACTACAAGCTCTATTATAAACATGTAGGGAAATGTATCTCTGTCTGGTAGTGTGGATCAAAACTTGATCTGAGATCAATTTAATTGTATTGCAGACAACAATAATTTAGTCAACAACTGAAAAATCCAGCGCAAAGTGCTCAGTCACTTTCAGTGAAGTACAACTCATTTTTTGAAGATAGAACTCAGGGTGCATGCTGTAATCAGAACCTCTCTGTCCCTGGTCAGACCACTCGGCTCAGAACATTCCAGACCTCAGAGGAAACATTAAAAGTTATTAACCTCACCTGCACAGCGAATGTCCCCAGAACAATGGAACAGAAGATGGGGTTGGCGAATATGCCATCAAAGACGTTTCTCTCTCCATGGATCTTGCGAGCATTGATCTCGTTGAACAGCTGCATGAGGACGAAGGTGTTGAAAATGATGGTGTAGTGCTCAGAGGGAGGGGAGTGGAGCGGAGCGTTGCGGCCACTGTCGATGTTGAACATGCGCTCGCCTGGATGGTGAAAAAGGAGGAAGAGGGGCCGCAAGATGTGAGAATCTGCTGTTGTTCATTGTTTTGATCTGCTGCAGGGAAAATAAGCTTCTCGACACTTAACATTTTTAAAACAAAACAATGTGTGTGCATGTGTGTTTGCATGTTTGTGTGTGTATGTGTGTAGTGTGAGTGCATGTGTATGTGCACACGTGTTTTTGTGCAGGCATACGTGTGTGTGTGTATGTGTGTGTGTGTGTGCGTGCATGTGTCTGAGTGTGTGTGAGCGTGTATGTGTGTGTGCACCTATGAACAGCAGGGTAAAGATGATGACCAGCTGGTACACTCCATGGCCCAGGATGTTCTTCATCATGGTCAGTGAGATGAGTGGGTTGTTACGTCCGTAGGGTTTCCGTAGCAACAGGGCCTCGGTGGGGGGCTCGGTGGCCAGGGCCAGAGAAGCGAATGTGTCCATGATCAGATTCACCCACAGCATCTGCACTGCCTTCAGAGGAGAGTCCTGCAGAGAGGTTTACATCCAGAGAACTGTGTCACCAACCTCGTTCAGATGAGTCAGACTTCCCACTACCACTGACATGAAGACTCTGACTCCAAACAATAACAACCTGTCAAAATGACCAACTTTAGTCTACTGTTTCAGTTTGTTTATTTATCAGTCAGGTTATGCAAAGAACAACATAAGTTTGTTTAACTTGTGTAACTTATTTTCATCTCTACTCCAAAAGGTTATGATCTGTTGATACAGGGTCAGCTCTACTGTGGTCATGTACCTAATGCTTCTCCATTGCACCTGTTGTCACTTTCATTTACAACAAAGCAGGTGAAATAGATTCATTATCACTTGTGCTTCCTAAATGCACAGATAATACCACTGAACTTTTAAGGACTGTGGGTTAGGGTTAGTGTATTTTCCCACTCAGTTGTATTATGGTTTGACTGATATCATGTGAATGTAGTAGGATTATCTTCATTTTGTATCATCGCACGGTTTAGACTAACGTTCTCATCGATGAAATAGAACGCATTGTACTATAGGTTAGTCAGCAGAAAGTAAAGTGCATGTTAACGACACCATTTGTTCCACATTTCATGAGCAAGGGCCACGCCCCAAACTAATGTATATGAGATTTAAAGGTTGGATGGAAATTGATGCATTTGGTGTTGAGCAGAAATTAATGGATATTCTCATAGCCTTGTCTGGGAGGATGCACTGGTGACGAGGAGGAGGGAGACACAGCGGGGTCCTGCCTTCTGCTCTTTTTAAAATTTTGTTGAGATTCTTTTGCCAGTTTCATGAACATTTGTCTATCATACTTTTATTTATAATAGCAATACATACATACATTATTATTTCTTGTGTAGGTGGATATTCTATTTGTCCATGTGTCAGTGTGTCTCTGCTGACATTAGTTGGTGAAAACTTGCATAAAAAGCATTTTAACGGTTGCTTTGTCTGAGCAGATACAGAATGAGTGACGTTAACAGAAGTGACATCGGTGTGTCTGTTAAGATATATATATATATATATTATATATATATATTATATATATATATATATATATATGTGTGTGTGTGCGTGAGTGTGTGTGTGTGGGGGGGGTACATGTGTGTCAGCATGTATGTTTTATTAATAGATCTGTCTACCTGAGTGATGCAGGCCCCAGTGAAGGCCACTATGACAGCCACTACATTGACCGTGAGCTGGAACTGCAGGAACTTGGAAATGCTATCGTAGACATTTCGTCCCCACATCACCGCCTTGACAATGCTGCTGAAGTTGTCATCCGTCAGGATGATGTCAGACGCCTCTTTCGCTACGTCTGTCCCGGCGATACCCTGACAGAGATTGAGAAAGAGTGAGGAGGGGGAGGCAGACACCCGAGATAGGATTCATGCAAGCATTCAAGCATTCAAATTATTTTTGAGTGCTACTGTCCTTCCTCCAAGTGCTACCACTTCTGTGGCCAATATCAAATGGACACTAGTACAAAAGTACAAATAGTGGATTTTCATTACATCTATTTTTTTTCTTTCATCAGAAAAATCTATAATCTAAATATACTTGAACATATGAAAACTCCTAACTCCTGGTTGTAAACATAGTAGAATATGAATATGAATAACACATTAATTGTTTCAAGGGAGAATTTGATCCATAAAATGGAACTGCATACTGTTTCTATGTGAGAACTATAGCACCTGAATGAGTAGCTACAAAGGGATTTTAACACCAAATAAACATCACTGGTGAATAATGTGTCAGGTTACCATGGCAAAGCCCACATCGGCCTTCTTCAAAGCTGGTCCGTCATTAGTTCCATCTCCTGTTACTGCTACAACCTGCCTCTGTTCTAAGACCGTGCTGTCAATGATGCCTGCACACAGACAGAGAAGGACAGATAAGCTCTGTGTGTGTGTGTGTGTGTGTGTGTGTGTGTGTGTGTGTGTGTGTGTGAGAAAAAACCTCTCTGCACGTGTGTGTTTGGGTTCATAAACCTGAGACTCACCTTTAACCAGTGTGTGTTTGTCTGTTGGCGAGGATCGAGCCAACACGCGGAGTTTGGGCCAGATTTTGTCGATACGTTCCTGTTCGATCTGTCAGTCAGACAGAGAGGACAGTGGGAAAGAGTGTGTGATGATGAATAGACAATAGAATATGTATTAACTCCTCCCATCTCTCACTAGGTGTCACTGTTGATCCAGAGGCAGATCTGACACAGGTGTGATGGAGGAAACAGAAGAAGACACATGGGGAAATTGGCTATCATGAAGAGTTCTCTTACAATCATTTAGCTGGAACAATTATGAAAAACATTTCGGAAGTGAGCCTCTTTTTAGACTATGTGTGACATAATAAATAAGAGCTATCAGCCCAGAAGCTTACTTCAACTGTACACATCTTATTGACAGCAGATATATCGAGACTAGATCAAAACGGTCCGTTTTAGTCCCATCTATTTTTAGCTCATTTTCATTTTGTGCAGTGAGCAGTTTTATTTAGATGCTCTTTAAGTTTAACCCGACACAGACCCCAGCTCACCTCTCCCTTCTCATTCCTGATTCGTCGGTTGAAGTCTTTGCCCTCTATACAGATAAAGTCATCCCCGGGGTGGATGATGCCACATTTCGCAGCAATGGCCCGGGCTGTGTTAATGTTATCACCAGTCACCATTCGCACCGTAATGCCTGCACGCTGACACTTGCGGATGGCCTCTGGCACCTTAGAGGGACATGCAAAGTTGTTCAGCACACACATCCTCAAAATACAGGTAAGAATGAAATATTACGAATCATAAAAACTCACAGTACAAGCTTGACTATAACTTAATGACACAGACTCCACAGGACCCTACCTCAGGCCGCACAGGGTCCTCGATCCCAACCACCGTGATGCAGGTCAGCTCTGTCACTATTTCTGCCTCGTTTTCCCAGTCTGGCTCCGGGTTGGACGGCAGGTCACGGTATGCAATGCAGATGGTCCTCAAACCCTCACATGCCATTGGCTCAATCACCTATTAATCAATCAGTATTTCTGGTATGAAAACAGGGCGGCAACATTTCACCCGTTTCACCATCGCACCACAAACTGCATCATTTACTGCTCATGTGATTTACTTTCCAATATCCGGTGAATATCATATATCATTCATCATCATCATATCATAATCACCTGTACGCAGTTTGAGGTTTATTCAATCATGGACGAGATCCCTGTAAGTCAATGATTTGATAACTGATCATCACAGTGATTTTATCTGTATCACTGAAACCTGCTCGCAGAAAAATATTCAATACTCATATTAACTCTCACAGACGATTTACACTCCACAGGGTCGCAGGGGGGACGGAGCCAATCCCAGCTCATATTGGAAGAGAGGTGGTGTACACCCTGGAGTGGTCTCCAGCGAATCACAGGGCCAATATACAGAGACACAGAACTGTTCACTCTCACATTCACATACAGTCAATTTAGAGTCTTTTTTCTGTGGGAGGAAGCTAAAGGTAACCCACACACGGACCAAACTGCAAACCCCACACAGGGAGCCCACGGCCGAACCAGGATTTGTACCGAGAACCTTTTTGCTTTGAGGCAACAGTTCTTATCACCGCACCACTGTACACTCAAGCTAGAAAACACAGAAAACAGTTCTTCTAATGACTATATCATCATCCACCTGCCCCTTACTAAGACTTTTTATCTACTTAGCACTTAACACAGCCATTTCAGATTTCAACATTCATACTTCTGCATGAAAGCAACCATTAGACTCATTTTGCTTCATTAAACATGTATATGAACAAACTCAGTGTTTTAATCACAGTCTCACTCTTGGTCTGACATACGGCTTAGAAACTGATCAGTAATCAACATTTTGACAAAACGTTGACAGATTCCATTTCAGTCTGTGTAATATTGTAAATGTAAGGAGGGAATTCCATTCTTATTTGCTATCATTTGTCATTTTTGCTATTAATATTGTCAATATAATAATCAGAACCCTCTCAAAGGAGAAGAAGTAGAGATAAAAGGATGGAAATTAACAATTTGATATTGTTTGAATAAAACAGTAGATACAACTGTCCCAAGCCCATCTCTCTACTCCCTCCCCGTTTCTCCTATCCCCCATTTCTTTCCTTTCAACCCAACCAATTAGAGCAGACCCCCTTACAGCCTGAGTCTGGTTCTGTTAAAAGGGAGTTTTTTCTCTGAGAACTGTTGTGTTTCTCTATATAGTATTCTAAGGTCTCGACCTTACTCTTTAAAGAGCCTTGAGATAATGTATGTATGTTGCTGCTAAGCACACATAGAAGTGAAACTGAATTGAATTGTGTGCTGACCTTATGAGTACCTTTGAATACTCTGCGTCACAGCTGTAGGGAAAAGACCCCCAGCCCAGTGCAAACAGCAGAGGGAGGACTGTGTGATGTAAAGAAGAGGTGACATAAAGCTGCCACAGTGCAAACTGAACAAGTGAGCCGGAATAAAGTTGTGTAAGGAGGAGAGTTATTTTTCTCACGGCAAAAGCTGTGTTCATCATGAGCCAAATTTAGGTCAGTCGGCCTGTCAGTCAGAGGAAAAACTGCTCGCTTAGCCAGCACACGCTAATATAAGTGGTGCAAATACATGTTTTAGAGCAAAATACTGTAGTTATACGCTTTATGTACATCACGTTTGGAACATTTATTGTCACTGACACAAGGGAAACTAGTCTGGCTCTATTCAAAGCTCAGAGGTACACAGATGAAATGGATCAAATTAAAACTAGCAATAGCAATGAACCTATAGAGAGGGATCAGCTGAAAGTAAAGCTTCCCTCAGTTTAACAGTGAGTTTCTGCTCATTGTTAAATTCTAAAACTTTACTCTGATGGTTCACTCTCAGCGCTCTCAGGCAGACAGCTGCTTTCAGAGGAAAAGCTATAAAAGGCCACTGTTCACTACCTGCTCAGCAGCACACAGCAGACAGACATAGTCAGAGAGCAGCTGGTGAACACAGAGGAGCATATAGCAGCTAAAGAGACACATATTTCCCCCAGGAGTCGGTAGAGACCAAAAACAGTTAAAAGAGACAAAATACTCTACATAGAGTACAGTGCATGTTATATAAATATTTTTTATCCAAGCAAAAAGCCAAGTTGTTTTCCAAGTTCAACCTTACATCATCCAGACAGACAAAGTGTCATCAATATCATCTAACTGGCAGCAAGGGTATTTCCAGAATTGTCAAACTATTACTTAAAGTAATCTTTTTTTTTTTACAATTTTTTAGTGACTGCAAAGAGCTAGTAGGAAATAAGGAGTAGAGAGATATTGAAGATGACAAGAAAGGTCAATGGCTCAGAGGACATAGTGATGTAATGGTCAGTGTCCTTAAATCCTCTCCCAACAAAATGAATCCTACGGAAGATACTAGTCTGCACATAAAGCCAGAGCTTTATACGATCAAGTCTCACCTGTTTGACCATTTCATCCCTGTCGCGTGGTCGGAAACTATGCTGTTCTCCGTTGGGATCTAAGACATAGGAACACCTGCGAAGAGACAAGGGATAGAAAACACCGAAAAAATCACGAGGATGCTCCAAGAGCTCAACATGTTGAAGAAAGTGAACAAGAAATTCCTGGATTGACCCGTTTATCTGGATCCGCACTGATTGAATGGGTTTTTGGCCCCACCCCTCAACAAAATTTCATGAAAATCTGTTCAATAGTATGTGTAATCCTGCGAACTAACAAACGAAAACAAACCATCAAAGGGTTAAAATGTTTGTCTCATGATCTCATGTCTTACTCCTCTGTCCACCTCCTTCAACCTCCCACGACACTCACTTCTTTAGCATAATTTCAGAAGCTCCTTTGCTGTACAGGCGGAATGAACCATCCGGCAACTTGATCACTGTGCTCATGGATTTACGCACCGAGTTGAATGTGTAAACCTAAGAGAGAGAGAGAGAGAGTGATGATGAACTCTTGGAGTTGATTGGTCATAGGTCAACGTCAACAAAACTACGATCAGAAAAAAAAAAGATCAGAAAAGTATTCCCCATCATATGAAAATGTCATCATGCTGTGTTCAGTTGTCCCTGCCTCCCTTGTGTATATAGTAGCTGTGTTTCACTTTTTCTTTGTCAGGTGTACTTTCAGTTTTGCTCTCATACTTTGTTATTTTGCAGACTGCTACAGAACACTGGTTGCCTGTTTATTCACGTTTTATTAATGTCCAAAGTATAACGTCTCCAAATCGTACAAAATTTGACACTGCACTTCGCTGGGCCAATAACAATACACATACCAAGTGTGAGGCTGATAAGATAAAATGTTTGCCAGATACACATACATACAGACGTTTGTAGAATTAATGGGGAGATGGTTCATGTATGTAAATCCAAGAAATATCAATATATTATAGAATTATATCTTAGAAACCTGGCGTGGCTCTGAATTGAGTATGGATCACCTCAGGGTTCATATATGAGCATGATCATTAAAGAGATATGGATCATGTGCAAGTTCGAAAACTGTGATGAAGCCCCTCGTTAAGGTGGTAGTGTGATGTTGTGCGTGGCTCCTCACCTTGTACAGTCTCTCCTCGGGGATCTGCTCTCTGACAGTGGCGTAGTCCCGCTGAAGGTCCAATACAAATCCCAGCAGGCCACACTCCGTCTTGTTGCCCACCTGCTTGGCCAGACCCCCCTCCACATCAGGTGGCTGATAGAGAGTAGGATTAAAGCGAAGTCAATCAAAGAGGACAATGGTAGGGTCAAGGAGGAAAAAGGAGAAATAATAAATAAATACAAAAATGATTTCCTATGAAACTAGGCCATCTCTGTCAGTGCATGACTCACCAAGATCTTGGAGGTGTAGGCGCTATTGATGGCGATAGCATTGACTAACAGGTCCAGTGTGCGGGGGTTGAGCTGTCCAGGGTCCGGGATCACACGGTGGTGCACATCACCTGGGCAACAACAATTTAATCTTAATACATGTGATTATTAATCTGTGCACATTTAACATACATCTGAGACAACTGAAACATAACCCTGTTATCTTTGAGTCCAATCAACAACTGATCAAATGTTGAAGAAGTTCCCTCAAGCAGTCATGAGATATCACATTCAAGACGCCAATGACATGTTTTCTGAAGCCTGTGACCTTGACCTTTGACCTAGGTAGGTAACTAAGATCTTCCTTGTCACAGGAACATTGAGTGGCCCGACCATGAGGAGCACAAATAATGCCCTGGGGAAATATCCTATGATGACATCATTGAGGACTTTGTCTCAATAAAGTGATGAAGAGGAATATTTTGATCAGTGGCGGTTGGTCAATAGAGGGCGCTAGGGAGCCACCCTCCCTTGTGGAGAGTGTTTTATTTATTTTTTATTTGTTTTTATAAAAAGAAATCTAACATGAGCTATGATAAATTATTTAAGTATTTATGTGTTTAAATTTCATAATAACGTGTGTTGTATAACCTATGACTAAATATGTTCAGTGGAAATGTGTGGGAAACGAGTGTTCGGGCACACAGTCAGTTCATGGGCGCTGGAAAGGTTGCCCATAAAGCAGAGACGAGTAGCCAATAAGGGACTGTTGCTGCCCAAAAATAATGCCCGGAAGGATGATTCTGATAGCGCCCCAAGCCCGGTCCCTCAGTGTACCTGCGACAATGACGGCCACAGGTACGCACGAAACAGCATCCGCCCACCAAATTCGGTACAATCTCTTCTCCAACCTCCATTTGAGAGGAGAACTTTTGTTGAAAAAATGCAAATTAAAGAAATTGGACCAGATTCACCTGATATTAGAATCAGCCCACAAGCCAGCGACTAAGGTAAAACGTACACCCGAGGACTTTCCTGTAACTGGTGCAGCAGAAAGGTGTGGCTAGCAGGATGTATAGAGTATGAGTCATAAGATATATTATTTTGTCTTAATAGTGTTTGTTAACAGCACTGTATATGTTTCAGGAATGTGTACTTAGTAAACACTAGTGACTTGACTCAGTCTGTAGTCTAATGATGCATACTCTACTTACTGTCTGAGCACAAGAGCAACAACTATTAATATCTTACTTATAATATATAATATTTTTCACCAGCCACCGCTAATTTTGTTCGTAAGATTTAAAGAAACATTCAAATGTTTACACACTTAGTAAAATGTGAGATTGTATGGCAAAAGTTCATATGTGTAAAGGACTGCTTAACTTACTTAGGGACATACTGTCTCGATTTTATCCAGACAGTCCAGATAGAGTATACTGATGCTGAATATGCCCAGTCTGTAGAGGGAACCTAAGTTAATCATCTCTAAGATTCTAAAGAAAATACTCTGTTCAATAAATATTGTTTGTTTATGCCTCTGACAGGATATGGAGCAAACTGTGTGCTACTATGTGGCAGAGGCAAATGGTTTACATGGCGCATGTGCCTTTAAGTAGAATTTTGCTTAGGGCCCCAGGGAAATCAGAACCGGCTCTGACTATGACTATGACTATAACTATAATTATAACTATGACTATGACTATGACTATGACTATGACTATAACTATAACTACAACTATAACTATAACTATAACAAGACTCAGGAAAACAGGAAACATGGGAGCAAATACAAAAAAAAAAAAAATCTTAATCAAATACACTGAGAAAAGAGCAGTAGAGCAGTAGAGGGCTGAATTTGACCATGAATGGATGGAGATGGGTTTCCTACAATTCAACACTGCAGCAAATATAAATGTCATTTTAATTAGTATATATCACACAAATATAGAATTGTGCTTCATCTGCAAAGCAATACTAGTTAACAAAGCAATGTCACTCAGTGTGGGCCTGTATACAACACAGAACCAGGCCAAGAATGTATTTTAAAGAAATGCAGTTGTCAGTGCTAAGTATTTATTCAGGCTGACAAGGAACTGTTTTCCAAGAATGATTCGTCAAAAGACACCCACACGTTACACAAATGTCTACATTAATCTAATCCAATGGTTTGCACACTTTTAAAAAACCTAAAACATAACATTCATAGGGACTTTTTTCATTGTATCCCCAGCAACCCCAGCTTCTTTATGCTTGTTACATGCATTTATATATGTAAGTAATGCTGATGTCATATTTGTGACTATTTCAACTAATATTAAATGAAACCATATGTGTATGTTAGATTTAATTTTGTTTAGAAAATTCTAGAGCTAAAGATGCATTTTGTTTTGAAATTGTGTATTTTTGTCCCATTTAGTTTGAATACCTCTAATATAAAATGTGTTGTACTTAATGCATTTTCCCAGAATTTTTTTGTTTGAATATAGATATTACAATAAAAAGGAAATTACAAAAACCTTGCAGCAACTGTTCTCTGTTTTTAAAGTTCACCAGGGTACCACAGCCCCCACTTATCGGAATAACAGTAAGGTAAAATGATGACACATGATTTTGGATTTCCTTAATGACCCATCCAATGCAGCGAGGCTGATTATTAAAAACAGGCTTCATTTATTTATTTATTTATTTTTGCTCACCTATGAAACTCTGCACCACAGTCATGCGGTTGGTGGTCAGGGTGCCGGTCTTGTCCGAGCAGATGGCCGTGGCGTTGCCCATGGTCTCGCACGCATCCAGGTGGCGTACAAGGTTGTTGTCCTTCATCATTTTCTACAAGTCACAGGAAACAGTGGTGAAGAGAAGGATGGAAGGAGCACTCTGATACTTCAGAAACAGATTCACGCAGGATTTCAGTTCCAGTCGTTGAACTGCTGTACAGACTTCAAATTTTCAGAACAGGAGCTATTTTGCCTCCGTTGTGTAATTGTGCATTTGTTACAATGCTAAGACAGCCAATAGCTCTTTTATTTCCATTTGATAAGTATCCACTGTCCAGTCCTGTAGACTGTTGGGTCTACCTTGACAGAGTAAGCCAAAGAAATGGTGACAGCGAGCGGTAAGCCCTCTGGGACAGCCACCACCAGCACAGTGACTCCAATGATGAAGAACTTGACAAAGTACTGGACGTAGACCGGAGTACACTCTGTCAACCAAACCCGACCTGCAATACACACCACGTCACACATTAGTGCCACAAATAGCCTAATAGCCTTTTTGTAATTCAAATTGTATTCATATTTTGTGCAGCAAAACATATAGCAGAAACACTACTGATCATTTACACAGTGGAGGTAACATTAAATAAAACCCTAGACACTAAGGATATATAACCATTAATTAACATGTATAAAATGTATTTAGATGTGTTCTTCATCATTCCATTAATCCTTTCTTTTCCCGAGGACTTCTGGAATTCAAAATAGAGAATTTGCTGTTTGTTTTATTAGGTATCATTGTTTTGTAACAGGGGGTGATCCTAGTAACATGCCCAGATCTTCTGCAAGTATGTGCCCAGCTCCTTTTTACACTTCCAACATTAATTGTTATCAGCAAGTCCCATTTAATAAGGTGTAATTGGTGTCCAGTGATATCTGTTTTTATATGATTATGATTTTATATTGGATACATTTTACGTTTGCTATAATATCTGACCACAGGTCCTTCCATAAAGACTGAGTAATCGTCACCAAAAGTAAAGATTAAAAGTATAACCTGTGCAGAAATGAGAATTATGTTTGTTGGTAATTTGTGTTCACACAGACCTTCAACGACAAACGTGTTGATGACAAAGTAGAGCACCAGAATGATGACAGTGATGGCTGACATCACCAAACCTGCAGGGAGATAAATACAGGAGAAATGTTGTCAATTCAACTCAATCAGTCTGTTTTTATTTTAAGTGTGAAGTAAGGTTTTCCCAATAAACAACACAGTGTGTCAAAATTCACCTTAGTGAAGTTTATACAGCAGAATCTGAGAATATCACCCTTGACATATCTGTTACATCTTCTTTTAGTTAGCAGTAATAAACAACCATTCTAAGTATGAGTCAAACAACTCTGCAATTCATTTCTCGGAGGAAAGTTGCTAAACTGATAAGAGTGTGAAACTTGCCCAGTGTCCTTATGAATACTTTACCTGCTTTGCCAATTTGAACAGCCAGTTTCGTGAGCTTGCCCTGCAACACACTCTTCTCCTTCTTTGGAACATTGGTCTTCTTCTTCTCTCTGTCCTCTACCTCGCCTCCCTCGGCACTCTTCAGGGGTTGCATCTCCATGGCAACACCCCCATCATGCTTCTTGGCTGAAACACAACATACATATATACGTTCTATTCAGCACCACACCTGAAGAAGAAGAAAGTTCATCCCATATCCACACACATACACACACACACACACACACACACACACACACACAAACAAACATCTTTTTTTGTCAAACTCTATGTCAGGACATTGAACCTGATGTATTCCTTTAGCCTTTGCCCTATCCTTAATGATCACACCTAAATGCCAAACTAATTATTAAATCTAATTATAACCCTAACCCTGAAACCAAGTCTTCACCCCTTTAAGCTAGGGTTGGTATCCTGGAAAAACTAGCAAGAGCTGGCTACACTTTGAAAAAATACAACTGATTCATCAAACCACCTTGTGAGTGGCATACACTGCAGTTCATATTCTACCCTGTGCCTTTTTGAATGTATACTTACATGTTGTGTACTTATATTTCACTTGAGGGAGTTTTTCCTCTCAACAGTCGCCTGTGCTTGCTCATTGTGGGAACTGTTGGGTTTCTCTATGTTAATATTGTCTTAAGGTCTTGACCTTTAAATGTAAAGTGCCTTGAGATAATGTAAATTATGAATTGGCGCTATATAAATAAAATTGAATTGAATTGAATTGAGTACTTATATGTTGTGTTACTTATATGTTTACACCAGGGGTCTGAGATGATTGTCATTTCAACCCCCTTTGAAGTTGTGATAACTGTTAAGACTGTCCTCACAACCACAGGCAGACGTGCACATTCACACACGCGTCACGAGTTCCTACCTTTGTTCTGATTGTTCTCCACAGCTCCATCAGGTTGTTTTCCTGAGAGGAGTACGAGAGTTAGAGAGAGGTAGAGAGGAAGATAAGGAGATAGGAAGAAGAAAGGCTATATGAAAATGTTGTGCTCATACAAGTGCATGAACATAAACAGTTCATAGTTCTGATCTTAGGACAGTCAAAGACACACTTCCAGAAACAGAGAACCACAAAGAAACAATACGAAAGGAAAGAGTGATAAATACACACACATCTTCATACACTGGGTTAGAGACTGAAAGACATTTGTCTGGGTACATGTCCATCATAGGTCACTTTACTGCACTGTAAACTGGGGTCCACTTATTGGCTGAGGAAAGGGGCGGGGCAGACAACTTTAGCTCACATACCATTGGTGACTGTGCTGTAACTGGCATCTGTAGAGATGAGCAACTGAGAACTGTCCTCTGTTTAGGGGAATGTGTGAGGAAGGAGGGTTTTGGGGGAGCATGAGAGGATTTGACAAAAAAGGGAACACAAAAGAGAGCAAAAAGGGAAGAATAAAAAAACGCAAATAGTGAATGTGTTTGTATGCATGACTGCATTGGTAGAATGTTTATAGATGACTGTATAGAATGAAAAAAACAAACTGAATATAACGTCAATTTCAAAATCAGAGACAGATCAGAGAGAAAAGTAAACAGCCCCACAGCAAACTCACATTGCATGAGGAAAAACTAACAAGTTATGGCATTTGTAGAAGTCTTATGAATAATGCAGTAACTCCAGTAAATGACTGTCTGAATGATCCAGCCCACAGAGGCTGCACTGAGCGCAACACATCCGAGTACACGACTACCAGTTTCTAAACAGACTGAGGAAAAAAAGAGACAGCAGTATTTCTTTCTTATATAGGCATCATCATCATCATCTAACTTGTTTCTTTCCATTTCTACAGTCCATGATGCCACAAATGTTTTCTAGTTTTGAATACGCCAACAATGCTACACACATTCCCATGCAGAAGTGAGAACTGCAGTGGTGGAAGCACGGATGAGTGCCCTGGTAATGATATTAACCTTAAGTGCTTCTGAAACTACATGTAGCCTCTGTTGTTGTCTGCAGCTGTGCTCCGACTGCAGGGGCTCTTCCAAAACAGATTTGAGCATAGACTAATGCTTCACGCACCGACCAACCAACACTCTTCTCTGAATCTCCCCTGCTCCCTGGCTCTCCCCCTGCTCTTTCAATAATTGATTCAATCTGCAGCCTCACTCTCTCTCTCACAGATTAAGGGAGGAAAGGAGAAACAGGGGGAGGGGGGGCATGGTGGAGACAGGAAAGTGAAAGAGGGCATAGGATTGGGGTAAACAAGAGAAACCTTGTGAGTGAAAAAATTGATGAGTGGGGGGGGGGCATGCGACGGCGTGACAGTGAGGGTGAAGAGAGGGAACAATGTGGAGAGAGAGATGGAGAGGATGAGGGCTAAATTATCTATGAGGTTAAACCGGTGTGTTTCCTGTTCAAGCTCCTTTCTGAAATCAGTTAGGCACCCAACTAACTGTACACACACACACACACACACACACACACACACACAGGCCTGCTGCAGTGTGTGAGTATGGCAGGATTGTGTGTCAGGGGAGCCCTGGGCACAGACAGGGAAAAGGCACCCCACCTCTCCAACATTCCCAGACTGTAAGAGACAAAACAAATACTAAGTGTCCCTCCACATGTCTTTGTGGTCATTTTGCATCATTTTGTGTCTCTCAGTCATTAGTCATTTCATGTATTGTCTGTAGTCATCTTGTGTTTCTTAATAATCTTTAAGCATCACTTCTGGTTGTTTTGCATGTCTTTGTATTAGTTTGTTATCTCTTGCTAATAATTACATTTATTTTCTGACAAGACATTTTAGGTCACTTCAAATGGAGGCCCCTGATCCCTTGGGCCCCTCTTCCTGTGCCCTTTCTATAATTCATCCATATGTGTGAGTACATGATAACTGACTCAAGAGCAGATGTATTCATCCATGGAGATATGGTCCGTGTATGAAAGAGGTTTTCGTCTATCTTCAACAAAAATCATGCTGTCGTTCATTCTTTATAGTGCAAATAACCATTTACGGCCTCAGCAACGGTTCAACTCGTCCACTTACCTTTCTTCTCCTTCCCCTCTTCTTCCATCTCTCCAGCACCAAGTAGGGTGAAGATAATGCCTGTCTGCGAGTTGACTCCAACAGCCGTCACCAGCATCCTGCCCGAGCCCTCCATCACGTGTGTACCTTCATGTCCAAAAAGATTACTGGTTTACACTTCATTAAAAAAAGAGGTAACCATGTCACTATTTTGGGCACCAGCCACACAAGCTACAGGAAAATGAAGACACAGCTGATGCCAAACAGTTATACCATGAACTCCTTCTGCAATTAGTGAATTCTTCCACTTGTTATTGGTTGTTTGGTCCTCATTTTTCCATAAAGAGTTTGTTAGAATACCTATTACAAAATACCAGGCTTTTCTAATCATGTTCAACAGTAACATCTGACTTTCACCAACAAAACTCAAACCAATGTTTTGTTAAAAAAAACTCATTAAATGTGACTTTATCTAATTATACAGTCAGTAAACAGTATATTACTGTTCAATTGTCTATGTTACAGAGATGTTGATTCAACTGTATGATCATTTTGGAGGATGGTGCTGCTGAACTGCATTGTGTTATGTTGACAGGTGTTGCTATTATTTTGTCCACCACATTTAAATAATTGAGGTCAGGCTAAACAACAGACAAACCTCTCTGTATTGTAAAAAAGAGCACAGAGAAACAGGACACATGACAAAGGTTTAATTTACATGACAAAATATTCAGTTATAAAGAAAACAGGAATCTGTATTTTCCATAAATCTGGCTATTTTTAAATCTCATCTCTATGCATTGCTTAAAACTTACATCCGGGTATATCCATGAGTACTTATACACATGGGAACCATTCATAAAAAATGTTAAGGCAGAAATATGTTAAAGCGGTTGTCTCATGTGCAAATATTCGTGAAGCATAATAAAACCTTCGATTGAAATATGTATTTCATTCATTTGTAAGAATCAGCATCAACACCTGATGGACATAAGATACAGTGATGTTCTGTGTTGTGTTGTGGGGTAGCATTACTTCCTCTTACTTTATCCACCCCTTGTACACACAGGAACTGGACAAAATACAACCCACAAATCTACCACTGATATGAACCAAGACAACTCTGCCCCAACAAAAATGGACCTTCAACCTCATTAACAGAAATTAGCAGGGGTCTAAGTGTGACGTTTGTATAATATTTTGTCTTAGCCATGATAACACAGAAAAGGCTAGAAAACCCACCTGAGAGCAGCATGGGGTCCTTTTCCACAGACTTGCGTACGTGGTCGGACTCTCCTGTCAGAGAGCTCTCATCTATCTTCAGGTCGTTGCCTTGGATCAGGATACCATCAGCTGGTAGCAGGTCGCCTGCACACAGACGTGCACAGATCAGAGTTTGATTTACCTCCTAGATTATGTCCTTTTGGGAAGAGTACGAAATGGTACATGGAATGCATTTATATTAGTACTCATCAGGTTATATCAGTACATGGGTGACTACCAAGGAGATTTATGTATCTTGTGGACATGTTAAGTAAAACACACATACATACCACCACATTTTAAAAGGAGAAAAGCAGTACTGGTAAACCAGGAATAGCCAACAGTTCAGGAAATCAGATTGTTAGCACAGAAGATGAAAGATGAAGATGAAAAAAGCATATAGGAGGAGAAAATCTTATTTTAGAATGAAGACTGGATTGTGTGTAACTTTACTAATTACACAGTATGCAGTATATGCTAATTGCAGTTTATCTCTTTTGTTTAATACACAAACAAATTAAAATTCAAAAACCTGTGACTTGAGCTAGCAACTCAGTGTAAGACCACAAGCTGTCATTTTTCCATTTCATTTGTGCACAAATTTAAAAGAAAAACTAATTTAACTGTTAAGCCGTTATCTTTGAACAAGTTCAGGCTAGCTGTTCAGTTAAGCACCTGCTGGCTCTGGCTTAATATCCAGTATGAGCAACCTATATGTATGAACATTCTCACATGACTGGCATCAAAAAAGAAGCATATTTACTAAAATGGCAAAAATAATGCGAAGCAGTGACAAGAGCCAGAAAAGACAAGTCAGCAAAAGCAGTTGGACATCTGACAAAGAGCTGATTTATCATTTTTGTGCAACACATTCAGTCAATACTCAAAACTCAGATGTAGAATGTTTTCAAAATCACACTCAATTCACTTTATGAAATTTCATTAATCTAGTTAGTAAGCTAATTAAATTATATATGAATTACTAATGATTATCAGTATCAACAGTTATATTGTTTATTTGTTGCAGAGATCCAGAGAAATGAGAAATATGCAGGTTTACCTACTCATCTTTCAAATTATCAAACATAAGATGGCAAACAAAAAATCTGGGAAGCAAATTTAGACAGCCAATACCTACCAGCACCAGAAAAAAATCAGAGCAGTGGCATCTCTCTCAAACGCCCTGTTCAGACCTGGTATTCACTTTTATCCTGAGAGATCTCATCACAGGTAGTCGGTGCAAAATGTTTCTGTTCACACCTAGCATCTACTGTATATGCAAATAAAACGTCAGTTGTGTCAAGACCAAATGATGTTGTTTCTACCCATTTTAAGTTTACAAATGTGTCTGATGTCACAGTTTGTGTGCGTCGGTTTGTGTGTAGGTGCGAGCAAGAGAGAGAAAAAAGCGAGCTGAGTCAGGAGGGCCTGAATGGTGCGCAGCTAAAAAGAAAGATTTTTACCAATTTAAGAAAGGTATCAATCAGTGTGTTGATCAGTGGTCACAAAAAAATCAACATATAGACATTGAGAATTGTAATATTAAGTCTAAGCTGTAGCAGGTCAGAAGACGTCAGCCAAGTAGACGGTCCTTCAACCAAAATGGATATATCAATGGTCAAATATTTTGTAAGTTGCTCCTTTTTTGATATAATAAACATTTGCAATTGTCTCCTTACCGTATTTGACCTGGGCCATGTCCCCCACCACCATGTCAGCCACCGGGATCTGGATGACATTTCCTTTCCGCACGACGGTGAACTTCTGCTCCTGCTCGATCCGACTCTGCAGACCGCGAAACTGCTTTTCTTTGGACCAGTCATTGAACGCCGTCACCAGGACGACGCACACAACAGACAGCAGGATGGCTGCACCCTCTATCCAGCCGGCGTCAGCCTCGCCTTCATCCTCTGCACCCCCTGACCCTTCCCCACATGCTGGAGAGTGGGAGGACAGCGGGAGATTTAGATATTTTATGGAGAACATGGCGACAGACACGATATCACAACTGAAGCAAATATTATTACATCAACAACAACTCAAACAACGAGTTTGTGTTTATCATCATTCCTTCAAAAAGATCGTAACATCTAGTACATGAGTACAAATACTTATGTTGCACGGCTCTGATGAAATGTGAGACGGTTGACTGTGTGGTATCAGAGAGAGCTTCAGGGTCCCATATTTCCTCTTTCCGTCCACTGAGCCCACTTCCTCTCATCATGACCCCTAACTGTGGTTGAACAGACCCAGAAAGCTGATGGCAACAAGCTGCTAATCCCTTTCAATTTTTATCTCACTGGCTTTCGTCTGTGTATTCGTTTCCTTTGATTTTGTGCTTTTATGTTTTATAACAGTGAAACTAATAAAAGTGATTGGATCATTACATAGCAGATCTTTCGGATTTAGTCGAACAACAACACGAATGAGAACAAAGTATTTGTGGATTGTTCCTCTCTGTTCTGGCTTTCCTGCCCTGAGGTGTCAAAGGTGAGATTACAGATATTTTCATGTAGGACTCATTAGGTCTTCTTCCTATTGTTTTTTCCACATTACTTTACTCATTAAAGCACTGTCGCATGACAAATTTAAGGAAAAACCAACGTCAAGTGTTTGTGTAAGTTGTTAGGACACCATGTGCTGCCAGAACAACATATCTGGATCTCTACCAGAGCGATGGAGCACCAGTCTGCCAAAAGATATTCATGCATTCGGTGTTTTTATGATGGTGAGGCGGGAGGCACAGTGTAACTTATCAGTCCAAAATCTCCCATAGTTCAATTAGATTTAGATCCGGTGACTGCAAAAGGCCACTGTTTTTTATATTCATCAAATCTTTCAGTGACCCCTCTTGGATAAGGGCACTGTCTCTCTCTCACTCTTGATTTTCCACAAATTTGTCAGGTTTTTCCTTTCATTTGTATTCATCTCTATCTTTAAATCAATACTCTATGACTTTAAATCGAAGAAATAACTATGTAACAAATAAAATTAATGATCTGTAAAATGCATTTTGTTCAGATCTCTGAATTTGCTCATTGACTTTATGACTCTTCTTTACTTGCTACTGTTATACTTTGTTTCATCATTAACCATTAACCCAGTGTTGCCATATTAAAAGTTCTTTAACACTAAAAACCCTCAATCGAATGCGCCAAGGTGTTACCTTTATACCCTTATTTAATCTGGTATCATAGCTGCAAATGTTAGGAGGCTGTGGCTCAGGATGTAGAGTGGGTTGTCCACTAACCAGAGCGAAGGTTTGATCCCTCTCCCCCATTCTGCATCCCAAAATGTCCTTGGATAAGACACTGAACTAAAATGGTAAAACTGTTAAATGCTTTGAGTGGTCATCAAGACTCGAAAAGCTTTACATAAATACAGACCATTTACCAAATATATATTGCTGTGTATCTGAGATAAGTTGCTGATCAGTTTGTTTAAATTATCTTAGTTCAAGGTCCAGAATTTGGTCAAACTCAAGGATAGGGGATTTGAGCAGATTTCACTAATGGCCACAGTGCTGAGCAAAACTTATTTTGATACTCTGTTTCATCATTCTCCCTGATCTTTAGTTCTCGCCTTGTTCTATGAAGCGTCTAAGGATCTTCCTACAATGCTAACTTCCACTATGTCTTATTCCTTTGCCCTTTTTTCACCAGCATACTTATGATAGGACGATACTTCATGCCCACCCCCACCCCAACCACACCCCGCCATCCTCACATTCGCTTTCCCTCCCGGGCGGCTGGTAGAGAGAGAGGCCGAGGGAGATGATGGCGGCGGCTTCCAAGATGATGAGCGTGACGTCCTGTAAGGCCTCCCACACAAGCTCCAAGAAAGTCTTGGCCTTTTTCGGCGGGATGAAGTTTTGACCGAACGCTTGGTGCCGACGCTCCAGGTCTGCCGGGTCCCCGCTGAGACCTGAGGTTGAGAGCAAATTTCTTCATGTTAAGCAGTGTCACAGAAAACCAATCTGCACATGCTCATGCATTCATAAAGTGAGTCATGGAGTTATGCAAGTGTATTTAAATGTAGTCGACACACACTGCTTCACACGTGCAAAATCAAGATTCACACCCAAACAAATACTAAAATCTATAAGACAAACTTTTTGCAAACTAGAATTTTTTTTAAATTTAATTAAGTTATTATTATCATCAGCCTCAGAACCATGTCCCTCTCATTTCCATCCTTGCTACAACATCTCCATCCTCACCCTCTTCTCCCATTCAACCTCACCCCTAAGTGATTCAGTTTCCATGGTGACCAGGATAGCAGGTCCAGGGCTTCCTGTCTCTAATAGGTTTCTGCCCAGCAACAGGTGATGTCATTCTTTAAGTGTAATAGGTTTGAGGGAGAGCTCTTTTTTTTCCATTTTTTTATTTTTTGTGATTGGCTGTTAGGGAGGAGGAACGACAATTTGTACACTGCGGTTGGCCAAGATTGGTGACTATCTTTGCGTCAGCCGTGTGTGTGTGTGTGTGTGTGTGTTTGTGTGTGCGACATCCTGGTCCAATTTGCTTGCTGCAGGAGTCATACTTAGCTCCCAGTGGTGCCGAAGAGTTGTGTAGCAATATGATGCTCAACAGGGTTCATGCCAAGACAAGGCAGAGAGAGAGAGGGAGAGAGAGCAAACAGGTGACCTTATGCTGAGTAATCATAGTGAGCTCTCCCCCCCTTTCATCAGTCCATCTCTCTCTCTCCCTCCCTTCTTTCTCATCCACTCATCTTTCCATCCATTCTATCCTTCCTCCTCTTTCTCTCCCACAGCCTCTTGGGTCTCTCTCGTCTCTTTTTCTTTTACTCCCTCTCTCAATCTCCCCTTGATGTGTCCTTGACAATGCGGCAAGCTGTTCTAGCTTTCCCTCCTCACCCCCCTCCTCCCCCATCACCACACACGCACTCTTTCTCTCACTCCCTCATTCTCATTCTCTCTCTGCTCAATGTGGATATAATGGTCTCATACTGCAGTGCTGGTGTATCCATATCTGTTTGCGAGTGTGTGTGTGTGTGTGTGTGTGTGTGTGTATGTGTGTGTGTGTGTGTGTGTGTGTGTGCGTGCGAGCGAAAAGAAAGAGAGAGCGAGAGAGATCCCACTCTGTATTGGTTCAACTGCCACTCTGGTCTGTGTATCATATTACAGATGATGATGTTCAACATCAGTTCTGTCATAATTTATGTGCATATGGTACAATTACACTGGTTTGTGTATCTATTTATGTAGTACTTTGTAGAAATATAGCAGAATTGCCCATTTCATGTTGCTCGTCTGTGATTACTTTTATTGAAGACGTACTAAGCAGAGGCATTTGACAGCAGTTCTTCGTGCTGCTGTCAAATGCCTCACATCCGGAGCAGAAATTATCTCAAGTTGTGAGTTCAGAACGATCAGTCACAAGTTTGAGCTGTGTTTTCAGTAATGACCTTCGAGTTCTACAAGGTGGAAACATCTTTCTTCTCCTGTGTTTGCACTTTGACTCAGCACAGTGCAGGAGAAGCGTGTGTGGGGGGCAGCGTCTATGTGTGTTTGCCAACTGTGCTTTGTCGGGACAACTGCAGATACATGACTGTGTATGTGTGTGTGTGTGTGTGTGTGTTGTTTGGACCTTCTGCACTGATTCCTGACCGGCTCACAGTGTCAAATTAGCAACACTCAACACAGACTTACTGTAACTCAACACCCACTAACTCTCTCATCTTTCTCCATCTCTCGCTTTCTGTCTCTCTCTCTCTCCTCTCTCTCTCACATACACACACACACACACACTCCTCTCTCTCCATTCAACTGTCATTCCTCTTCACCATCTCCATCTCACAGCTCTCAGTCATCTCTCTCTCTTGCAGACTTTCCCAGTCAACTTCTCTCCTATGTTGTGTTGCTAGGTTACAAACTAGTTGAAGGAGTGGGTGTAGTGTGGTACCACACCCCTGCTAAAACACACAAGTGTTTACATGCACACGCACACACTAAAGACATAGACAGACACATTCTACCCTTAGTAGTCATCACAAATCTTTGATTGGTTTAGATATATTAACTTGTTATTTAGTGTGTGTGTGTGTGTGTGTGTGTGTGAGATTGAGGTTTCATGTAAAAGCTATCAATTAAATTTCAATAAAATTCCATTCATTCATTTATTATTAATATTATTATTGTTGTTATTATTATTATTCACAATAGTGGTAATAATAATAATAATGAGTGCCATTTCTGTGTGATTGATAAATGATCAGAACCATTCTTTATTAATTTCCATCATTCCATTGCAGCTCTGGTTACTATTTGCAATTTATCATTAAAATGTATTAATATATATTCAGATCTGTCACACAATTAGTTGATTTGACACACACACACACACACACACACACACACTATGCCTGAACCCGAAATTAGAGACTGCATCTGTAACAATCACAGCTGTGCCACTCATCTTATGGTCAATCCTTTTGCACTTTTACAATTTATTGATCTAATCCATTCATCCACTATAATCCCCTCATCTAATCATCAATTTTTCCACTCATGTTCTCCATGCATCCAACTCCAACACCAAAACCTGCCTTCTGTAGCCAGGATTACACTTCGTGATAAAATGTGTTTCCACTGTTTGATGGAATGGCCTTTTATTCTGCTTTTATTCTGCTTCCTTCTGTGAGCTGCAGTGAAGTGAATGCATTTTTAAAATTTGTTTTAAACTTGTTAAAGTCATTTGACGTCAGCTTTTGTGAACAAAACATTTCATCAGCTTGAATTGGTTATAGAACGACTGGTGAACACACGTAATTGCTTTCATTCACCTGAGCCTAATGGTGATGGCGTAGAGGAGAAATCTTGACTTGAATGCAGTCTGCAGTAACAGCACGTGCACAGAGAAGTTTATGTGTGACTCCAACGTAATCCATCCATTCACTTCTTCATTCAGCTAATCTCAGTGTGCCAGTTTATTTCTGCTAAACCCTCTCCATTCATCCGCTCAACAAATGCATCCAGCAAGACAGCAATATCTTCACCCATTCATGTATCTTCTCATCCACCCATCCATTCCTCCCTTAATCTATTTATACATCTGTATTCTCACCCATTCATCTATCTAGCCAGTAGCCATCTACTCCATTATTCATTCATTCATCCATCCATCCCTCCCTCTTTCTATCTGCTCTTTACCCCAATAAATCGTCCACACGTTAATGCCTGCTCACCTTCAGTGGTGTTGGACTGTAGTCTCTGGCAGAGTCCCTCTGTGTCTCCGTAGTTTTCCTGGACCTTCGTCAGGGCTTCGCCCCCCCTGAGCTCCATCAGCTCCCTGAGCTCCTGCACCGAGACCCCAAAGTCTCCCCCTGCATGGCTGCCATCTGCCCTTCCTCCTCCTCCGCCCCGACTCCCTTTAGGATAAAACTCCACTGCGCTGTTTGCCATTTCACCCATTGTGGCTGTTGTTGACATGTCAGTAAGGGTTTCTTCTTTTTTGGTCCTCCTTTCTCTCCGTAGTCTGTCCTCAACTCAGTTCCACTTTCGTTTGGTTGGTGACGGGGTGTTCATGTGCTCAACAGTCAGACTCTTGGTTCTGCCTTGATGTCCTACTTTAAAAAGTGCATCTACAAGGATACACCAAAAACCTTTTTTATTTTAATTAATGGTAATGAAGGAGCGTTGGTTGTTTATTTCTGACTCCTCACTAGCTTGTCCTAGCCTCCCACTGCTCCTTTAATTCTCCATAACAGGAGGAGGAGGGTGAGGGGGGTGAAGGACAGCGAGCCGGGGCACCTCAGAAGCGTGATGTCTGAAAGAATCCAGCTTTCTTTTCCTGCGTCTCCTCTGCAACTCCACTCTTTCTTCGTTTCTGTCCCCCTCCCTCCAGGGTCACGGCCAGTCCATGGACAGACGGACAGGCTGACGGACTTACAGACAAGGATGAGGAGTGATGGATGAATGGAGAGAGGGGCGAACGAGGCAAAGGCGACTGATAAATCAGAGACAGTAAGTGGATCCAGTTGGGAGGGAGCTACTGCACCACCAGGACCTAAGAGAGTGCAAGGAAGAGATAAAACATTACCACTGTGCTCTATTGATCTCGCTCACTGTCATTACATCAAATCATTTCTGAGGTACAGACAAGGCTGAAACTAGATTCACATGTGAAATTAACATTCCTTTATCTGTCTTGACCTAAATAAATAACAAGAGGAACACAGTCCAAGAACACTGCCAAGTTTTAAAATGGGTACAAACATGATACATCTAACATCTATAGATGTAAGATCATTATTGATAGAACCATAGCCCTGTTAGCACACTTAAACATCTAGTTATGTAAAAACCCTTGTGTCACTTCATGTGATGTTTAAAACCTGCTCTAATTGACTTTTTGACCACTGGGGGGCAATAAACAAAACACTCACATATACCGTAACCCCCTTAAATAGATATGATTAACACGGTTAACAGTGGCTTATTTAAACATTCAGTTGACAATGAGTAATATTAGCATTCATATAGAGCTGTGTTTTTTTACTTTAAAAAATATAAGTCCGATATTCACTCTCATATCTTGCAAGGAAAATATCTGGTTCTTTAGACACTAGATGCTCCTCAACGTTCTCGTCAGTCTCGTCAGTAGCGTGTGTACCTAGCCTTTATTTTTAAATTTTAGCGTTCTTTGCTGAAAATTGAGCCTGTTCCATTTGCAAACAGCAGCAATAAAAGCAGTATGATTAAACCATAAAGTTGCAGGATTTAAAACCAAATGAATTAATTAAAAGATAAAGGGGAAATACAAAGTTGACCATTTTCCATAGGGCACGCTAATCTTATTAAAATCCATGGTTAGTTGGGGTGTAATGATTCTCCAATCCAAATTTCAGTTCAGACCTTTTTTTCCTCCTTTGTTTGTTGTACAAAAATGTTCCAAGATTACAGACGACTTGAACGTGTCTGGGGTGTCTGCAATCTCAGGGTTATTATCCATTAAGCTAATTGAACTTGCCTTAATTTAACAGCAGGGGTGATCCCTCGATCGTGATTGGACCAAAACAGTCACATGACACAGATCATTAGACGACAATGAACAAAGTTTGAATGTGTACATACTCATCTTGCCCTTGAAATAACTTTGTGATTTAAATTTGTCTATTGATATGGTGGATGTTTCTAACATTTACGTTTTGGTCATTATGACAGATTAAATGTTCTGAAAACTATTTTGAGGATTGTATTACGATACACCACTAAACCTGTCTTCAGCAAGTTCAGGGATAAAACTATCTGCTGAATGACCTCACCTTTAAATACACTTCACAATTGTGTGGGTTCATTTTTACTCAAGATTACTCTTGTTGAGGGTTAAGGGCAGAGGATGCCACACCTTAACCCTATGATTTAATTTGATTGATTGATTTAAAAAGGGCAAAGTCAATTTCTTAAGCGACAGAGCGCTAAACTAAACAGTTACTCAAACATGAGTAAATAGTGCCTTGGGTGACTATTTTCAACTTTGGACTGTACACATGTAGTTCGCCAGTATTTATAGCAGCAGCATGCGACAGAGTCAAAATAAACTACAGTTTTGTGTTCATGGTAATGCAGGACGTTGGAAAGAGGTATATATAACCAGTCTGTTCTTTTAAGAGAGCTCTGTGGATGTTACTGTAAACCATGTACATCAGAACATCTATAATGACAAAACCCACCCCACACCGGGACACATCCACCTGCCTTGAAGGTGCGAGTGATTCAGTTTATTCAGACCAATCAGAAGCTTCCTGATTTGAGCTGAAAAAACGTTTGTCAGTCAGTGAATAAATATTTCAGCCTTTCTCTGGAGCTGATTTAATTTGAATAAATCGGACACAGTAGGCGCAAAGTACGGCCTATAGTGGAACTGCAACTTGCTTTTTTGAGCCACTCCTGCTGAGACAAAGCATCATCCCACATGAGCAATTAGCACCGGCTGAAACTAAATACTCTCAGCATCACAGATGACACAACATATTCTGATTTCCCTATCAGGGTATTTTACATAAGGTTGAGCATTAAAAAACCCCAGAACTGGAGCTCATCATTAATTCCTTTTCTCCTCTCTCTCCTCTCTCCTCTCTGCTCTCCCTCAGCTCCCTCTGCCTCTTGCATCTCCTTCCTCCCTGTTTCCTCTCTGCCCTGCATGCCTCTATCCTGACTGAGAGTGTTAGTTTATGACTGAGTCACCCTGCTCGGCCTTTGAAGCTCCCTCTCCCTCGCCATCTTTTCTTATTCGCCTTCTCTTCCATCTATTCATCTGTCTATCTACAGTCTATAGGTTTACAGTCTGTTTTTTTGGTCTTGTCTTATGGTATCTCATCGCTTGTTATTATTTTACCTCCCCCCACCACCCCCCCTCTCTCTCCGGACTCCCACATTTTGTTGCTCTGCCTGTCTATCTGCTTCCTGCTACTGCAATCATTTATTTACTCCGCCAGTCGCGCATTTTCTTCTCAGCCTGGTCTCTTACTCACTGATTCTGTCTGATTTTATAACACTCACACAAGAAATAGCTCTTCTGTTCAGCCTTCCAACTACTGCAACTAACTCTGACCATGTCTCTGTTTGGTGCAGAGCTTTCATGAGGACGGTGCACATGTGTATATATGTGTGCCCATGTGAGCCTACATTACATAAAATGAACACAAAAAGAAAAAGACTTTGTTACTCAATTTGTTACGCATTCCTAACTCTTACACACACTCACAAATACACTCCACTTTAGCCACAGGATGCAGCATCAGGTACAGTAAACACACAAAGACACTAACGCTCATGCCCAGAGACATCATATGATCTCTGTAATGACACACACACACACACAAATGTGTCATAGACCATCGCACTTTCAAAATGAGAGTGTAAGAGAGTGAGTGAGAGGGGCTGTCCTGGCTGAAAATGTGTTTGAACATGAAAAGAGTCAGACAAAAGGTCACCACAACCCTCTGCGGTCTGCCCATTTATCCTGAACGTTAGCCCTGCTCCCCTGCACACATCCCTCAGAGGTTCGGTGCAATTAGATTTTTTTTTTTTCTAGAGAAAGTGGCCACTCTTTTCCCGAGGGCATTTCGTCTTTATCACAGCAGCAAAGAAGGTTGAGCGGAGTACAGAGTGGGGAAGACACAGGAGAGAAGCTCCTCACGGGATTTGATTCTAGGCCAGCAGGGCTGCGTATGCTTTGTGACTCTGATGGTGCGTGTGGGTGGGTGTGTGCGGGATGGGGCAACCCAGGCCACAAATGCACAAACCAGAGCACATGTGACAACACAAGCATGTGTGCATTCATGTGTTCCTGCCAGAACTTCTTGTGCACATACTTGTCATGCGAGGTGAGTGTATTCACATCACTGTACTCTCTCTCTCTCTGTCTCTGTGTGTGTGTGTGTGCAAGATCGTCTGTATTTCATCTCCCTGCCTACAATGGCTGGCCTGCTGTCCACCTGTGCAGCTGTAGTCCTACTTCCTGACAGGCAACTGAAGGGTCACCTCTGGCGGGGCGCTTGTATCTGGGCTGCTGCCGTCGCTGGCTTGGCGCCAGCCACACACTTCTGTATTTCCCAGTGGGAATAGCACACTTAGAATTCGACACAGTCAGTGGCTGGAGCCATTAGAAGGTGGGCTGCCAACAGGGCACAGATATCTGCATTACTGTTAGAGCACATTAAAGCAGCTGAACGATGCTGAAGAAGATGATGATGGCAAAAGTTAGAAAGAGTGTGTTTGTGGGGGAGAGAGAAAGAAAGAAAGTGTAAATGAACTGCTATCCACCTCCAACAAACACACACACACACACACACACACACACACACACACACACACACACACTGACATACACACACACAAACGCACACACACACACACATTTCAACTGGCAATTGCAACAGCAAGACTGTGCACTTCTGTGCAGGAATGGCGTCGTGCAACAGTGTTGCCCACACAAAACGACCTTTCCTGGTCACCTTCAGACGTGCCTGAGCCTCATCCCTCTGTTCACCAGCACATATATGGCAGCAGGAGGAACTTCTGATTCAAGCGGACAGGATACACTGCAGGCCGACCAAAATGCAAGGAGAGCGAGTGTGTGGGTGCGTGTGAGTGTGTGTCGCCTATGGTGCGCCACTTGCCAAACCTACGTCCCTCCGCAAGGTTACCGGCCTGGCCACCGCCGGCCCGCTCAGCCCCACTCATACCCAGCCTGCACCGGGCGAGTTGTGAAGGTGCCTCCGGCCGGAGATCGTTACCGGATCAGACCGGCACCCCCGCAGCTCCGCGCTGCAGGTGCGACAAACAACGCAACTGATCCACAATAGCCTGTAGCCCGGTACGCACGAGGGCCGGGGAACCCAGAGAACAGCGCATGGTGCTCGGTGAAAATGTTGCAGCCCGTCACTAACCGATACATGCAGGATGGATGGATATGTATCATTAGCTTTACCCACGCGCAGGAGCACATTCACGCGCACACACACACACACACACACTCCCTCACAATGCCATACCGCTGTGTGCCAGGGTATAATGGTATGCCCTACAGTATAAGCTACTATCAGAGCAGTGAGGGGCCTGTGGAGAGAGATGCCACATCAGGCCTGTTCCATCCTGCAGCTCCATCACTAACCTTCACATTGTCCATGAAGCTCTGCGCGAGCGACACATCTGCCCTCAGAAAAACGGCGCTCGAGCGCCCGGGGTAAATAGGAGCCACGCACGCGTGCACGCACGGACTCACCGACTCACCGTGCAGGCCGAGCTCAAGGACATCAGCATCAACTCGCGGGCGGGGAGGCAGAATCCCCGTTAATCTGCGTGTGCGTGGAGCGGCGAATGTCCCGGACCGGATGAGAGGACACAGCGGGGGAGCGGGGCTGCGGCAGCTCCGGGAGCCTGGAGTCCGAAGGAGGGGAAGGGATGAAAGACGACGACGGTACTGATGAATATTCCGCTCCGCGCGGTCACCTGACAGCTGGTCGGCGGAGTTCTGCGGCGGTGGAGGAGAGGGAGAGAGAGAGAGGGGAGAGAGAGCGAGAGAGAGAGAGGGAGAGAGAGAGAGAGAGGATGCGCCGGGTTGAGGGTTTAAACACCTCCGTGGAGGGAGGCGGGGGGGGGGGGGCTGTCCGTGCGTCTGGACCAGGGCTAGCTGCCGGCGGCGGTGAGAGCTGCTAATGTGACCGAACTCGGTTCACTGTTAAGGGCAGTGGAAGAAAGAGAGAAGAAAAAAAGAGGAGAAGCTCATGCGACATCTTTGGAGGAGGAGGAGGAGGAGGAGGAGGAGGAGGAGAGCCCGCGCGCACAGAAGCTCGGTCGCAGCATCCGCGAGAGGAATCAGGCAAAGGGGGGGGCTCTATACGTCACCCCCCACCCCCCCATCACCACCCCCCCCTCCGCCACCGACTCTGCTGCGTGATGACGACATCACCCTCACACCGCAGACGTACGCTCGTTGTGAAGGATCTCTCCAGATTTCAGATATGACTGCAGTGCCCGTTCCAGTCCTGCCTGGTTGTGACGTTCTGCTCTCTTGTCCTGTGTTGAAGCTCTGGAGCCACTTCAGAATGATTCCTTGTCTACAACATACTGTCACTTTCTATTCTTTGTGTGCTGGACATTGTTTGCAGAGCTTTTCACAAACATGTCTATGGCGCACAGTGAAGTTAGAAAACTTTGTGTTCATCCTCCCTGGTTTATTTGCAGTGAATATTTTTTTCAGGATATGTTTTACATTCAATGGAACTGAATTTGTCGTATTACTGTTCATGACACGGCAATGATCGTGCTGTGATTTTGACCCAAGGTTTGACCCAGTTACAATACACATGCCAAATGTGTGTGTACAAGATATGTGTTCTACAAACAGACAGATTTGTGGAATTAGTAGGTAGACAACATCAGTTGTTGAAGAGAACTCAAAAAATGTCATTGAACATTAAATCAAAAGGTTTCCACCACTATAGAGCCAATTTCCTTCCATTTCCAGACAGATTTAAATACAATGAAATGCATTTTTATTCAACACAGAACAAATAATCTAAAAAAAAACATTTTTTAAATTATTTCTTAACACTTAAATCTATATATTCAGTTCCTTCTGTCCATCAATTTTCTTCCACTTATTCAAGGTCAAGTTGCGATTTCAGCAGGCTAACCAGGATTTTCCAGACGTCCCTCTACCCAGCAATGCTTGCCAGCTCCTCCTGAGGAACGGCAAGTGCTAGTTGGGATATATACCCCTCCAGTTAGGTCTGCGTCTAACCTGGAGTCTCCTACCATTTGGGCCTGCCCAGAAAACCTCTAATTGAAGACATCCAGGAGACATCCAATCAGATGCTCGAATCACCTTAGCTGACTTCTTTTGACTCAATGGAGCAGCAGCTCTTCTCCGATCTCCCTGCAGATGTCCAAACTCTCACACCAGCCACAGAGGAAGCTCATTAAGGCTGTTACTTTATATTTGAAATTCGAACATTCATTCAAACATGGTGGGGGGGCTGTATACTTAAATCCTGGATATACAGTCTGGATGCCTATCAGACCATCTGAAGTAGTTTGTTTCCTGGTCCAGCAGAGGGCTTGCATGTCATCTTAACGTATGAGTTAAATTAGTCAGTGATGTTGCAAAATGGACGATGATAGCAAAAGAAAAGTCATCCTGTGCTGACAATCATGACACCGGAGCATCTGAGGGGTGGAATGTGGAAATAGTTACGATTCTACATAGTTTATGGCAAAATAACAATCTAAGGTGAGGCTGTTTGGTCATCTTTGTACCACTCAACTGCCTTATAACAAACCTGTTGGCTCACCTGTTAGCAGCAGCTGAGGATGGACCACAGATGAACAAGAGTAACGTCAAATGTTCAACCGTTTTTGACTGTGTGCCGGCGGGGAGGGGATGTGTGTGTTTGAAGATATCTGAACGAATAATGTGTCATATCAAATTTGTTTGAAGTTGACTTTTGGAAAAACAGCCCTTGAGCCTATTTTTACTGCTTGTATTTGTCAGTTCTTAGGTCGCTATGCAAAGATCATGACCATTGGTGAGGGTCAGAAGACAGTCTGGTAAATCGAAAGCTTTACCCTCTGGCTCAAATCCCTCTTCATCACAACACAAGTCCTCTTTCTACCTCAGAGTGAAATTCAATTAATAAACTTACATTTTAGATTTTTCAATTTTTTATTCAACATGCATCCAAAAAAGGCTTTTCCTTTTGCTGGTCTGAAGGCTCTGGGAATGGATCTTTGATTCACACTCAACCTCCAATTTGCCAGACTCATTGTTTGGTTGACAAGTGAATTACATAAAGTGAAGAGCCAAAACACTACATTAGCATCTACGGACAAATCACAGCATGCATCTGGTCCTAAATGGGGAGATGCCTGGCTGGTCCACAGCTCAGAGGACAGGGGAGAATAAACTGGAGTTGGTCGATGTGGTTAGAAGCAGCAGAACCTGCCTCCTCTGCTCTATGAAATCAAACAAAACAGAGGCCTGAGGCGCTCTTCACTGTGGTAAAAGATAGCACACCCTAGTGCTGAAGAACAAAGAGTCCTACGTTCAATGCAACCGCCCCCCCCGCCAACAACCACCACCACACTCACACACACACACCAGTCCTCCATACTCACATCCCGCCATCCACACGCATTGGCTATACCCAACTGGCTACTGTCACAGCTTATTATGCAGTGAGCCAGTGTAAGGAGAAAGAGGATAAATGTATTTATAGATGAATCAGATGAACTTATTAATAGATATCCTGTACACTGCAGGGAGATGGACCCCAGACTCGTCCATTCATGCAGGCACACACACACACACACACACACACACACACACACACACACACACACACACATCTTGATGAAAAGCTTTGGAGCTGATTTTATCTTCCCTTATCTTTAACTATTCCACACCATCTCCCAGAGACACACACACACACACACACACACACACACAAAACAGATGTACCGTCTTTGTAGATGAGCGCTGATCTCTTTTAATATTTCAACGATATACACAAAACGTCCTCTCACTCTTTTCAAAATCTTCATCTGGAAATAGGTGAGATCTTCTAAGAATAGGAGTTCTGTCTGATTGGTGACCAAGTCTGTTTACCTGCATTTAAAACAAACATTTTACATATATTGTATTTCTGGTTATGGTATGCAGTTCAGGAGGCACAGTGAGTCATCCTCTGATCAGAGGGTTGGCTGTTTGATCAATCTCCTATTCTGTATGCTGAAGTGTCCTTCAGCAAGAAACTGAACCACAAATTGCCCCTGGAGAAAGTGTTTCACATAGATGTGTAAATGGTCCTCAAGAACAGAAAAACGCTATATAAATACAGACCATTTCCCATTTACATAGTGTCGTAGAATGAGGCAGCAGTGCAATATTTAAAACACACATAAATGTTGGTTTGAATGTTTCTGAGAATTTTTCTAAGAGTGGACACAAAACAAAAGAGATCCAGTGAGCAGCAGCTTTGTGTTGATGATAGAGGTCAGAGGAGAAGAGGCAGACTGGTTGGAGCAGACAGAATGGTTGTGGTAACTGAGGTAATCACTCTTTACAACTGTGCTGAGCAGAATGAATGGCACGTCCAGCCTTGAGGTGGGTGGTCAACTCTGGACAGTTGAAGGCTGCGAAAAATGTATCCTGGTCTGATGAATGTGGATTTGTGCTGAGGCTGCTGATGGTAGAGTCCCAATCTGGAGTTAACAGCATGAAGCCATGAAGCCAACCTGCCTTGTGTCAACACTCCAGGCTGCGGGTGGTTGTGTGATGGTGGGGAATGTTTTCTTGGATACTGCTTACCATGTTCATCCCCCTTATAGTCACTGTTCACCATCTTCTAATGGCTTCTTCCTGAAGGACGATTCTGCATGTCACAGAGCAAAAGTCGTGACGAATTGTTTAGTGAACTTCCGATAGAAAATGTAAGATGTGGTAGAGCAGGAGATCTGCATGAAAGAGCAGCTTAACTGATGTGATGCCTTCATGTCAATAGAAACATTAATTAAACACAGAGAACAGCTGAGGCATCTGGTCACACAGACAAATATAGATGTTTATATGATGATGCTACATATGACAAATCAGGAAATCACCACATAACCACAGATTATGATTTTGTGCCGAACATATAATTTCACCCAGTAGTAAAAGCCAAAATGTCAAACACAGTCTCACAGTGGAAAACTCATGGACTCACCAACGTCAATAGGATACCTTGTCCAGGAACCAACAAATTCTGAGCTGCTAGCATGGCTGTCTGTGTGGGTTTTCTCTGGGAACTAGACTGATTGGAGACTGTAAGATTGTCTGTAGGTGGGATTGTTGTGATGGAAGGTTTCTGGAAGCTGGTGAAAGGAGAACTCAGGCAACAGCTGATGTCTTATGTATTTAGCAATTGTCACCCCCAGTCTCAAGATGTCTCCCACGGCATCCCCATGTATATCTCTCTCCTTGTGTCACCTATTTCAACAGAACATGCATGAATGGCTACAATTGCTGTCACTCTCTATGTTGCATGTAAGTGTTCGCATCCTATATATTTCAGCCTAAAGCATGCTTTCCTAAACCACGCTGTGTCCTTACATCTTTCCACTGGTGTAATATACAAAAGAGTTTGGTGCCTCTCTGTCTGAGGCATCTGAATTAGATATGAAAGTCCATGACACTACAATGTACTGCTAGTTGACCTATAATCCTACCATGGGTATTGTTGGGAGAGAAGGGAGTATGTGTGGAATGAGACAGGCTCTATTCTCATAATGGTGTACAGATGGAAAGTGTGAGGATGGATTTCTCAAAAATTGTGAGTTTGAATGGCTGTTTGTCTCTGTATGTTGACTATGGGATTTGCTGGCGACCTGTCCATGGTGTACCCCACCTCTTGCCCAATGTCAGCTATGACTGGCTCCAGTTCCCTGAGACCCTCAAGAGGTAAAGCAATATAGATAGTTAGTTTCTAATCAGAGAGATTTGTTCTCCTGCTATTTATTTAAAAAAATTACTGATGACGAAAGTTTGTTCTCCGTCTTGTTTGTACACCATGACTGGTGGTATCCTGTCCCTGGTATTACTAAGGTGAAGAATAGAACACGTTTCTGTTCTTCTTTATTTGTACTGCAGTTTGTGGGGCAGCTGGACAGTCCTCCTGACACACAGAGGCTCTATGGTTCAGATGATCTAAGTCACTCTGCAGTGAATGTCACATGGTCTGAAAGAGTGCAAAGTTACCTAGTTACCTTACACTAGAGAAAAACATGACGAGTGAAGAGGGAACTTTGTGAGTTAAACAGAATTTTTTCAGAACCGCTTTACCGACTTGATCCTCTGAACATGAACATCTCCTGAGCAACAGATGTTTGAATGGAGGGGGGACTTTGTTATATGAAATCTGTGGTCACCAAGAAACATTTGAGATGCAAAAGCAGGTGTTCAGGGGTGACTCCACCCATCAATCTCAATGTTAAAGGTCCAGTGTGTAAGATTTAGGTGAAAGGGAACTATTGGCAGAAATTTTATGTAGAATAATCCTCATGATGTTTTCACTAGTTCGTTTCATCTAAATTGTATGAATTGTAGTTTTCTTTACCCCAGAAAAGGCCCTTTATATTTAAATACTTTATATTTACATGGAGGGGATCCTCTCTACGGAGGCTGCCATGTTTTTTACATTAGTCCAGACTGGACAAACACCTTTTGAGTTTTTATGACAACTGAAGCTACCAGAGGTTCTTTTTCTTGTTTGGAAGGAGAGGGTGAGGTGAGGGGTGGTCAGCTGCAACATGATATAACAGATATTACAAAATTCTACACACTGTACCTTTAAGGTCACTGGTCAGTAAGGGTGCAGGGTGAGAGGCCTTGATAGACTTGTGGCTGATAGTTTGATGGCTTTGTCTGTCTGCTGACCCATCCATCGTTTCATCTCACTGTTTACATTGTGGCTGATGAATCATGCAGATTGCTTTTTTTCTCCACCCTTCAATACTAAGAGCGTGCACTCACACACACACACACACAAACACACACACACACACACACACACACACTTAAATCTATTGTCTATGCATTAGGCATTTAGAGTGTTTAGGAGTGCTTGGTTGATGTCTAATAGGTCTCAGACTGAAGGCTACAGAGCTTTTATAGTTCAAGGGCACTCAGATCTGAGACTGCAGGCCTGATACAACATCAACATCCCAAACTGTCATTTCGATGCCAACACACATGTAGACTGAGACGTACACACCCAGCTGGTCATGTGTGTGTGTGACCTTCTGACTTCCCCTCAAGGCCACAGTAAAGGCTGAAGTGATGTGTAAGCAGATAAGAAGCAGTGCGGAGGAGAGGCGATCAGAAGCAGGCTGGAGAGTGTTGAAGTGTGACACAAAGATAAGCTCCCCTCTCACTTGCCATTTCCCTCTTCACCTCCCCTGCATCCCTCCTTCCATCCATCCTCCCTCTCTTCACCCCTCCATCCATGTCACTCTCTTTTTCCCCCTACTCCTCCAACTCCTTCCCTCGATGCTCCTTCCCCTCCGATGGTTAATTTATGGAGTCTGGCTGAACACGCACCCTCTCCATTATTAATATAACATTAGGGAGACGGAGGCAGGAGAAGGGAGGAGGCACAAAGGAGGAGAGAGGAAAGATGTGGGAGACACAGGGAAGTGGACAGAGAGTGAGGAGGAAACAAGTGGAGGGAGGACGACGGAATGTGATGGGTGAGTGAGAGAGAGAGACGGGGAGATGGAGGCCACAAGAGATGGAGATTGACAGAAAGAAAAAAAAGGTGGAGAGAAGATGACAGGAATGGGGCAAATGAGGAGCTTAGAGAAAGACAGCCAGATTTTCCCAGAACAGCTGCACGACGGAGGGTGACAGATGAGGAGGGAGAGGAATATTGTATAATGTGCAATGCTGTTGGCACACATGCTGTCCCGTGAAGAGAAGCAGGAGGCATGAGTGGAGGAGGACAGGGGAAAGGAAAAGACAAAAAGAGAGACTCAGACGTGTCAGTGCTGATCATGTGACTCCTTTATCCTGGACAAACACAGACACAAATATTTTTGTGAGGACACTCATCGACACAATGAATTCCTTTGGCCCCTTACTGTAACCTCAACCCTTTGAAGCTGAGGACCATGCTCTCTCTCCGCCTCTCTCTCTCTCTCTCACACACACACACACACACACACACACACACACACTTGAGACAGGCAGACTGGAATTTTACAAGTTTAATGCAAAGAGAAGCTTTGTACAGGAAATTTAAATAAAACTTTGACAACTGTCTCTCAGCAGAAAGATCTTAAACATACTTTGATGATTAACAACGACAGCTGAGTTTTCACAACTCAAATCAATGGAGACATTACTGTTTTGTCTCTTTCTTTCTAACTGTTAAAAATAAGGGGCAAGGTGTCCTCAAGTCACCTGAACACTCACATTGGTTTTACGCTCAACAGAGGCCAACCGCATTTCAGAGCTGGAGCTACCTCAGTGCTATCTGGGCTTTTAGCTCTGTGCTGCCAGACTGGTGTGTTCACAGATGGGCTCCTTCTGAGAATGACCAAGGTTCTGGTTGTGAATAAATCTCAGTGAAACACAGATGTGTTTTTTGATCATTGGGTTTATTCAATGTATCTGTCAGACATATAAAAATTGACATAAGAACTGATACATGCAAGTATTTATACATACAGTTTACTGTATCGCGAGTAAAACAAAGCATTGGCGACACAGAGCATAATTGACGAGTTTATTTTTTTTAATAGTTTGTCCATATATACTATAGACAAATCTATAGAAGAATCTTTTCAAAATCCTTGGGTTTCACCTTGATTGAAAATGTTTGGTTTATATTATTACAAACCGCACATTTGAAAGTCCATCAGTGTTTTTCTAACTCATAGCAGCTGCAGTGTGCAGTAAAGCCTTGTTTGTTGTGAAGATATCAAAATGAACCCTTTTCATCAAATTTGTTGAGTCACATACAGCACAAAGGAAATGCACCAAGTCGACACAAATTAAAACAGGACATCAACATGAGGACAGTCATCATCAAAAAAAAAACATTCTCATGAACAATCACACAATGACACTTGTACTGTCCTCTCGGTTTGGTCCTGGTGTTCACATTGATCTTCTATCTCAACCTCATTTAGCACTGACGCCAACACCATCATCTGTTCTCATACCTCAGCCTGAAGCACACTGCTTCCTGCTGAGAATGTGGATCCTGTCAGTCTCAGTCAGAATAAACTGCAGTTTGTGGAAATTAAGAAGACATTCAGTGCAACAACAATGGAGCTCTATAGCTCAGTTGAATAACATTCAACTTTGGTACACAGGCGACAATTACAACACTGAAGACAATTCATTGGTTTTGATTGATATTAAAGTGTGTCATTTAAACAGCAGACATTGTTCTTAATGATACAACAAATTACCTCTCTATTTCCCATCAGCTCGATCTTCTTCCAAAACTTATAACCATCTTTTAACTACTTATGAGATGTATCTGGAAAAAGAACATCAAAAAAACCTTGAAAAACCACTTGTATTGCAAAATACTGCCACTTATGGTGAAGAGGTCATTAAGCCATTGAGTATACTTTTTAATATAACTATGTGATGTCAAGATGAGTTTAAATATGTATCTTGAGACACATATTTGTATGCAACACAGAAAATCAATGTTTTCTTGTGATGATGTAGATTTATGCAGCAAGGTGTTCTGAATGATAAAATGTTTTGTAGTCAAATGAACTAATGTGTTAAGTTTAGTGCCGTCTCGTAACAGATACTGTATCTAAGTGATTCTGAGACTATTACCATTCCTTTTCATGGATTTATGGATTTATTGGTGAATTACTTTTAGGCTGGGGATGAATTTATGATTACCCAATCAAACAGTGGTATCTGTAGTTAAAACATGATGTCTGTGATGAGAATGCTGACGTGTTGAGAGCTGCTGCACGGCTGAGTCATCAAGAAATGTCTCCCCCAGGTGGCAGCAATCGGTAATGAATTTGTTTGTCACACCTCACAGACTAACTGGGGCAATACAAAGTATTCCCTCTCAGAAACAGAGAGGCGCAGAGGCATGTGTGTGTGCGTACACACACACTTTCCTGCTGCGAGAAAATAACACACAACACACATAACTCTTGATGTGTCTCCCATGTGCAGGTCTTGTTGCCGTGTCCTTTAGATACACTTGGCCTCCATGTCATAGAGTTGAAGAAGGTCTGAGATCACAGCATCGATGTCTGATTTGGTCACGTCCTCACACAGCACCTACAAACACACAAACACGCAAGCGCGCACGCACACACACACACACACGCACCTGGTCTCAGTAAGCAGTGGACATCAAAGGCCTACACACCATTTCAAAGGACCTAGATTTTATTGCCTTGAGGACTGAAGAAAAAAACCATAACAAATTCTGACTGTTCCATTTGCATTTGTGTACAGTGATTTATAAAATCAAAGCTCTAACAAAAGAGAGTTAATTTGTAAATTGCTTGACAATAAAAAAATATAACGGCTACCACCTCTCAATTAATACTTAACACTCAGAGACACTTGTGCTTTGTGGACTGACTGGAGCTGGTTGGTCAGTGGGTATGTCACTTTGGTTCAAGTTCAAGGTTTGCTGTTGGCATGACCCTGAAATCTAGGGCGCATCCGTGCAAGGCTACATCACGTCTGTCCGTCTGGCCCTTATGGACTAAATTGAATAATGTACATGCTTTAAATACCACTAAATGTGACTCTATACATTTCTCCCTGTTGCATTTGTTGTAAATGGATGCTTTATTAACAAGTTCATTTCCCAGGATAAAGTGCTTCAGCTCCCAGGATAGAAAATAAGTAATTGACACAATCTTCAGACCCAAGTTCACGACATTTCAAACAAAAGCTCTGTAATTCTAAGTGACTCTATGGACATTACTGCCATGACAGAGATCAGCATCCCTGAATGTCTGTGTCAGTCTCGGTGAAATAAAAATAATCAAGCAATAATCTGAGGACGTAGAAGAGGACATGTAGAACTCGGTCCACTGTGTCTGCTGGCTGTGTAAGCAGGTAACCTCATGTCTCATTTTATGATCAAATCACTAAGTTACATAGTCACTTGCACACTTGTTTCTGATCAATCGTTTCTCTCTTCAATCTGTAACTGGGACTATGCAACAAACACACACCTGCCACCACTCCTTCTCCCCGACAGGCAGCTCCACTCCGTAGCTGTTTAAAGCCAGGTACAGCGTTGCTATGGCAATGTGTTGAGGTGTGTGGCGGATGCACATGTCTCCGTGGTAACAGTCTCTAAGCAAAGCCCACGAAGTCTCAGTGATGGGGGTTCGAGACCAAGCGTGGCGGTTCACCAGCGACTTCACAGACATTAGGTAGTGAAGTAAATACTGAGGAGGGAGGGAGGGAGGGAGAGAGAGAGGGAGAGAGAGAGAGAAAATCCAGTCATTCTGTATATGACACATTCTACATTTGAGTCAAACAGAAATTTAATTTGTTTTAGTTTTGGCTGCAAGTTAACAATGCGTTCAAGGGTAACCACTTAATCCCAGTTAAATTAAAGAAATGAGAAAAGCTTAGATAAGGCAGCATTTTCACCTCATATTTGAAAACACCTCTTCTATGGCAATCGTAAACCAGTTGTACACATTGGGACAACCACGACATTACAACAGTAACTGAGACAGACGTAGAGGCTGAACACTAAACAGAGGGGACAGGAATACATACACACGCTTACACCTACCTTGTGAGGGTGTTCAAAGGAGACGTGGAAGTTGAGCTGTCGGAGGATGAGGAGCTCGCACTGCACCACGCTGTCCCTCAAGTCCCAGAACTCCTTGTCACATTCTAGAGGCGCACTGCCACTGTTGAAATACCTGTGGAGGGAGAAACAGAGGGGGACATGAGAACAGGGAGGGAGATGAGGGCAGAGGGTAATCGAGGTGACCACTCTGAAAGTACTTCTCTGCTCTGTTCAAACTGACGTAAAGCACTTGACACATAATAATGATCATCCTTAATCATGTTTGGAAAGTTGTGTTCTCTTCTCCTGTGTTGAAGCTCTGCAGCTACTTCAGAATTATTCTTTGTCATTAGTGAGTTCTCCCCAAACAGTTATACAATATACTGTCACTTTTGATTGTTTGTGTGCAGAATTTCTTTATAGAACTTCGTGTTCATCCTACCTGGTTTATCTGCAATGATGACTTTGTAGAAGTAAAACTGAATTTGCTTTCTTACTGTGAGGCTTATATATATATATACTCTATATATGACTGATTTACTGAACTGAGAGGAGTCAGTCTGAGTCACCGACGATAGTGTAGCTGCTAGTTTGCCGCGACCTGCTTTATACATCGCAGGCAAGGATATGTAACCGCATCAGAACTAGCAAGTTCTCCAGAGACGCTTCATCACCAGCTGCAAGAGTCTCCTCCTCGCGTGCCTTTATAGCCTGGTTGCACTTGATGGTGTGATGTCGCTTCAAGTGGTGAAACAAGTTTGTTGTGTTTGGGATTGTGACGTTGTTGTGCGCGCTATGGAACATAAATGCGTCATAGCATCACTATATCATTAATATTGCTATATGACACTTTTTTAACACGTAAAAATGTATACCAGTATTATCATGGATGATGATGATATGATATGATAAGGCACATCCCTAACGGCAAGTAGTACCCACTTGTAACCAAGCATATTACCTGTGGCTTACGTTGATGATGTCACGGGTCCTGATATGCTGCTCCTCCACTTTGCCAGCCAGGTACAGACAGCTCATGGCCACCAGGTAGGGTTCATATGAACCAATGCTGACACGATTAAAGAAACGGTGGTACAACACACACGCTGTGGCCACAGGCACCGAGCGCATGCCCAGCTTCACTCCTAAACAATGGAGGAGGGTACACACACAAATTCAAAGTGGTGTTTCATCATCTCTGATAGATTAATTCACACATATTCATATACTGCATTTCTATTTAGTAAGTGTGATTAAGGTCTGATAACAGTACTGCCAATGCTATTTCATAAATCATTTCAGTCACCATTTGAATCAGTGGAGAACATATCAGTGTGTCAGAGTTCTGTCCCTACGGTTACAGCTAAAAAACAGCAAAAGTGTAGAGACAAAGGCTAAAAGCTGAGTAAGAGCTTCTTGGTGGATCAGATGTGTGGTAAATTTACGGTTTGGAAAGTTTACATGATGAAAATAAAACCGTACCAGTGAAATGTATGAGGTGTTAAGACAGAATAATGAGATAATACACATCCCTGAGACTCCAGAAGTGTGTTGTGGACTCAAGCACTTTACCCACCCCTCCATTGGCATAGTGGTGATTAGATAATAAGTACATTTTAATTTTTCAGTGAACTATCCCTTTAAGCTTTCAAAGTCAAATTTAATAAAACAAATAAAAATGGAACTTACTAAATATATTTAATGAGAGGGTACTAACCTTCTCATATAATATATACTAATTATACTATAATAGTTTACAGTTTAATTTTATTTATACAACCTACATTATACCAGAGTGACTCCATAGAATAAATCAATCCCTTCTTAGAGCTCTGCCAAAGATATCTACTTAAACAGGCGACCTCACTCACATGTTCTGGAAATTGGAATCAACTAAAAACAGTGCCATATTTGAATTTCTTAAGGAGATGAATGGATTTGAGATCCTTGGTTCACTTAAACTAGTCTTACTAGCTGACATAAAACCACAGACTGTGTATAAAGCATAAAAAGTGATAAATAAATTGCTCTGTTATGGAAAAGTGTGGAACCTGTCATGTTTTATCTTAAAAGAAAGCCACGGCTGTGATACATATCGGGATGGTTTCAGGAGCTATATGGGTAATATGTGCTGTGGGTGGACAAAAAAAAACTTAACACACATGGGAATCAGTGTATGTGTGAAAGCTGAATCTTTGGACCAATGTGTGGAATTTGTATGAACCACAATAACTGTAGCCTTTCTTATATTTAGTACTCGCTCACACTGAGTCTGGTTCTGTGTGTGATCCTGGTGTTTCTCTATAACCTTCAATGTCTCGATCTTCTAAGTGCCTTGACATAACGTATGTTGTGATCTGGCGCTTTCTTTATGAAACTGAACTTCTGGATTAACCCTTGCCTGTGGTGGGTTGGGGGTAATAATCTATGAATACATTTCACCATCATACACGACTTTGAATCTTTGTTTCCAGGCAGAAGCGGGCTTCCATACTACACTGGCGGGAACTGAGAGTTACCTGTCTCCATGATGAAGCGACAGACGCGGAAGTGTGTCTTGGTGTCCCGGGCGGGGTCACACTCCGACTCCCCGCCGGAGGGATGTCTCCTGCCCGCCAGGCACGGCGGAGCGTCCGTGCTGGCAGACGGACGAGACACCGGAGCCTCCATGTGTCCCGGAGCATCCGCAGAAAGACAGCGAGTGGGAGTGTAAACTGAACTCAGCCACACGTAGCTGTGCAGTTACACGTGTCCCTTCATCCAGGGCACGCAGAGGTGGAAGGATACTGGCGTTGACTGCACGTCCCGAGTACCTACAACCTATTCATTCTCCATCACAGCGTCCATTACCGCGACGTGAGTTCGCCGGAAGAAAAACATGCTTGTCTTCATCTTTCCGGCAGACTAGGCACCATTAAGCGCTTTGCTGCCTCCCGGCGGTATGGAGGCATCGCTGCACTGTATGCCCCTGCTGCCCCAGCACACTACAGCACAGGAGATGACGCAGGCCACCACTGATTGATAAAACATCTGCTGCATGGTTCTGCAGACATTGAAAGACCCGAGCCTCCTGAGACGAAACAGGACATTGAGTGGAGGTGCTCCAGGACCAGCCCCTCCAGAGTCTTCATAACATGAGAGATCAGAGAAACTGGTCTGTAGTCACTGTGTGGGGTTTCTCTTTGGATCCCTAAAATGCAAATTTGTAGCTATGAGGAAATGCAGTAGTTCCTTTGCTCTCTTCTTCTTATACGTCCCATTGTCAAGCAGTGTTTTTGAAATGTTTTAGTCCTCACTTTGCCTATTTAAAAGCTCCCTTCTTTCCTTGGCGTGGAGTGGACAATGCATCGAAACATCCTGTGCAGACAGAGATTGATGAAAAAGCTTTTTTCAAATCCTTTTAACTTGATGCAATAATTTTGATCTTATTTTGCATGTCACAGCCGCAGTGGAGCCTCCCCTGCTGGTGGAAGCACTCATCGCACCAGCCCAGCAGGAACACCTAGTCAAGCACCTCATAATTATTTATAACCTTCTCACACATACTAACCATTTCCCCCACATGTTCTCTATATGTCAATTTTTCATCCAACCATACACCTAAGAGCTTAAAGACCTTAGGGTTCTTCTTATAGCTTTAGCCCCTGACTAGCCCACATATAATATCACATGTTTTCTCTTTGACGACCTGAAAACACTTTTACAGGTGGTTTCCAGGTCAAAGATTCCAAAATAAAAGTCGTTTGTGACTATGTTTCAAGAACAGAGTTATTTGGGTTGAATTGTGCAAAAGCATATTAAAAAACATAAACTGTGTGTAAGAAAATAATCTAACTCTTAAAAGCTATACTTATGTAGTCAACTGCTATTTTATAATATAGGTCTATAGGTCTAAATAAGATGGTCAAATCCCTTGTACCTTTGAAGGCCTTCTGCACAATTTAAGTTACCTTTATACTTATATGTAAAACTAAATAAACACTGCTGGCCACCACTCTACTGCCTCACAGAGTCCACAAACAGAACAACCACTTCGGTTTCGTGCCTATCAAAATAAGAGCACTAGATATAGGCTATAAACAGCATATAAGTAAAGAACTTCAACTCCACTTATAGCATTTACTTGTTACTAATTGTTTATATCTATCAGTTATCCATTTTATCTGTATTTTTATTTTATGTTAAATGCATAATACATTTAAATAATCATTGCTTGTTTTGCAGCCTTAATTACTATGCCATGTTGCTTATTAATACAAACAAGGTTGTATTTTCTGAGGAAAACACCATGAGCTAAAAAGGACCATAATTATCAAATAAATATATGTTTAACCAGATGGCCTTCTCCATCCATTCTTTATAGATTTTTATTTTATTTATTATGAATGTATTGTTCTATATTGGGACTGAGTGTGGTAAAAAAAGATGCGTGTATACGAGTAGTGGAGAACTTTGCTAATATGTTGGCTATTTTTCTTTCTATTTTCTTTTTCTGTCTATTTTCTTTCAATGATTTTCTGGTTGTGAGGGATTCCATATCACTCTTTGTCACTGCCATGGACATTTAAACCCAATAAATGATCCACAATGAAGCCTGCTAACCTCCGGTTACATTTTTCAAAATAAAAGTCCTAATGGAGCTCACAACGGGACAGGCGATAAATAAACAAATAAGCAATAAAAAGTCATTCAAAGTGAGTTTTTAACATCATGTATCCACAAATGCAAAGTCAATAGCCACTTGTTAAACTGTGGTTCACAGAGTGCAGTGTGTCGGTGCCATCTGATATCTGACGAAATAGTTGCTGTTGCTATGCAACGAGTCAACAGACAGGGGGGGTAGGCAGGCGCAGACATGTCGTCCAATTACTCAGCAAATCAGGTAAGATACAGATGTATACGGTATATATAGATGAGATAAACATATATATATAAGATGATATACATAAGATAAATATGTGCTCTGATCATGAAACTCTGCAGCCATGTTTGACTCACACATGTCTCTACATCCTCAGTATGAGAGTTCCTTCAGGACAGACAGACACAACAACTGGTGTGAGAGGAAACCCTTCAAACAGGTACAGCTGCTCAACATACATCACTACTTCTGTCCTGGTGTGTTATATTTCACATTTCCTGCTAGTTGTGTGTGTGTGTGTCCAGGTATTACAGTACTTGGTATTGTTAGGGCCCAAGCAGCAACCTGTTGTGCGTTTTACATCTGGGCATATGCATCATGCCCAGATGTACAAAATCCAGGGGATCCATATTCCAAACCCAACAGCCATTTTGGATTAAGTGGTAATTTTTGGCGATTCACCCACATTGTACTTTAACGAACCCCTCCTAGGACCTAGGGGATTTATTGGATTGACTTCTATTCTGGTCAGTGCAACCTAACACCTTAATGACTAAAGTTGTACTCTGTGAGTTTTTGTCAGAGGGCATGTCCGTGGTGTGGTGTCCAATTTTAATATTTCCATGTGAACCAGGAAGTTGTAATAACTTCAGTGTACATATACTTTCATTATAGGTCTTGCATATGGGTGTGGCAAAATGACTTGATATTTCAATTAAGCACTCCCGGCAGCATGTTTTACCAACATTCTGAAAATCTGTAGGTATATGAACCATGTCCAGACTTACTAAAAAGCATCTTGGATCCATACCCTAAACTGAACAGGAAGTTGCCAGTGTAGACTGTATTGCGTAATTTTGCTTGGTTTTTCCTATTATCAAAATTAACGTGTCCTACAGAGTAATCATATCAACCTTGAATTTTGTGAGTGCAATCAAAAGACATGATGTATGTGGCATAATGTGGAATCTTGAAGTATTGCAGTGAAATAAGAAAGTGGTTTTATAGTGTCATTATAGTATACATGCTTAATCGCCCAAACTTCAAATGTTGTATGTAGTTGTTAAAAGTTTAGACTTCATAACATTAATGTTTCATGAGTAAATGTTGTGCTAATCATACGTTTTCTTTCAACTGCATGCGTGGCCATATCGCCATGAAACAGGAAGTTCCACGAATTTAACTATACACTGTCCAATCTGCACAAGACTTAAATGTCCAGTGTGTAAGATTTAGGTGAAAGGGAACTATTGGCAGAAATTTAATGTAGAATAATCCTCATGATGTTTTCACTAGTTTGTTTCATCTACATTATATGAATTGTAGTTTTCTTTACCCCAGAAAAGACCCTTTATATTTAAATACTATATATTTACATGGAGGGGACCCTCTCTATGGAGGCTGCCATGTTTTTTACATTAGTCCAGACTGGACAAACTAAACACCTTTTGAGTTTTAATGACAAATGAAGCTACCACAGTTTCTTTTTCATGTTTAGAAGGAGAGGTTGAGATAAGTAGTTTTGATGCAACATTCGATTTCAACACTAGATATCACAAAATTCTACACACTTTACCTTTAACGTGTTTGATGACCTGGCTTAACCACATTTAAATGTCAAAATACCACAGTCATCGCACTCCCTACTAGCAACAGAACGCACGCCACAACAGGATGTGACATTCAACATTCAAATTTCCAGCAACTTCACCACAACCACAGCACATCTCCCTGTGTGGGGACTGCAAGGGCCCAACCATTGCTCCATGCAGCTTTAATTGGTAGTTTTTGGGACCTAAATCAGTTCACATTCACATTACAGGGACTTGTCTTCCTTATGGGGACAAAAGTCCCCATGATGTAAATCATTACATTTTGTTGTATGATTTAAGGCTAGGTTAAGATAAGGTTTGAGTTAGGATTAAAATGAAGGGTAGGGTTAGGCAAGTAATAACTAGGGTTAAGGTTTGAGTAAAATCAAAGTCAATGTAATGTCCTCTGAACTCATGGAGACACAACTGTGTGTGTGTGTGTGTGTGTGTGTGTGTGTGTGTATGTGTGTGTGTGTGTGTGTGTGTGTACACGCTCACAGAGACCCCAAGCAAGGACTGGTCACACCATTGTAATTGCCAATGACAGAGGACACCTGCTCCCCGGAGCAGTTAAGGTGAGAGTGTACACATCTTTGTTAATTGTACTTGTGTGTTTGTAATTATCTCTCTCCCTCTTGTGTGTGCTACAGAGAGGCAGTGCATGGCCAGACTTTAAGGGGACCTGGGATCTTCCTTCTCGTATCCCAGCCTGCCACATCAACCCTACAGGCCGTTCTGTGGAGGGTCTCTACAGACTCAAGTCCTGGGGCATCGACCCACAGCACACAGGAACATCTCAGTCACACAGCTGCAGCAAGAAGTCAGAAAGACTGCAGGATGTGAGCAAGCAGGTTGGTCAACTTTGGACTTTACACACAAATGTACATAAACGATTCATGAAACAGAAAGCTTCTCCGGTTACTCCTTCACCCTCAACTGTTCTGGCCTAACCTTAAGAGCTATTTAAAAGGCTGGAATTGTTTTTTTCACACAGTTTGGATTTGGAGGGTGTGTCGGCGATCAGAGTGGTCTGAACTGTTAATGTTCAGATGGACTTTTATTTGTCAATTTTTCTTTGAGCTGCATCTTGGGATTGATCGATACACCACAAAGTGTAGCTCAATGAGTAAACATACCAGTTTCAGGACAAATGTTTTATGTTTCCTCATAATACTGGTGTGTTAATGTGAGCAGATAAAGTTGATTACATCAGCAACTAATATTACAAGTAATACATTTTGGTTTTTATTGCACATTTCATTAAGATGTAATTAGATTTTTTTAATGTAGAAAAATAAATTAAACAAAAAAACACACCACAACAGAATCAAAAACACAGAGTGTTTGTGAGAAAGGGAGGGTGGATGAGTTCATAACACAGGACAAGACAATATGTCGCTGAACAAAAGGGCTCACATAACAACAAACTCTGTGGTGCCTTCAGGTGTTGGGTCTCTCAGGGGAAAAGTCATCTGAGCTGAAACCCAGTCGACAGTAACGTTGAGTTTCAGTCAAACGATCATTTGATCTGAGGTTGCGGTAGTGGGAGGGTTTAGAATGAAGGTTAATACATTTTTTTGTTTTTGGAACTTTACTGTCTACCAAGGGTAGAAAATAGCATTTGGCTCACCAAGGACAATATGTTCAATTTAAAATTAAAATTAAATAGTTTCTGTGGGTTGAAATACAACAGTCAGTATAAAAAATAGTTTATTATTATTATTATCATCATTATTTTTAAGAGAGACTATGGGAGGGAACAAAACACAATGTAGTGAAATAAATGAAGGGCAGAGAGACAGAGAGATGGAAAGAGAAAAGTGCGTGAGGGGAATTCCCCCAGTAGTATCGGCCTATAGAAGCATAACTAAGTGATGATTCAGGACTCACCTGATCCAGAACTAACTATAGGCTTTATCAAAAAGTTTTAAGTTTAACTTTAAATGCTGAGATGGTGTCTGCCTCCTGAACCCAGAGTGGGAGCTGGTTCCACAGGAGAGGAGCCTGGTAGCTGAATGCTCTACCTCCTGTTCTACTCTTACAGACTCTTGGAACCACAAGAGAGCCTGTGTTTTGTGAACGAAGTGATCTGTTTGGATAATATGGTGTTATGAACTCTTTTATATATGAAGGGGCTTGATTGTTAAGGGCTTTAAATGTGAAGAGCAGGATCTTGAATTCTATTCTGAATTGTACAGGGAGCCAATGTAGAGAAGCTAAGACAGGAGTAATATGATCTCTCCTTCTAGTTCCTGTCAGCACTTGTGCTGCAGCATTTTGGACCAACTGGAGACTTTTTATAGATTTCCTGGGGCATCCTGATAATAAAGAGTTACAGTAATCTAGTCTAGAGTTAACACATGTGTGGACTAGATTCTCAGCATCCTTCTGAGACAGGATGTTTCTAATTTTTACAATATTGCACAGGTGGAAGAAAGCTGTCCTAGAGACTTGTTTTATGTGTTGGTTAAATGACAAATCCTGGTCAAACATAACTCCAAGGTTCCTCACAGTGGAGCTGGAGGCCAAACTGACACCACCCAAGGTGACGATCTGGTCAGACAGTGTTTCTCTGAGATGTTTAGTGATCTGGGGATCCAGATCTATTGCCAGACCATAAAAGGAACAACACACACTGCAGAACGCTGCAGCCAATGGCTCTGGATCAGGAGGAAAGCTCCAAACTGGGCCCCAAGATGCTAGGGACATGCACCCAGGTCTGATCAACTTACGGTGGGCCAAGAGGGAGTCTTGTGATTGAAAGGCTGGAACACCTGATGACGCTAAGGTACACATGTCCCTAACATCCAATAACATCAACTGGCCCATTCTATGGTAGAGAAAACAACTATTCATACAATTTAGATGAAACACACCAGTGAAAACAACACTAGGATTATTTTACATTCAATTTCTGCCAATAGATCCCTTTCACCTAAATCTTACACACTGGACCTTTAAGTTATGTACCTAACATCTAATGATGAGAAGACCTTCAAACTTGCAAGGGGCATTCACCATCTTGTCTATAATCTTCTAATGGTAAATGGTTTGTATTTACTGTACATAGAGCTTTTCTAGTCTTGATGACCACTCAAAGCGCTTTACAGTTGCATTGGAAATTTGTCTTTTGTGTATGTATATTTGCATGAGCAGACATGTATATGGAGGACTGACCTAATTGTTTATGTTAAAGGGCAACTTTGGGGTTTACGACGGCTCAAGAGACTTTAAATTGTGGCCTTGAGAAGCCATAACTTTATGGTTTCTCATGGTATCTCTGGTTGGGATCTCACACCTGGGGTCTCACTTTTGGGGGGTCATCCACGAACATGTAAACACATATGGACAGGATGTGTCCTCCACTGGGTGAAACTACAGGACTGTAATAAATACCTTTGCATGCTTAGTGGGAGGGGGCTGTGAGTAATAATTGCACAGATTCTCCTATGTTCTTGGCTCATTTGTGCATGTCATTCAGGTGATGTGTACTGAGTCCATCTGCAGATGCTGAATTAAACTTTCAGAAAGAAGTGTCTGACTTTGTGCTTGTTTCACAGAAATTGCCACCACACAGTACAGTTTGCCATTCACCCATTCACACACACAATCATACAGTGCATCTATTAGCAGCACTTTTTTTTCTATGAGGGGCAATTTGGGGTCCAGCATCTTGTCCAAGGACACTTGGGATAGAACCGATGACCTTTTGGTCGACCACTCTACCCCTCAGCCACAGCCGCCCTGTGGCAGACACGCAGAAGTGAAAGCAATATCCCGCTTCTGGGTATATGCTGGTGTGCAGGGTAATAGGCTTACTGGCTTTTTCGTGCACCCCAGTAACTAGAGAAACTGTGTGTCTAGTTACTGAGGTATATGTTTCCATGTCTCTGTGGCAGGAATTAGGTTGAGTGTTGCCTCAGGAAAAGACCTGCAACAAAAGCTCTCTCCGATGGCTCTGCATGCAAAATGTCTGTGGTGCATATCTGCCTTTCAGGAGTGCTGTTACAGATTCTACAAAATGAAAACTCAACGATAGAATGTACCAACTTTAAGTGATTTGAAACAATATAAAAATGTGTTCCACATTTTTAAAAGGTCATTTTGTTGAAATAAAGTGTTAAGTATTAATTATTATTGAATTATAGAACTGCTTCATTCTGTTTAAACAGATTGATATCCAAATGCTTTTATTGTTTTTATTATCAATGGCATTAAATACTATATATTTAGTATTGCATTTCCTATTCGATTGTATCAATCTGATGTTTGCTCACATATTAGCCTGCATTAGCTACTGGTTTTACCAAACTAAGACAATAATAACTATACAATTTTTTTTAGAATATAGGACAAGATGTTGAATATCACTTGTACATTTGAGGGACTTCTGCACAATTTAAGTGTTCAAAGTGTTTAAATCAAGTGTTTTGGTAGATCAGACATCATTACCTCTTTATGCCTTTTAAACTAAATGCTTTCCCATTTTAGAACATATGACAAGATGGAGAATATCCCTTGGACGTTCTACTGCAGTAATTAATACCTACCACCAGCGGATGTTAGTGACATATATTCAGTTGTGTACCTTAGCGTCATCAGGTTTTTCGACCTTTCCATCACAAGACACCCTCTCCTAAGGCAGGCCCACTGCAGGTTGATCAGACCTGGGTGGATGTCCATAACATCTTGGAGCCCAGTTTGGATCTTTCCTCCTGATCCAGAGCCATTGACTGCAGTGTTCTGCAGTGTGTGATGTTTCTTTTATGGTCTGGCACAGGGCTTGTCTGTGGATCCCCAGATCTTTGAGCAACCTGATGGTGGATGTTGCAAGGAAACTCCTGCATCCAACCTCCACAGGGCAAACTATTGCTTTCTAGCCTCGTTGATCTGCCTCAAATGCCATGTCTGCATACTGCAGCCTTTTCCTCTCAATCACTTCAACAGCATCCTCCCAGGGTACTGTCAATTCTAAGAAATAGACAACGTGCAGGATAGGATGTTGGACCAGAGTATCAGGTCTGGTGATGACAATATGTGACGGGACTGTAAGCCACTGGCCCACGTCCAACATCTCCCAGTCTCTGTTGTGTACCAACTGACCACTCCTGGTCAGTGGAGGAGGCCCTCTCTGTCCCTGTTCCCCCTCATGGACAAAAGTTGGCCTTTGAACTACATTTGATGTTTTGGATGGCAAGGCATTGGTGGCAGTTTCATTTGTTTCTATTGTTGCTGCAGGGCATTTGAGAACCTGGTTGTGTCTCCATGTATATCTACCTTGGGAGAGACTTATTTTACAACCAGTGAGGATGTGCCTGAGTGAAGCTGGAGTTGAGCATAGTGGGCAGCATGGATCTTCGTTCAGCCACTGCTGTAGGTTTTTGGAACGTCAAAAGCTTATTTTTGCTTTCATTCCAAACATGTCCTTCCAGCTCATCTTTCTTTTCTCTATGCTCTCCCATTTCATCACCTCCTCTTCCCTGTTTAACATGGCCCACAATGTCAGCGTGCTTGAGTGCTGCTTTTGCTTGTTGAGTTGCTGCTTTTGGTGTCCATTTCCATCCTGTTGTGAATGATGGTCTAACAGCCCATATCGATTTTTCTCGGGACTCTGAGAGAGTCATCTTAAGCATGTTTTGCCTACAAGACTTGAGATAAGCAGCTCTAGGTTGTAGATTCCATACAGGCCAATGTTGCTCAGACATCTTGAGACTCACTTCTCACAAGGGACTTTATCATTCTCTCCATGTTCTCAACTCTTGTGCTAGGAATGTCAACTACTGTAAGTGGCCACATCCATCAGGGTAACAGGCCAAACTGTAAGCACCAGGGCTTTAGCTTGCCAGGACGTATGCACTGGTGGATGTTCTTAAGGCCACTGTCCTGCTTCAAGTTGCTGCATCGTCCAAGACTTTGTATAGGTTTCTCAGACACTGTTGGAATGGGTTCTCCATTAATGTAGAAGCTATGATCTGATCTCTTACCTTTGCTTATATAGATGCTCCTTGATTTTTGATTTGATTTGTTCAAGGAGAGCAGGCAACGTGCATTCAGTTCACAACAAGATTATTTATTTAAAAATAGAATTTTTGTTGGAATTCCTGAGAGAAAGAGAAAACAATAAGTTTAAGACAAAACATTTTATTTCCTATTAATAATTAGCTAAAACAATTAACAGCTAAAAATACAAACTACAGTATCATATGTCATTTGATGGTAGCTAGTAAGTAGGCAGGGTACTTACCACAGGGAGATTCTATCGCAGACCCCAATAGTTACCAACATGTGAACACACTGATCACTAGCACTACAACTTACACTGCAAGGGGAAACAAATCTACAAGCCACTCAAGTGACCACCACCATTACCACACTGCATGCAAGTAGGTGGATCCCACACGTACTCCCTGCAGCTTGTCACACTGCCGATAAAGGAATAAAACCAATTAATTGCAATGGGTTCAGCTTCACAGAGGTGAGAAAGACATGGATTAATCTAACTATGGACAGTATAGCAGTCGAACAATATACAAATCATGGACTATTCACACAAGAACTAGGATTAAGCCCAGTTCAACAGAGATCAAGTAAGCCCAACGATATAGGTGAACAGGTTCAGGCAAAGCAGCAGTCTGGCACTTAGTCTGCAACGAGGGAAAACATGGTCAACATAGGTGTATCAACTGGCAAAAATACTTAAGTGGGATTAACCCCTCTACACGACCACACCAGTTTAGATTACCTTGCTCACTCTGGGGCCCTGATTAAAGGAGACACTGGGAAGGTTGGTCAGCAGACAACTCTGGCTCAAATGAGGGGGTGACAAGGGCTGAGTTTCCTTAAAGGATTCAATTATTATATTATCAGTGATATGCCTACTGTTAACCAAACAAAGGCTGTTATCTATGGCCTACCTCTTCACCATGGGGCTACACAGCAGATGATCAGTCAGGATCAATCAGGACACAGCTTCACTACAACTAGATGTACAAGAAACCTCATTAGATTTCAACTCAAACCATACAAGCAGTGTTTCTCCCGAGATCTCCCTTACCTGCACACACCAAGCAGTCCTCCCCCACATCTACCAGGATTCAGGAGAGAGAGTGATTGCCCACACCTGTCCTTATAAAGGCAGGAAAACTCCATCTAACCCTACTTACAGAGGGCAGTGCTCTCACCCTGCATGTCAGCCCTCACACCTACTTCGTGGCGCTGCCATATGGTGGTAAAATCTTAGAAGTAGGCTTTAACCAGATTTGTAATGGGCTCTAGCTCTTTGAAGAAGTCAAAAGCAGCCCAGAGTACGCTGTGTGGTACTGAACCAAATGCATTAGCAAGATCAAGAAGGATAACGGGTAGAGCTCTCTTTTCACTCGTGGCGGATTGGATTTGGTGCCAGATCATGCTAGTGATCACTACTTTCCTTAAGTTTGTCAGTCGGCTCTTGATGCTCTCCTGCAGTATGTCAATCCCCCTTCTCTGCATTTCTTTCTTGCTGTGTCACCAAAATGTTCCGCTCCGTAGTCATAGATAATGTTGCCCATCCTTTTCAAGCTTTGCCTCAACTGTGCCCTTTATCTTTTCTGAAGCTTCAGCCCAGCTCACCTTTAGCTTGATTTGTTAAGGTTTCTTGTCCCTTGTTAGTTTTCCTCGATGAGTGGGTTCTATCACTCTTCTGAAACTGCCTCTGTGCTTGAGTTAACTTCCTCAGAATGATGTGCTGTGAATTTTGGGTTGAGTCCGGTCACTAGAGTTAACTCGAATGACTTGATTGACTTCTTGATCAATGCGAAAAACAAATGGCAACACTAACATTTCAATTTGTCAACAAACCCAGTAGAGGATGTTGGAAGTTTGCTTAAGTTAGCTACATTAGCCACCTAAACTACTGGTAATTTGAGAATACGTTAGACTGCAGCACTAAATCGGCATTAAAATGAGTAAGGGTGTGTTATTGCTTATGAATTCAGCTTTACACTAGTAAAAGGAAGAATAACCTACTTTTCTTTTAATAGTTAAATGTTCTTTCTTTAAATGTGTCTGTTCTCAGACCAACAGGGACATGCAGCAGGACTGTGCCACCCCATCCCCCACAGCAGAGGCCCGTCCAGCTTCTCAGAACTGCCCCGTCACTGGAGGCGAGTCAACCACCAACCAAAACCAGGACTCGCAGGCAGCAGTGGTTGGATCCGTCGTTCAGTCCGATGAAGACAAACCAACTGGTCAGGCTCCAGGAAGGGAGAGGCTGGAGAGCCAGTGCTCTGCAGCTGAAGATAAGCCAGCTTCTGGAGAGGAAACCAACAGTGGGCCCCAAACTGGCAGAGGGAGACCAGTGGGCAACGTGCCAGAGAGAGCAGCCAGACCAGAAACAGGAGCATCCTCCTTCAAAAAGAAATTGCACCAGTTTTGACTTATTTTAGCATGGCTTCTTGTACTGAAATAATAATAATAAAGGAGTCAATATATGATCATATATAAAAAGCTTCTTTAAAAATATTTTTTTGAATCTGACTTTGATATTGCCGATATGCACTCATCTCCTCTTTCTCTGTGAGTTCTACCCCTATTGTGGTTACTTATTCTATCAATTGTTCAACATTGCAAAGAGAGTTATGTGAGTCTTATTTCATGTAACTTAACAGTAAAAATATTGGCAGCAAGATTACAAGAAGTTCTATTTGTAATCCACTACATATCACTGCAATCACAACAGGAAGGGAATGACAGTACAATGTTGTATTGTTTGGATATTAAAAAAAGATTACTGGCAGCAGGGTTTAAAGTAAATTATTTTATGTTGTAATAGCACGCCCAAGTATTGTTTACAATAACCACATGAATTTCATTTCCTCCTTCCTCCACACCTTAAAACTGATAAACAATAGACAATACACAATAGCCACATCTGAAGTGTGGTTGTCTTTAAGGCAGTCTGAGGTATAAAGTCTGGACTTAAAAGAATAAAAATATCTTTACACATGGAGAAGCTTTCTTATCGTGGATATGTTCTTTTACTAATGCTCTTCATTATGTTCAAGAGACACATCACAGAGTTTCTTCCTATTAACGGTAGCTTTGCAATTAAATTGTTGTTTCACCAGTTCAATTACACACAACAGTCACAAGTTCAGTCTGCATGCAAGACTGGGCAGGTAAAAAAGTCTGACAGGAATAGAGAGTCACACCCCTGCTTGTTGTTGAGGTGTGCTCAGTTTTGTTGCGATGCGGATTTTCTTGATGATCACCCAGTCCTTCTGTGCAGCTGTGACTTGTATCCTCAGACAGGACGAAGCAGAGTTATACTTTATGTTTACCTCATGCATCTCAAACCTCCCATTCACTACTGTCCCCACTGACTGGAGATCGGTACAATTCTTCTCACCATTCTTGATGGTAACCACATCATGGCCCAACTCCACCTGAGCGGACTCCAGGAGGTCTTTACCTTCTGACCCCGTTTCTACAAATATCTCTGTCACCACTGCAGGAACTGCTAACACCACAGTCAGGTAATTATCTTTTTCGAGGGCACGCCCCCAGAAGAATTCCTCCCCTGCTTCCCAGGCATGTTTGGGGACATGATTCTTGTAGGCGGACATATCAGAGTAAACTTCAGCTGCAGGGTTGTTGTAGAACTCCTCCTCAAAGTCCTTGTCCTTTAGCTTGTTGTATGTCCCTTCGAACGAGGAGAAAGTGCCCACATGTTGAAACAGCGATGGTTTGAGGAGGATCCTCTCCTTTTGAGTCAGCAGCTCTCGAAAGTGAGACATCAACCAGTCACAGGGCATTTCCTGGTAGAAGAGGAAGAGGAAACGGACCAGGAGAGGAAGATGGACAGATTTGTAGAGTTTCCCGATGTAGCCTAGGGATGAGAATTCCAGCATTGCCCAAGTGATCTTCTTTGCCTCTTGCCCCTTAACATGCCTCCTGATGGTGGTGAGGAAGTTCTTGGCAGAGGAGACATCATCCTCAAGCTGGAGGTAGTACTGGGCAAGACTGGCACTGTAGTGGATGAGGAAGGAGTAATCCATGTTCTGCTTGGAGCGGAATGATACCCTCTGCGGAGAATCATTGTAGTTCCTCTTTAAACCTGTAGGAGAATCAGAGTCTGCTTTTAGACTGTTATGAATGCACTGAACTCCGGATAATCACCAGACATTATGTGGAGGGGCTGAGTGTCACAATGCAAAGGGGTCAAAGACAAATAAAGTTTCTTAAAAGTTTTTACAGTGCTTTCCATATGGAGGTAATTCATACTTTTGAGTCCAGAACAATGTGGTTAAACAAGTCTCATTTGTTAAATTTCAAACTGCCTGAATTAATTTTTAAACAGCAATTTCAACATCCAAAAAAATCTCAGTTGGCGCAACATAATATTTAGAAGGATATATATATATTTTTATAAATTAACAAGTTTTTTTTGGTTGTGTTCTATTGGCCAGGTATTCAATATTTTAAGTATCCAAATTTTAAAGTGGATTAAAATTAAAGTAATTAAAAATAATACACAAATACAAAAACATTCAATACAGACACTATTGACATTATATTTTTCAACCATTTTTTGTCTTTTACCTATTATTCATTGGTTTGAATGAATTTTTTACCTGATAATTATCAGTTCTGCCACCTGACAATTAATGTGCTGATTAATTTTATAATTAATACAATTATAATAAATATTTTGTATAAAATTAAATATTAATATTTTTAAACAAATGCATTTTCCCAAAGATATCCTTCTCTTGCAGCTGAACCGTTCTTAATGTGCTCCCTGTGTTGTTCTGTCTTAACTTGATAGTAACATCTAAAAGTAAAAATTACAAGTAAACTTCAGTTGTGCGCTAGACATGTGTGCTGCACCTGTAAGAGGAGGGTACCAGTCCTGAGGAACATGGATGACCACCAACTGGCCTTGCTCCAGCTCTGAGGCAAATGCAGTTTTGACCTCCCTCACTGTGGTAACTCTCCAGCTGTCATCAAAATCTGCTAGCAGCACTACCACCACCATAGAGGAGCGCTCTTCAGTAGACGACTGGTGGAAGAGAGACTGCAGGGTGGGAATTAGATAACTGCCCTTCTTCCTATTTATCGATGATATCCCAATGGATAAATATCCTGAAACAGAAACATGAAGTTTGAGCAGGTTTTACATGATACAGAATATATATATATATATATATATATTTTCTACATGATCAATACACATTGAGCTTTGTGCCAAATGTTACGTGACTATTTCTATTGATGCCAAGTCCTAATATCAATGTTTTCACCTATCATCAAGCCCAGCAGGTTTTGATTCTTATCTACTGGGCTGCCCGAGTTACCCTGAGTCCATTCATGGATGTATGAACTGGCCTTGATTAGTACCCTCACCCAAGCAAAGAGGGTCTGATTAACAGACGACCTTGAGTTAAAACAACACAGGAGGCTGTGTTGATAAGCTCAGCTACTGCAAGGCTAAATACAAAATGTGCACTTTGAAGATGTTCCTCTGACACTACTGCTGCTTCTACTATGTAAATCAGAGAAATGTGACAGTCATATCACAGAATATGTGCCTGCATGTATTTGATTGGCTGATACTGCGCCTTGCTTGATAATGTCCCATTGCAGCAGTGGGTTTGAGGTCTACACAGAGCCAAAATTAGTCTCAACAATACCTTAAGCTAGACATTTCATTTCATTTCAATACAGTGAGCCTTCTTGGTATTGTGAGAATGCATGTACATAATTGTAGAGACAATAAGTATTTTTGATCAGATGTCAATATTCTCTTTCTGTGCCAAAACAAAAGTTTGGGAATAACTTTAGCACACAGATAAAGAAATGAAAAAGTGTATCACATACTCTGTTGAAAAGATGGTGCTCCAGCAAGCAGCTGATAGGACACATTGAGAGGCAGGTAATCTCCCTGATCAACCCAGGACTCCTTTGTGACCAACCTCTCTGCCTGCCAAGATAATTCATTTGGAGTGTGTTCGCTTGACCTTGCCGGGCCCTGCAAAACAAACATGTCACAGTAAGTCCGAATATGCTACGTGAATAGGTCTCATACTCTCTCTTGTAAAGCCCCACTTTCAGGTTTGTTTCAACTTTGCAAGCAGCAGAAATCAATATATCATGGGCTGAAATATAAACATTCATATAAATGTAATCCTGTGTGTGTTTGAGAGAGAGAGACCATGAATTTCAGAATAAAGACAGTTACCATGTATGTATGTGTGTGTGTGTGTACTTACTGCTACGAGGACGCTTGAGTGGCTAATGAAGTACAATCCCCCAGCTAATAGGAGCACTGCTAAAACAGCGTTCTTCCTCAAATGACATCGCATTTCCTATCAGACACACACACACACACACACACACACACACACACACACACACACACACCACACCCACACCCACACACACACACCATCCATTAGCACAACAATAAATGACCAACTGTTGATATTATACAGTGCAGACTGTGTTAGGTCCATGTGTCTACTCATTTCAATTGCAAATGTGAAATTTGGTTTTCTCAATTTGTAGTTGAATTAATGGCTCTGTTGCCAGATCTGAAACATAAAGGTAGGAGGTGAATGCTCTGCTCCGTTTACATGCACTGAAAGGTCAGGGTTTCAATATAGTCCAGGAGTCGTGTTAAAACAAGACACTCTAGTGTCCTCTCTGGTGTGAGGACACTAGGCAAGGTCTAAATATAGAGCAGTCTATGATTACCTTAGGCCTATATTCTCTACCGTACCCCTGTACCACGTTTGGTGGTCCCCTTTGGTGTCCCCTCCTGGAATTGCTCTTGAAAAATGTCTCTGTTTATCGTCCCCCCCCAACAGTAAAATGAAAGACCCACCCCTGTGTGTCTGTGTTGAAGAGCGAGATGTTTTATTTAAAGGAAGAAACCTGAGCATAATAAAGCTGCCACATGACAACTGTAGCTAGTGCCACAGGAACATTGTAAAAAAGTATTTTAAAAGTGATGTTAGACAAAAACTGTCTAAATAAAAGAAACCTTACTGCAGCTATTGTTGTGGAAGATAACGTCAGAAGACTGTCTCAATAAGAGTAACGTTATTGTAGCTGTTGTAAAATATAACATTATCAATAAAGGTAGCGTTACTGTGACTATTGCTGTAGATGCTAACGTTATTAATAACAGTAGCGTTACTGTAATTTTTGTAAAATATAACATTAATAATAACAGTAACGTTAACGTTGCCATTGTGGATAAAAGTACTGTTACTGTAGCTTTTGTTGTGGAAGATACAATATGAAGAGTGACGTTACTGAAGCCTCTGATGTGGCTAAAAGTAACGTTACCGTGACTACCGTTGTAGAATATGACAGTATCAATACAAGTAACGTTACCGTGACTAGAGTGAGCTATCGTTAAGTTACCTTAACTGATTAAAAGTTCCAGCGATTGAATGGAAGCGCAGGTTCCGTCGCTACAACTTTGGACGTAACTCAAGATGATTCCACAGCTACGGATGTGCGCACTTACACGAACCTCGAGGTACAAAGTTTATCGTTCAGAAAGAATGAAGTGAGCGTGTGGACGATGACGTGAGTCCGAGAGGTTAGTCTGTGTTAACCTCCAGGCACACTCACCTCCCTCCGCCACCACCGCCGGCACGCTCCTGGCTTTACAAGCGGAATAACAAATCACTTCAGATGAGGAACAGGGGCCAGCTACAGATAGCATCACCTCATCCTCCTCCTCGTTCCAGAGCCTCCTGAGTCTGCTGCCTGACCGCGAACACACCACGCTGTCAGGGCGTGTGTGAGGACCAGACCCCCCCCCGCCCCCCCGCTGTGTCGTCACCGTCAGACCACACCCACATACAGTCACTTAGAGGCAGGTGTAGAGCTTCGTGTTTTCAACCACGTGGTTATAAAGGCATTTACCTAAGCTGGTACATCGTGTAGAGAAGATTCAGAGCCCATCAAAAACTTACAATATCTATAGAGCCTTTCAGTTCCAGGGCCCCCTGCCAATTGTGCAGCTGTGAATGAGTGAAGTATAGAGACCACCCCCCCCCCCCCCCACTTTATCTACTTTGTGACATGTTTGTAGATAAACATTATCTCTCAGTCCCAAAAGGAGACTGCTGATTTTGTCAAGCACTGACCTCCATTGTGCCCCCATCATGCCGAACAGGACCTAAACTACATTTTAAATCTGCTTACTGTAGTTTGACTGTAAAAATACAGCAAACTGGGGAGATTAATGTTCTGCAGCTCCACCCAATGCTCTTGTTGCTCATTTAAAGAGTCCACTCTCGCATGAATTCAAGCTCAGCTCAGCCAATATGTTTATATGTGCAAGCTTGGTAGAGAAGTGGAAATTTCCTCTCCACACGTATTTTATGTCTTTTGCCTATGTATGATGTATGTGTGTGACTTCCAATAATAATAATGGGAAGGCAAAAGGCCACAGTCAAAGTTTAGTTAAAGGTTCAGTGTGTAGGATTTAGTGACATCTAATGGTGAAGTTGCATGTTGCAGCTGAATACCCCTGACCTCACCCTCTCCTTCCAAACATAAAAGAGAACCTGTGGTAATCTTCAGCTGTCATAAAAACTCAAAAAGTGTTTGTCTGGTTTGTACAACTGTAAAAAAACATGGTGGCCTCCATAGAGCGGACCTGCTCCTGATGTAACTTAAAAGTATTTATAGATAAATGGCTCATTCTAGTTTAAACAAAACAACAATTTGTACAATTTTGATGATAACACACAAGTGAAAACATCCCTAGGATTGTTTTATATTCAATTTCTGCCAATAGATTCCTTTCACCTAAACTCTACACACTGAACCTTTAAGGTCAGTGCAAATCTCTTGAGCACCACAATGATCTTTGTGACAAGTGTGTAGGTGAAGCATGAGAAGGAAGATACAGTCACATATTTACAGTCTTCAATTGCTCAATCATTCAGTTGTGCAGACAGTACCTCTTCTTCATTTATTCTTAGGGTGGTATGTTAGCATGTTTGAAAGGATGCACAAGAGTGATGATTGTGTGTGTGTGTGTGTGTGTGTGTGTGAGATGTGTATCTAAGCTCTCTCCGAGGACAGTGTTTGTAGTACAGTGGTAAGGATGGAGAGGAACCCCCTCAGAGCTTTTTCATCTCTCGGTTGCTGTTTAAGAGTCACTTTAACTGCGTCCTGTCCTCTGTCTGTTCTTGTAGTCTCTATCCCGATCAACCCATCAGCCGTGGCTTCCTCTCCCTCTTTCATTTGCTCATCTTCCCTGTCTTCCACCACCACATCTCCATCACCCTTTCCAGCTTTCTGAATTCCCTCTCCAGTGTACAGCAGCTCTCCCAGGATGAGCGTGCTGTTGGGGGTGTCAGCAGAGCATGCCTGCTGGGTGTGTGTGTAGAGGTAGACCCTCCAGGGGAGAGAGTCTGGCGGCGTGAAGGCCAGTGTCTGGATATTAACCAGCTGCATTGCAGCCTGAAGACTTTGCGGGGAACAGTGGAGTAACTCAGGACATCGGACGAGTACTTCCATGCACACGCAATCCTCCACTTTTATCTTCTCAGGACCTAGACACAACAAAACAAGGAGCAATTACCAGAGGCTGTTTAATGTCAAGAAACACTGAATATTCACTGGGGTGCAACTTCATGAAGGGTGGGTCTACAAATATAAGACCCAAAATAAATTAATAATTAAGAAAATATCTAATCTTTTTATTTTTTTACACTTAAAATATATAAGTAAAACAGAGAATCTGTCAAATAAAATTTAAGTGTTACTTCAACCATCTTATTTAGATAATAATAATAATAGCTTAATTCAATTCATTATTTTTAATAATAAAATGTTTACTTTTTGACCTCCTTTCAAAAGTCACCTCGCTTTTTGTGTTGTTTTATGTGTTGGTGACAGCAGTGTTGTCTTGTCACAGACATCTTTGTGACAAATGGGACACTGCTAACAGAGTTAGCCAGTTAGAAAAAATTTCAAAACTAATTCTGAACTATCCAACTGCAGCAGTAAACAAATGTACAAAGAAAAAGAACATTTTCAATTCATTTAGCGCCTCAAGGCTGCACATGCTACTTTGTTAGCTGGCTTATAACTAGGTGGGCTTGTGAAGTTTGTTTATTACCCAACATCACAGTGAGGCAGTGATATGCAGCAAGACCAAACAAGGTAAGCAGTACTAAGCAGCCAAAGTTAAAAATAGACATAAGCTGGTTGACATGCTGGTGTGATATATCTCTTTACATCTTTATTTCACCATATCAGACTGACACATGGGAGCTGACCTTTGTCATGGCAACATTCATACAATCACTTCCTCTTAATCGATTTGTCTACAAGATTTGTTTTGCTGAAGTTAGAAAAACTGTCCTACCTGGTTTATCTTCAGTTAAGATTTTATGTTCGATATTTTTCATACATTTTTAGAATATAGGAGAAGATGGTGAATATCTCTTGCCCCTTTGAAGGTCTTCTGCACAATGTAGGCCACCAACTACCAGTAGATGTTTGCAGGTGTTAGCGGCCACCAGCAGATGTTAGGGACATAACTTCAGTTGTGCACTTTAGCATCATCAAGTGTTCTGGCCTTGTAAACAAAGATACAGGCCGAACTTGAGGGTACGCTGAGGCTAAAGGTAAAAATGGCTACTGGCTTGTATGGCAGTACTATGAAAGCCATGTGGCCCGCACAGTAGATCAGATTTATTACATCTATGCCTTTTAAACTTAACACCTTCCCATTTTAGAACAAAGGACAAGATGGAGAATATCCCTTGTATTTTCTTACCACACTAATTAATGGCTAATACCAGTTGATGTAATCAGATGTTAGTGACCACCAGCAGATTCAACCTATAATAAAGCATCATATTTTCATATATACCACCCAGGAGGGTCAATGGGAAGAATTTGTACGATGTGTGGGGATAGCATTAACCTCCTTCCATTTAATTACCTTGCTCAGCATGCAAAACCTGCTGCTGCAGCCACTGCCCCTCAAACTCCTCTGGGCTGAGAGTCGGGGAGAGGGACAAACTGAATGGGACGGCAAGGCCCGAGGCCAGATCATCAGCAGAGGAATCCACAAGCTCAATGGCACTGTCTGAGCCTGGAGAGGACACGGGAGGACAAAGAGGAAGGAAGGGAAGATGATTTGGAGGGAAGAAGTGGAAAGAAAGGGGGAGGATAAATGTAAACAACAGGGAGCCAAATGGTGGACAGAAGACAGAGATTGAGGATGAGGGTTAAAGTGGTAGTTGGGATAAGTGCCAGAGGAAGACATTTGTGATTAAAAATGGCACTGCATTCCCAGAAATGGACAGTAATCTTGCAAAACCAAAACTCTCTCAGACTTTGACCAAAATAGAGTTCAGTATGCAAGCTGCAACCAATTGGACCTATTTAAAGTGGTGTAAAGATATTCTCAGAGCTTCCCCAGTTGTACCACTGCAGTGGCTTCATAAAGTCTCCACAGCTGCACGTAACCTCATATTATAAATAAAGTTATTGTATTAAAAAAATATATATTTATATTCCAGTTATTTGACATATTGATAAAAACTGGAACAGATAATGATGATGATAATCCAAAATTGAAGCCAAAAGCCTTCCCCCGACTTCTCTAATGTCACCACTAGATAAAATATGTAATTTATCCAGGGAAATATCTTAACAATAGTTAGATGGAAGGCTGTGACATTTGGTAAGAGCATTCATGTCTAGGTTCAATACTAAGCACTGTTCATCTTCACACTAAACAGAGATATGACTCATCAAGAGACATTCAGGTCTAACTTGAGTTCAGTGTAAAAACAAAAGCAGATTTGTATCCATCCAGAACCATCCCGGAAACATGAATGTGTTTGGAATAACAACAATCTCCTGCAGGTGGATTAGTCAGTTTCTGTGAGGCACTTAAACTGCCACCCTGACACTGAGAAATGTGAGAGACTCAAACACTGGAAGGCCTAGAGGAGACTGTATGGTTCATTATCTGCTTCAAAGTTTGATAATAGTTACAGAATTACAGGATGCTTGTGACATACATACAAATATACACAGCATATATAGCCATTGTCTCCCAGTGGCAGAAAAAGTATTTCCATCTTTTATGTAATTTGAGATCCTTGAGAGACTTTCAAGGCAGAATGGCTCCCAAAGGCATCATGACCACTTCCCATGCCACAAGAGCAGCACAATCTAAATTCAACCACAAGTTTATAACACAGTTAGAGGGAAGGAGGAGGAAAGGATCATGGAAACACTCAGTATATTGCAGTCCAGTATAACACTGACACTAACAATGACTTCCATGCAAAAACATATAGAATTAACAGCTAACTTTAATTAAATTTGGACTTGTTGACCTGTGGAAGTATGGTTTCCACAGTAGCAAGGTGATTTCCACAGATGGAAAATAAATTGCTGCTGGTCAGACTGATTAAATGTCGAACAGGCTTACAATAGCTCACAACCGAACCACCACGCCTAAATAAGCGCACAGCAATTTAATCATTAACATTAACGTTTACTTGGAAACAAATCCATTCTTCACTGATTCTGAATGAAGCAGGTGATGACATGATCACACAGGGTTGTTGGCTTTAAAATCCAGCTGCATGTCCTGGACTGGACAACGCCCACCACCCTCTGCACAACACCTTCATCAGGCAGAGGAGTGTGTTCAGTGGCAGACTGCTGTCTCAATCCTGCTCCACAAACAGACTCTTTCCACCCCCTGGCCATCAGATTGTACAACAGCTGTCAGTGATGGCAGGAGGCACAATAGACAATGGACTTATCTCTCTGCACAACTTTCTACGCAGTTCTTCTGCAATTATTTAATATTCCTGCACATGTTTAATTCCTCTGTATATATTGAAATCCTATGCAAATGTTTAATTTCTCTGTAAAAGTTTAATTTTGCTTCAATTGTTTAATTTAATGTAATTTAATTTAATTTCCTTAATTCCTCTGTACACATTTAAATGTACATTCATCTCAGGCCAATTTCTACGTATGGTTACTGTGTTATAAGTTCACTCTAATGCATAAGTCAAGTCTAATGTATGTTCAATGTATGATACTGCCACTGGATGCTTGAATTTCCTTCGGGATCAATAAAGTATCTAAGTATCCATCTATCTATCTATCTATCTATCTATCTATCTATCTATCTTTAAATGGAAACAATGGCAGGGATGAGCCTCACCTGCCTGAGAAAATCACTGAGCCTGTTATGACTGATGCTACTGTGAACAAAACGCTCTATTTAATTATTACATACATTATCTCAAGGTAATTTATATAATAAGGTTAAGCCTAAAGACAAAATTATAGAGAAACCCAACAGTTCCTACAGGGAGCAAGCACTTTGGTGACTGTGTAGAGAGAAAAAAAAACTCAGAAGAAACCTAAAAAAACCCAAAGAACAAGACTCAATGAGAGCAGCCAGGCATCTGCCTGGACCGATTGGGTTGTGTTGGTTGTACATTGTAGGGAAACCATTCCTCTCAGTTAACTTACAGTATTCTATTTCTATCAGGCACTGGCTCTGCATTTACTCCATAAATGCATTTTATGTGTAATACTCAATTGTTTTAACCTATTGAATCTAATGTTGTGGAGTTTTTTCAGTCTGCTCTCTCCTGCTCTCTCCCTCTCTCATTACATCTTTCAACTATTAACAAGTCTGACATAGATGAAATATGATGGTTACACAACCGTTACACAACCGTTCCACCCATCTCTCCTCTCTTCCCCATTTTGTCTCCACTCACCCCATCCGGTCCAGGCAGATGGCTGCCCACATTGAGTCTAAAGGTTTCTTCTAGTTAACTAGGAAATGTTTTTACTCCTCAGTTGCCAAAGTGCTGCTCGTTGTGAGAACGTTTGTGCGTCTCTATAATATTATAAGGTCTCAACTTTACTATGTCAAAGGCCTTGAGATAATGTATGTTGTAATTTGGTGCTATACATTTCACATTTTATTGAAATTTTGGAAGGGGACTGTAGTTTCCCATAAGCACATAGCAACAGCAGAAGACAAATTCCCACTATTATGTTTCTTACCATCAGTCAGTCATCCTGTTGACAAAGCCTGTGCTAAGTGAAGCTTTGTACTGATAGTCTCGTGGTAATATGATGAAGCTTGATAGAAATTTGCAAAAATACTATAAAACACATTTTCTTTATTTACAAAAACACTGAGTAAAGCACTTGGGAGCTGGCACTATGAATGTCATCACTCACCTGCATGAACCTCCTCACCACCGCTACAGTTCAGTGTGTCTGAGAGGTTAGTGTTGGGCTTAAGGTCAAAGGTCCCATGTTCTGGGCTTCCTCTGCTGGCTAACTCTGTCTCTATGGCACCCTGCCTGAGAGGCTCCAGGGTGTTAAAGTTGCTTGCCCACTGGCTTATGGGCTCTGCAGGGCGGCCAATCAGAACGCCCAGTGAAGGGTCTGACCTCCGACCCTGGAGGACTTTTCGTGTTTCTTCTATCCCACAATGCAACAGACGGTAATAGAGAAGTGCCTGGTCACGTACACACATGTCTGTCTCCTCCTCTGTAAAACAAAAGAGTATTAACAGGACATCTCTCATTTCCGATCTGTTTTACAAAAACAAATACACACACACACACACACCTATGCAGTAGTGCAGCAGTCTTCCTAGCATGTCTTGTGTCTCAGCAGGCCGACACAAAAACATCCTCATGGTGGCCACCAGCAGCTCCATTTTAACTCCCAAAGAGGCCTCACTCCTCACTCCGTCGATGAACACCTCCAATGTGTAGGGGGCGCTGGAGACTCGCTCCCCGTACACACCCAGCAACCACAGCAAGGCCTGCCTGCCCTGATGGAGGATACGGAGAATGAGCAGAGGCCCTGAACAACCACTGAGGTGTTGTGAGTGACTCTGGCTGATCTCAGGTTAAAGGAGTGTTTTAAAACTTGTCGTGAGTTTGGTGATGTGCACGAATTTCTGTGGTATTGTGGGTTGAAAAGCCCGGTACCAGTCTGACAATGGCTTTGGTGGAAGGATGCGGTCTGAGTCAGGGAAGAACCCATTGAATTTTGGCGCAGATCCAGGTCAGGAGTTGGATGCTGAAATTTTTTCCTCAGAGAAAAATTAAAGGATCATGATTATTAAAAAAATCTGGCATTATTTGGGGACTTATATTTAATGTGTGTGTGTGTGAAATTTGGTGCAGCTCCAGATAGAAATCTGGATCTTGTGAATTTAATGTTGGTTTTGTCAGCATTAAAAGGGGAATGCTGGTAAGAAAATATGGATCGAAAACAATGTTGGTTCCATATTAGCTAGTTTCATGTGGTGAGAAATTACATAGTAGGTATTAAATATCAAATATAAGAAACATATTAGCTCTTAAGGATACACACAATCAGAAACACAGAAAGTCAGCCCAACTTCACAATAAGGGTAAAGGCTGGGATACACTTAAATGTCCAGTGTGTAAGATTTAGGTGAAGGGAACTATTGGCAGAAATTTAATGTAGAATAATCCTCATGATGTTTTCACTAGTTCGTTTCATCTAAATTGTATGAATTGTAGTTTTCTTTACCCCAGTAAAGGCTCTTTATATATAAATACTTTATATTTACATGGAGGGGGTCCTCTCTACAGAGGCCGCCATGTTTTTTACATTAGTCCAGACTGAACAAACTAAACACCTTTTGAGTTTTTATGACAACTGAAGCTACCACAGTTTCTTTTTCATGTTTGGAAGGAGAGGGTGAGGTGAGGGGTGTTCAGCTGCAACATGCAATGTCAACACTAGATATCACTAAATTCTACACACTGTACCTTTAATTTGAACAGCTTTGTACAAGGGCAAAGCTCCTGGATAGTTCCAAACGGCAGCTAATGCAGGCCTGTAGTTGTATCACCCTTTGTCTGCCTGTGATAAAACTCTGCAGGTGAAGCTTGTTAATGTAAAAAACAAGCTGAGAATCTTTGACCAAAAATGTTGTTTTATCCCCCCCAAAGAGAGTGGGGCAATAAACCCAGTGACTGATCCAACTGGTAGGTAGTAAAGTCTGGATTTCCTGCTCGGGGCCGAGTGATTGAGTAAAGCATAAGTGTAAATGAGTCATTTATTTATTAATTTATAACTGCAGGGTGCCACTTTATTTGTTGTACTGTATGGGTTGTTCCATATCATGTAACTAGGTTTTCCAATCAATAAAGAAACCTGAATGTGAACCTTAGAAAATCTAGACAGACGCCAGTCTCTGATTTAAATGTTGATTTTCAGTGCTGGGCATTTACTTGTAGTACTGAGGTACAGCAGGAAGGCAGACAAACGACAGAAAGAGAAGCAGGACGTGAGAGATGGTTTGCTTGCACAGATCTGATCATAACACCACAGGAAGACAATGTTGACATGTAAATATCTTAAGTGGGTCAGAGGCTCAGACTCCCACACAGTTTGAAAATCCACCTAAAGGTCAAACATTGAGTGTTTTCATATGTAAACACAGGCACTGCTCGTTGTAGAGGAAAGAATATATTTGATTTTGAGTTACTTATCACCTATCAGCATATCACCACCAACCAACTCTCTTGAAGTCCTCGTCAGTGTCTTCTATGTGTGCAACACTGCTTTTTCATGCAAAGATATTTATCTTCTTTTTGTTTTTTTTATTTTGCATCTTATCTCAACATTTGCATTGGAATATAAACCTCCTCCTGGGGAAACTGTGGAGGATCTCAGGAGTTCAGTGCATGTCTATTAATGCAGATACTTTTGAATATTAATGTTTGTGTAAATGCTTTTCTTTTTGTATTATTGCTCAATTGCAGTTTTTCTCTTTGGCTGCTGTTATTGTGTCTTTTAATTTAACATAGCATTCAGCACTATTTCTATATTTGTTGAGAGTTGAATGTCAGTTTGGAGCTAATGTGCCAGAAAGCTTTAAAAAAACGTCTGTTGGCCTCCAGCATGAACACACGGAGTCCTTAAGTCCCAACAGGTGATATCTTTTTATCTTGTGCAAAAGATAACCCATGTTGACAGATGCCATGTACACACAAATACTGGAGCGGTGGGCTGCTGTTGCCAGCGCCCGGGGAGCAGATGTTGGGGGGAGGTGCCTTGCTCAAGGGCACCTTGGTCGTGGCGAGCGGGAGCGGGGATCGAACCGGTTATTGGACGACCTGCTCTACCGCTGAGCCACGGCCGCCCCATTATATCTTGTAATATTATAACGTGATTATGGTAATACTTATCCCTTCATATTGCGATTTTATTCATGAAATTTCAGATTTGTTCCTTTAAGTGGCCCTAATACACCATTTACAACATAGTGAAGTGCACTGCATTTACTGTCTAGATTCTGAAGGTGAATAAAACCTAAAATATCTTTACAATAGAACATAAAAGGAAATGTTCAAGGCTTATATGCTGTTTTCTGGTAACAATCCCACAAAGCAATGCACACTGTTTTAAAGATGAATAAACAGTGGTGTAATAGTACACCTGTCAGTTTTTCAGGGAGTGTCGTGACGTGAGATCGGGTCAGTGTGTGTGAGTGTGTGTGTCATTTGTTTGAATGTTTGCAGGGTGTGTCTGACCTGGCTATCCTGCAGAATCTCCTCACAGCCCTCGACAGCCAAACACACTGTGTCGCTACACTGTGGACAAACCCAGACCAGGTCGCACATTGTCTGCACCACAGCTGACGAATGTGGGAGAGATGGTGATGGAAAGAGAAAAAAACAAGAGCTGACAACTGTGAATGAAAGAATTGGCTTTTCTGTCTGTAAGACAAAAACAGTTAAAGTTTGTATAATAATAACAATAATAATAATAATAACTCTGTATAACACTTATCTAAAAAAGGTTACAATGTACTTCACAAATAAAATCCATGGCAAAAAGATGAATTAAGTCAAGTAAAAGGTATTCAATTCAGTTAAATTTTAAGGGCCAAATCATAACATAATTAGGACAAAACCTTAATATCTATAGAGAAACGGAACAGTTCCCACATCTAGTATAGTATGTGTGCATTGTGTACGGGTGAAATAAGTTTTACCAGAAGTGATGTGCTCTTGTTTGAGCCCGAGCAGCTCAATAAGGATCTCTAGACATCTGTCGCTGTAGCTCCTTCCAATACGACCTGCACCAAGTCCACACAAGATAACACAAACTGAGGGGGCCGAAGATTTTCCTTATTGCCCTCTGGTTGCTAATAAACAAGTGTGATGGGGACAAAGTGGAACTTTGCATTATAGGGAGGTGGTGTTTGAAACGGAAGGAATGAAGAGAACCAGTGAACAAGGCCTGGTAATATTGCCACAGAAACATACACTCTGACTCATAAATGGAGCTTTAACATGTGGGAATAATATTTTGAAATCAAAGGAATAGAAGGCCTTAAAAGTAAAGTATGCATGTTCATGGTCACTGCCGCATAATAATAGAGGAATGCATGGGTGAGTGTGTTTACCTATGGCTGAAATAGCAGCCTGGGCGGTGTCAGTGTTGACATCGGTGCAGTATCCTCTCAGCTCATCAAGTAACATCACTATATTCTCATCATTCACCAGCTCCACCAGCACCTGCAAACACAACAGCACAAGCTTTTATCTATCTGACTGCCTATGTTAACAATAGATGTGACATAACTGTGTGATATCTGTGGACAATGCAGCGATTTAGTTTAGTCAGACTCAAAGCAGCAGTGGCTCGGACATCCAGAGTCTTTGATATGGATCCAGCTCATCTGTCATATATGTTCGAAAACATTTCAAGCTCTTCACCACTGTAATAGTGACTGATTCAGCGGCTGTCACCATTTAGTTGGAACATTAATTAATAGAAAAACTTGCATACTGTGGTTCCACATGATCCAGGGGTGTGATAACACTTATTATTTCTTTACAATTTCTAGAATTTCTAAACATGTCAGGAAGCATTTGTACAAGTGGTGAATATACTTATGTACAGGGTGCGATTTGTGAAAAAAATATTACAATTTTAATCTTGTAATATTATAATTTTAGTCATGTTACATTACACAACATTTTTTTTGTAAAATAACAGCTTAACTATTTAACATTACAAATGTATACTCTTAAAATTATGACTTTATGACAGTTTAATCATTTTATACTATGTCTAAAATACTTTTTTCATTGTATAGTCTATTTGGCTTCATCGTTGTTTGTTCTTAAAATATAAAAATATACAAATCTAAATAAAAAAATATTAAACAAAAAAAAATTCTCTATTTATTTATTGTGATTAAATAACAACTTTATTCTTGTAATATTATGACATTTATTCTCATAAAATGATGACTTTGTTATTGTAATATTAAAATATATTCTCATAAAATTATGACATTATTCATATAAAACTACAACTTTATTATTTTATTATTATGACTCCTCATAAAATGATTTTCGTAAAATTTTAACTTTATTATTGTAATATTACTACTTTATTCTTGTAATATTACTACTTTATTCTCCTCAAATCAGATGGGGCATGTTTTAAAATGTTTTCATTCTAAAAAATAAATAATTACCTACTTGAATGAAGCATCTTAGGTTATTTATAGGAATTATAATTATTATAGTTATATAATAGAACTTGCACTTAACTATGCATTTTCAGGAATCTGCATATTTGAATTCATTCACCATATAACCAATATTTATTCTTGATCATATACAATAAAGGGTGAACATGCCAGAATTAAATCCTGCTTTCAGTAACATGTGATTAACATGATAACACATCCAGACTGAACTCTCACTTCCTGTTTTATTTTGTTTTCACTCACCTGCTCACACACCACTTCTCTTCCAGACTTTATCTGTGCTATGTGTGAAGCTTCCCACCATTAATTCCTCCTGTTTAAGAAAATGACCTGTTTTTGTTCGTGAGACTGTCTAAGCCCTGATCTGCTGCCTTGTTATGGTTTTTTTTATTCTCTGATTTTTGCCTGTGGATTCCCTGTAACCTTTGCATTGCTGACTGCCTTTCTGCGTCTGGCCTCTGGCTGCATTAAAAACTGAAAATGTTGATTTGAACTTACGAGTTCTGCCTGATTCCTGCAAGTGAGTCTCTGTTCTTGGTCCAGTCATCAAAGCATCTCAGCCAGTGAGTAAAAACATTTGATTTAGCTAATTAACTAAAGAAATTAACAAAGAAAACAGTTTGCTTTGATGGTGGACTTGTGTCCTCTTTTTATGTTTTCCTGTGAAGGGGACATCTACAGCTTGTCGCCCCTCTTTCATCAACATCTCCGCACATTAAGATGCTGCATAAACTGTTGACTTTCCCACATTGGTTTGTATATCACTGATGATGCGTAACAACGACCTGTGTGAAAACACCAACGGAATCGCACAACCTAATTCCATGGACCTGAACTTCCACTTTCTCAAAACCTTTGGTTTCGTCTTCCTTGTTATTTTATCTCCACTCCCTCTGTGGGTTTTGTTCATACCACATACCGGTTCTCCTGCCTATCCTCCTCACTGGTTAAACCTCCAAGCTAACCTCCACCCACTTTTTTTAATTGAGTCTTAGTTGTATACAATACGACTATGGTTATAGTACACACAAAACCTGCAAAAACCAGCATAACTGTACTGTGATTTGAAAAAGTCGGACAGAATGTAGAATGAGAGAGGTCACAGTGAAGATCTGCTCGACTTAACAGTCATTACCTGCATCTTCCTTTGCTTGATGTAGGCAGGCTCAGCATAGCCACAAAAGAAACGTTTATAGTGCGCCCCCATCAGGCCAGGGAGAGAACGCAACAGCAGCTAGAAGAGGACAAAATCACATTTCTCAAAATGTATCCACACCCATTTGACGAGGGTTTTCCATCAACAAAGTAATGAACTAGTGAATTATTGATGAAGTAAATAATACAGTAATATCTCTAAATCCAGCTACCCCCCCCCCCCCCCCCCCCCCCCCAAACACACACACACACACAAAATATAAGACCTTTTCAAACCATGTTATGCAGAAATCTAAATAATTTTTACAATTTGTAACAGGTCTTATTCAGTATCTTTAATATTTTATATACATGATATGTATATATAAAGATATATAAAAATATAAAGATGGATCTCTGCTCTCAAATGAACCATGACGGCTGGAATATTACTGAATGTGCAGACTCTCCAAATGACGTCACTAACATACCCAGGAAGTGGAGCTCATCCATCTTTATATACTGTCAGTATGTGTATATATAATATACATCCAACCAAACATTGGGTGAAAGATTATTTTCCTCCAATATTATTCATTTGTGTGCGAGACAGAGCAGTACATTTTTTTAAATTTATTTTTATGATACATTATTTTATTTATCTATTCATTTGTTTTTATCATGTAATTTCTCATCTTTTTCTCCTTGGTTCTTCTCTTCCTCCACCCATTCATACCATTATGTGTCAGAATTGTACAGTGGGTGGATCCCATGGAACCCTCTTCCTCCAGGCATGAATCATTCACCCTCACCTGTATGTGGCAGATGGCAGTGAACCTCATCTCTCTGGACACGCTCCCACAGGCGGCTAGTAAGGGTCCTCGTACTCGCTCCAGGGCTGCCTGACTGACAGCAGGTAGGGCTGAGCAGAGGCTCAGGAAGAGGCTAAGGGTGGCTGCCATGACTGGAGGGTGGGGGCTGACCAGGGATGCGTCCAGCAGGGACAGGATGTCGAAGAGCTCATCGTCTGACTGAGGCCGGTAGCGCTGGAGGATTCTCAGCACCTCGCACTGACCCCAAACGTCACACTCCTTCAGCCTGGGAGAAGAGACACACACACACACAGCATGCTCGCTCTGTCAATGGGAAGCGTTTGAAGTAAGTATACGCCTGGGTTAGCTAAAGGAGAGACAGCTCCCAGCAAAGAAATAGTCCAGCATATAACAGTCGCCATCATCAGTGGAGAGTTAATGGCGTTCATAGATTGAAGGACCAACTCTCTGGTAACGTAGTTATGACATTTGAACAAATGATAAAGAAATATTCTATCCCCAGACGTGACTTCTTTCGGTATATTAAGGCACTATGTCTTGCATACGTTAGTTGAGAACCATGAAAGATCTCCGGTTGAAAAATTATTATTTTTAACAGGTAGAGAGGTTTCCGTAAGTTTATTATATAAAGCTATGTATCTCACGACCCCGAATAGGTCTCAGAAGCTTAAAGGCACATGGGAGAAGGAGCTAAATATTATAATTGATGATGAAGAATGGAAGGATGTCTGGAGACATGCTAAATCAATTTCAGTTTGCAATCGTGCCCAAGCAATGCAGTTAAAAATTATACACAGAATGGACATATCCCCCAACCGCAGACATTATTTCAATCCTACTCTCTCACCCACGTGCCTTAAATGCAAGATAGAAACCGGTACCCTAACTCATTGTTTTTGATCATGTCGGAAACTGCAAATGTATTGGTCCAATGTATTATCTGAAATGGAGAAGATATTTGGTTTAAAACTGGAGATGGACCCTGTGTCTCTTATACTGGGCCTCTCAAATCGACGTTTAACATCAAAACATAATAAGAGGCTGTATTGTATTCTTACTTATGCAGCGAGGAAGAGTATTTTATTACAATGGATCAATGAAAGAGTACCAACTGTTAAAGGCTGGCAGGGAGTCGTGTTTGATATAGTGCCATTAGAGTACCTTACATGCATATTACATTTAAAAACAGACCAATTCTATAAAGTCTGGGAAACCTATTTGAACTATGTAGCGCTGGTGTTTTAATATAATGTTGCAGGGATTTTCTTGATTGCTCATACCGTACATGCCTGTATCCCCAAGTATTATTTATCTGAGCTGATGGTTGTTTTTCTTGTTGTTGTTGTTGTTGTGTTTGTTTGCCTGTTTTGCTTTTCATTCCTGTGGACCAAACTATGTATCCATCCTTTACTTGTAAAAGTGGAAAAAATTAATAAAAAAATAAAATAAAATAAAAGTCGCCATCATCTTTCTCTGAACTATAACCTGTCTATAACAGGGTTCAATCCCCTGCTCCTGCAATGTACATGCCGAGATGTCTATGAGCAAGACACTAGGCCCCCACTGTCCACTGTGGATTCACTGTGCGACAGAAAATAAGTACAAATGTACAAATACAGTCCATTTACCATTTTATTTGCTCCAAGGATCCAGGATCCAGATCTGGCACTATTACTTTGCTAGGATTATCATTATTATTATTAATAACTGGTTCTGATATCATTGCTTCCATTATTATTGATAGTGTATCGTTGTAATTTTAACAATCAGTCTGAGGGTGTTTTAAACAATATTTACAGCTGGTTCTGGTCTCTCTTCTCTTCTCCACCTCTCCTTTGTCTCTAGCTCCTGGACAGTCTGTGGCGCTACTTGGCAGTGTCAGATGCACCGATACATAACATGCCATTTAAGGGGCAGTCAATGGCCTCAATTCCTTTGCCATCCAGGAACTGCCTACGCCACATGAGGCCGGGCATTGTCCTGCACCAGATGGGAACCCAGGGCCCACTGCAGCAGCGTAAGGTCTCAAGGGCTCTGGCAGTGCTCCTCCTGTTCCTCCTTGCACACAGGAGCAAATACCAGTCCTGCTGTTTGGTTGCTTCTACGGTCCTGTCTGGCTCTCCTTGTGTAACTGCCTGTCTCCTGGTTTCTCCTCCATGCTCTTGAGACTGTGCTGAGAGACCCCGCAAACCTTCTTGCTACCACACATATGGATGTGCCATCCTGGAGGACCTGGACTACTACTACTAGTGACAAGGACATTAGCAGAACCCAAAACTAGAGAAGAATCAGTCCGGAAGTATCAGGAGACAGCAGCTGTCTGTTGTCAGCACATGTAACACCGTTCCCTTCTTTAGTCTGTCTTGCTTTTGCCTTTCCATTGCCTCTGGTGTCGCTTTCATTTGCACCACAGCATTAAGTGTTTTTGAGTGTTTTGTGTGTCGCTACATCTGCCACAACTGACCTCTTCTGCTGTTTGTCGACCACATTTGTCTGGTTGTTTAGCCATCACCTGCCTATTCGTCTGGACCTGGAAGTCCCACAGGATCTTAGCTTGGTCATTCTCAACCATATTTGGCGGTGTCTTCCATTTTGACTCTCATACTCAGTGCAGATGTTTCTGTACACTATTGTAGCCACTTGGTTTTGGTGTTCCATGTATGCCTCACCTGCCTCCATCGTACACTCTATTATGTACCTCTTCTTTTTTTATTTTGATAGTTATCATAACAGGTTTCTGTGACATTCTGATTACGGGCTAACCTGTTAAGGAGGTGATGTGTGATAGGTTTGTTGATAGCAACTCCTCCCTCCTCTTTCAGGATCTCCTCCAGGGCTCGGAGGCAATTTACCATCACCACTGGGTCTTGGTCCCTCAGCAGACTGTACAGCTCGTTCACCACGGCAGCATCTGGAGGAAGCAAGAACAAGATATATTCACACTTTTTTAAATATTTGAAACAGTGTATCACACTGTATCCTGAAGTTCTAGAACAATCATCCATCCCCTCATTAGACTGTCATACGTACAACTAACAGGCAACATACGAACATTATGGTGCAGGATGAATAAGGAGGAGATATTTCACAATGTGTTCCACACATTCTTCTTCTTCTTCTCAAAATCTGCCATCTACATCATCCATGATGCAGTGTGCAGTTTGAAGAAATACATGTGTCACGATTGTAGCAGTTGATGGAGCAAACAGCAGAGACGTCCATTCTCCTCCCAGATTACTTTACTTTTCACACTTCAGACCCAACCAACGCTGACTCAAGTGACATCTCTAAAGGAAGTCAGAGCAGCAGAGGTGTGTGAGGAGGGAAGGAGCCACACTTGTATCCACTCTCTTAATAACAGGAACATTTATTGATATCTATATAACCATCAATATATATTTAATAAAAACTCCCTAACCAAAAGCTCTTTTGGCTGGGGGCCGAGAGAGAAAGAGAGTGAACTGATGTCTCCAGTCCTGTTTAATCAGCCCGATTATCTTTTAGTGTGCACCAGACCTAAGAGAGAACACTTCTCAGTTTCTACCCACAAACATTGGATGATTAGATACAATGAGCAACAGAGAATTGGAGGGAAAATAAGGAAAATATTCCTAAAAAAAAGACCACAGGATTCATTCTGTAGAATATAGTGTAATTGTATAAACTACACCTATAGTCTTCCCCAAAATAAGCTGCTGTGTCCTGATATTATCCTGTTATTTGCATTAGATCTCATCGCATAAGAGGATTCAGGTCATTCTCATCTCTTATATTCATATTCTTATTCAAATGTAGTGCTCTGACCATATCAGTAGATGATCAGAGCTAACTCTGGGCAAATTGAAAATGTTTCACCCATTACTATTATGACCTGTGTAGATAAAAGCCCAAAAACCACACTTCATTTTTATTTCCTCATCAGTTATTCTGGTTTGTATTCTAGCCCCCCCACCACACACGTGCACCTCACAATGACGTGGCTTTAAAACCTGTCTATAAAAAGATTTGTTTATACGCTATAAGTGTTGTGTAATAAGCTTGATGAAAGCAACAGGTTGAATTGGTTGTTTTCACAAAAAATGTCTCTCACTACTAAAACCTGGTGGAGCTTTGATACTTTTTCCATTAACCTTACAGTCAGGTGAATTGTGCCAGAGCCCCGGATCTGTGGCTGAATGACGGTGACACACCACCCTACCTATCTCAGAGTTAGTTTGGAGATTGTGGAGCTTTGCCCAGCCAAGTACAGCCACCCGCCGCACACAGGCTGCTCTGTCCCTCAGTCCTGCTGTCAGTGGCTGCTCCACGTACTCCACCACACTGGGTAACCTGAGAGGCACAGACACACAATCAGCAGGCCAACAGGCCTGATGTAATGAGAATGACTGAGGTTGATGTGTTTAACACCTCACCTGAGATTGGTCATGTTTCTCAGGGCCAGGCTGCGGACCATGGGGTTGGGATCCTGACAGTCTTTCCTCAGCGTGTTGATGACCAGCAGAGACAGCTCTGGGTTTAAAGTGGCATAGGAACACAGGAAGACATAGACCAGTTTCTTCTGGACTATGTCGACTGTGGCACACGCTTTGACCATTTCGCTGAACAGGCCGGATACATCCACACCCTGCGACATTGCCCTGAGACAGAGAAAGGGAGGTGGGAATAAAATGACAATAACATGTACAAGACAGAAAAAAGACAGACAATGTGCTTTGGATTAAACATTTCACAGATATGAAAGGTTCATTTGAAATAGAAAAAAAATGTGTTTTAAAAAGGGAATACAGAATTTGCCTCAGCCTCTTACTTGGAAATCTGTAGGCATCATAGAAATGGAATGTATGGCAGTCAAACTGTATCAGTCTGCATAATAAAATGTCCATTGAACGCAAGATAAATTAGAATGACAGCCCTGCCTTAAAATCAGATCTTGTTCAACCTGTTTTGTGAGGCCACTGTGCCTATAGACCTTTGAATAACCAAATCTGACAGGTCTATCCGTTGTGCAGAGTGCAGAGTTTTTCCATCAGCTCCATGGTAAAAACTCTGGAGAATGACACAATGAGCCCATGTGAGAAAACAGCACGAGACTCGACAAAGAAATGAAAAATAACAACAAAAAATACAAATATCTATGGATAAGAAGTGGAGCTACACAAGTAGAAGACACTGACGAAGATGTCAAACAGCTTTTAAATGAGAAGATCTCTCAAGTGGATTGAATACGTTATTTCCTGCCCGTACCTGCTGCACAGATATCTGTTGTGAACACGTCTGAGCAGAGAATCTCTTGCTGCATTGTTCATGTGTGAAAGACAAACTCCAGAGAAAGTCCGGATCCAATTCTGCGGACATTCTCCGGAGTTCATGTCTGAAAACGGCTTAACTGAACATTTGTGCCAAATTCGAAAGGATTTTCTTGAGGCATGTTCACGAGGCAAATGTTTTTTTGCCTGGGGACAGTAAACAAATAAAGCTGACCATGCAAATACAGTTGCAAGGAAGAGTATGTACACCTTTGGAAATGATTTAATGCAAATAACACACAAACAGATACAATATTTTGTATCAAGAATTATTTTTATGAACACACCAAGTAAGCATTAACTGTGTACATGTGGATTTAGTAACTGGTCAAACCTCGAAAAGTTCTCTAACCATCTGGATCAGACCTGCACAACTTTCAGGAGGAACTTTGGACTATTCACCCAACAGACTTGCTTCAACTCAGACACTCGTCTTTAATGAATGATGTTCAGGGTCTGGGCTGTGACCCGGCCACTCCACGATATTAGATCATTAGATTTACTTCAATGTTTAGGGCCATTTTTTTGCTGCATAACCCAACTTATACTCATCCTCAGCTGGCAGTCAGCCACCCTGACGCTATCCTATAGTCCTCTTTGCTCTTTGGCAAACTTCAGGTGCAGTGATGTTTTTTTGGGGAGAGCAGTTTCCACTTTCCATAATTTATAACCTCATAAACAGCGACATTGATCAGCCCCAGTGTTTCATTAAAGCCTTTAGCTGATACTCTGGGCTTGTTTTTTACCTCACTGATCTGAGTGCTCGCTTCTAGGGAGAGTAGTTGCAGAACTAAATCCACCTATAGACAGTTAATCTGTTTTTCTCCATGTGGACAGATGAATATCTCTCTTTGACCTGACTGTGCAACTCTTTCCATCTTTATGCATGTCAATTCAGCCCCCCTGTCCCTCTCTTCTCTGCCCTCTTTTCAACCAACCTCTCCTCTCTCCCCCATTTTTCTTCGCTCCCCCAAACCAGTTGAGGCAGATGGCAGCCCACATTAGGTCTAGTTCTAGAGGCGTCTTCCAGCTAATGAGGGAGCTTCTTGTCTCCACAGTCTGCTTGTTGTGGGAACTGTTATGTTTCTCTTTAATATTGTTTGGTATCAACATTGCTATGTAAAGTGCCTTGAGATGATGTATGTTGTGATTTACTATGCTATAGTAACTGATAAACTTGAATTCAGTTGGACAGTTCTTGATCTGAGGTGTCTTTTCTTACATCAGCATCCTAACTCCACTGATCTTTTGTTGATGTCATTAGCTGAGGGGTTCACATGCATTATACAACCTACTCTGGATTTTTGAATGGTATAGTTAGTGTGGACAAGAACGATAGAATTATTTGTGTGTGGTTACTTTAAACAGATTGTGATTTTTTCAGTACTGTAATTTATATATATATATAAAGACAGATTTATACACATATGCAGGAAATTCCACTGGTATCACTCCAGTATCTATCTGTCCGTCCGTCCGTCCGTCACCTACCTGATGACTTTGAGGATGGTGTTCCTGTATCGCAGCTGGTCAGACTGAACGTTAGGGTTGGAAAGAGCTCTCCTCAGCTCCCTCACCGTGTCCTCACTGCCCAAATAAGGCATGGTGGCCACAGATAGCCTGCACGCTAACGAAGAAGACAACACACAACGTTAAACATTAGTTTACTCAACAAAAAACAACAGAGCCTGCTCACAATTGATTGACATGAAGACAATGTACATTTAAAGGTCCAGTGTGTAAGATTTAGGTGAAAGGGATTTTTGGCAGAAAATAGTGATGTTTTCATTGGTGTTTCATCTAAATTGTATGAATTGTTCTTTACCATAAAATGGGCCTTTATATTAAAAAACTTTATAACAACATGGAGGGGGGTCCTCTCTGTGGAGGCCGCCATGTTTTTTACTGTCGTCCAAACTGGACAAACTAAATCTTTTGCGTTTTCATGACAACTGAAGTTCACCACAGGTTCTCTTTCATGTTGGGAAGGAGAGGGTGAGGTGAGGAGTGTTCAGCTGCAACATGAAACTTCACCTCTAGATGTGACTAAATTCTACACACTGATCCTTTAACAGGTTCCTACAGAATAATCACACAACAGAGGAGTATAGTCAGGCTTTAATCAAAGGTATTACATACTTGAAAATTGTAATTGAGGCTCTTATCAGAGACGAGAAGAGAATAAACCAAGATATCTTAAGTCAGGTTATAATCGTTAATATTACAGACAAGATGAGAATAATACTTTGTGTGGTATTTAATATAAATACACATTCTATTTGGTATTGTGAGTACTACAGTCCAGAGGAGGAGCAGTCAGGCTTTATCGGAATGATCACAGAGGAGAATAAGCTGTCACCGGGCTTTAGTTGTGCAAATCAGAGTCAAGGCTGAAAGTTGACGTGTCAACGCAGTAAAAGTCAAACACCACTTGCTGCATGTCATTATAGTTAACGCAGTGATGGGTGAGGAACATTACCGTTCAATACTTCAGACACAGGACCTGCTGGATGACTGGTTTGTTTACAAAGCGAGCTCACTTCCGCGTTTCTTCTTCTCCCGCCTCATGCCTCTCCGTATGCTGCCGCATGCTGCCCTCAGCTGGTTGAAGTGGGAATAGCACTCCATCGTTCACCAGCACCAGCAGCCGCGTATCCTTTGGGATTTAAACCATAACCAGACCCTTTCAAAATAAACGATCTAATCTAGCTTTTCTGTTTTTCACACATCTCCAAATCCAAGCTTCTTCCACTAGACAAAATGTATTTTAATTTTAGAAACCCATAATCCTAGTTCACCTCTCTCCACCGTCTGTTCAAATAACTTTTTGCACATTTGTGTTGTACAAACGTTTTATTTTATGTACAAAAGTTTTTTTCTACTTGCTTGTGCAATCATCCTGTGCCACTGCACCTTACTTTGTAACATTTCTATAAAAAACACTGCAGTGAAAGGGGTATATAAATACTCAGGATTTTACTTATAATTGCATTTATTTATTTGATCTGCTGTCACATCTGAATTTCCCAGGTGTGTGGATCAATAAAGAACTATCTCATCTTATCTTATCCATACCCTGGAAATGAAAATGAAATTCGTCAGTCATACAAATTCAGCACCTATTTGAACAACAGGAAGAGAAACATAAAATATAAGAATAATTACAGAATCGTGTGATCTATGGTGTCAAATGCGGCACTACAATCCAGCAGTACAAGTATAGAGACAAGTCCTTTATCTAAAGTAGTGAAAAGGTCATTTGTAACTTTTAATAGAGCTGTTTCTGTCCTGTGATGGATTCTAAATCCTGACTGAAAGTCTTCAAACAAACCTTCACTATCTAAGTAACCAACAGCTGGTTAGCAACAGCTTTGTCAAGGATTTTGGAAAATGAAGGGCAGGTCGGATATGGGTCTATTATTAACTAAAACCTCTGGATCTAGAGTGGGCTCTTAGCAGAGGTTTGATAACAGCTGCCTTAAAAGCTTGTGGTACGTAGCCAGATAACAAAGACATATTAATCAGATTTATTATGGAACTGTCAATTAGGGTGAAAACTTCCCTAAATAGTCTAGTTGGGACAGAGTCTAATAGATAAGTTGTTGGTTTAGAGGATGAAACTAATAAGGTCAGTTCAGGAAGATCAATTGGTCCAAATATAAATCTGCTGCAACAAGTGGTTCAATGGTTTCTGTATAGACAATGTATCTTTGCTATTGATTTCCCTGATGGTTATAATTTTATTCATCAAAACATGCACTCAAATAAAACCTGTAAAAGCTGGGCCAGTTTCAGCTGGCTGGCATTTATTGCAGTTGGACATAGGCCAGTCCCCATAGTTATTATTAAATTATAACTTAGAAAAGTAGTTATTATTACAATATTACATCACTTCTTCAGCAGTTATTACGACATTATTATCCAGTACAAGGTAGTTACTATTACATCATTACATGCAGCATTATTACCAAAACAGTACACTGAAGCCATTTTGAGTTATGACCTGCAGAGGATGTCCAGAGAATTGCGTCCAAACTTTTGTACGTTATGTAATTAATGTATTAATTCCACTGCTGAGATCAACACTACTGGTGTCGGCTCACATCACCAAAAACTCTTTCTCAGTGTTGTTTGAATATCGTAAAATAAACACACAAAATGATGATAAAAAATGCCATTATTAAAAGTATAAATGAAAAAAGATTTCTGGGTGTGATCACAAAATCTCCTGGAAACCACATATAACATATATATGATCAAAATTAGCAAAACAGCATTACAGTTTGGGGAAAAGGTTGACATGTTCTGCACTCTGTATTACTGGTATTACCATATTTCAATTATTGTGTTGAGGTATGAGAAACTCCTAAAAAATCGAAAGGAGTATGAGGATCGTACATGATGACAGATGTGTATATGCATTGAAACTCATAGATCTGGTGACGACACATATAATGTACAAAGCAAGAAATATCTATTTCCAACTGTTTTGCACAAAGGTCGTAACTTGAGAGGGAAAAAAACATTATTATTCTCACAGAAGTATGTGTGCATATGAATCTGTGAGATTTCAGACAGTTTAAAAAGATCTGCAAAGACTATGATTATAAGAGGATCAGAAGACAATGAGAGGAATGGAAAGCATGTTGACACACGTGAGAAGAGGAGAAGACAACAGTGATGTAGTGAATGGATGGATGAGAACTTTTGGGAGCAGGAGGACAAGACCAGCAGGTTACTTCTCTTTTTCAGACAGTAAATTAAATGAATCCATATTTTCATTTATGTTACTGAACATTTACTTGGCTATGTATTTTCTTTTCTTCTAGACTACTTTGGTTTTTGATTATCTATTTTGTGATTTCTTTTTCTTCCAATTTTTTTATTTCATCTTTTAAAAACGTTTGCAAATAACTAAACTAAACTAAAGTCAAACTATATCAAACTAAACAGAGATGCTCCTCTTGACATGGAGGATATCAAGCACTGTTGACTTTGTTATTAAAACAGGATTCATCAGAGGAGTGTGGAATAGATGAGGAACCATTCGGGTCCACACTCCAGTTCGGAAGGTGGCGGTGATGCATCAAGAAGTCGGTTACCAACCACCATCAAATAATCCGAACAAAGAAGACGAGGCAGGAGAAGCAGCGGAGACAGAAGCAGAAGAAGCAGAAGAATCATCTGACAGCGAACAGTGGCGACAAGCACCATGCGTACGCGTAAGAAAAGTTGGGATCAGCGCCGAAGAGAAAGGAAACTAAGAATGCGCGAAGTCATAGCCAATGAAACACCGGAGCAGAGAGAGATCCGTCTGGATCATCTCCGGAGATACAGGAAGCAGGTCAGAGACTCGGAAACACCGGAGGAGAGAGAGGTGCGCCGCGCATACAACCGAGACAAGATGCGACGGGTTCTCGCCAGGAAAAGGAAAGAGAAGATGATCACTGAAGAGCAGCAGCAACCGCAACACGGGAGAAACACACAGCGAGCCAGAGCCTCTGGAGGAGCAGGGCAGAGGGCCACCGGCCAGAGCCGGAGACATGTGCGGCGAACCTGGGAAACACTGGAGGAGGCAGCCGAACGCCTCATGGGTGACCGATGGAAGTACCTGGAGACACTGATGGCTGAGAGGAAGAGCGGGATTTCTGTGGCGGAGGCGTCGGATATGTTCCCGGATGAGATCAGACGAGGCCTCATACATGTTTGCTGTCTGTGTAATCGGTTACTCTTCCAGAAGTGTGAGGCGCAGCTCCCCGAGGTCAAGTTAGAAGACACTGCAGCTGATGGATTCCTACCGGATCAGACAGGCGAGAACTTTGGTAAAACGTCAGACGGCCCCTGTCCTCATCACGACACTGTGCAGTTGTCTGTAGTATAATGTAAAACTTTATTTTTTGCTCATCCTAGAGACACTGCATTGTTGTTGTTGTCTGCTAACTGTTAACATCTTGAATTCAAAAAGTCAGCCCAGGCATCCTGATTTATTTTTTCATGTAAAAGGCTGAACAGGCCTGGACCCATGTTGCACCTGTTTTGTGTCGGAGGGTCACAGGAGCCTGAATTGATGTTGTGCCAAAGACACAACTTTTACCACACGTGAGCTGGATAGTTGGACTGATTTACTGTCGGCTATCAACGAAGGTGAAGCATGAACTGAAAATATAAATCCCATCAGAAGAGGACCGGTGGGGTCAGAAGTCACGGCGGCAGAGAACAGTGGTGAGACTGGATGCAGATCAGCTCACAGGGGCCTGAATCTGATCCCAGTCCTGCTGTGGAGGTCAGAGTGCACAAGATGTCCAGCTTAGAAACAGTGGACCGCAGATACCCTGAACCAAATACACTGAGCAGACTTTCTTTTTGACATTTAGAACTTTGAATTTCCATGAGTTCAAGAATCACAAAAATTGTGTTTTATTGCCAAGCAGGTTTACACATAAAGGTTCACATAAAAGGAATTTGCTGCGGTGTATTTGTGCAAGTATAAATATTAAACATAAATACATAAAAAGTACTATATGCAGAAATAGTTAAAAACGTATGTACTTGTAGATTCAGATTGCTCAAATCATTTTGCTTTGCAAATGTATTGTCACATTCCTTTACTAATAAACACTACTTGATACATTTTCCCATTTTTGGTATTGTGCATGGTCAGAAAGTTGTTATAACATCACACACCGTCCTTACATCAGATGAAGTGATTACTGTATAGGTACTTTTAATACTCGTGTGGACACTGATAATGATAGGCTAAGGGCCGCATTATTTCAAGATTAGACTCCATTGGATTCAGTCTGTGCATAAACTCGCTCATTTTTTAACCACACCCATGACCTTGTTTTGTCATATAGTGTCAAAATGTAACATTTAATAGCTTCCACATAATCCTCTTCTATCAGAGCCTAGTTTAGTAACCTATGATGGGATGTGATGTTCGCCTACATGGCCTTAATTAAAAACTCCTTTCCTAGATGTCTATCTGATACTGCTGTCGCTACATTTAATGAAATGATTCCATTGGCATTTAACTCAAAAGCATGCTTCAATATGACAGGAGTCCTTTAAAAACTAGTTCCACTATCAGTTATCTTGTAGAAAGCACTGCAGACTTGTTACAAGCAGTCTATGGTTACAAGTAACGCTAGACTCCATAGCGCCTCGAAATGAAGCTTGTAAAACATAGGAAATTAGCTTCTTGGTATAATCCCAACAGGCGTGACATCATGAAAACTTGAAAGGAGTGGTGCTCCAACAATTTGATGAAATTCACCTAGCCTGGAAAGATAGTCGGACATATGTGAGAAGGCCCTCTGAAATACCAGAGCTGCCTACTCTGCATTAATAGAGGAAGATAAAAACAGCCCCATGTTTCCCTTCAGAATTATAGCAAGGCTGATGGAGACGTTACTCTATTGAACTCAGTATTCCTCCAACTCTTAACAATGGTTTTATATGTTTCTCTCATGATACGTTTGTAACTATTCAAAACAAAATCACCATCTACCACCTTCAATTGATGCTGATCTCCACTTCAGCTCTCACTTCAGCTCTCTCATCTTCTAAACCAGCAACTTCTCTTTTAGACCTCATTCCAACAAAGCTCCTCAAAGAAATTCTGCCTTTCACAAATAACACTTTACTGAATACAATCAATCCATCATTATCAGGCTATGTCAAAAGTCAAAGTCAGCTTTACTGTCAATTTCTGCAATACATACACAGACATATTGAGGAATTGAAAGTGCTCATACTCTCGGTCTCCCCAGCAACACATATTTAAGTAAAAAACAATAACACTGAATAAAAAACAAGTCTTAATATGAGAAAATATTACAAAAATATTAAAGAAGTATAAGGAGAAGGTATAAATATAAAATATATACTATTTTGTGCAAAAAAGAAGCAAAAACAGTAAACTTTAAGTATGAAATATAAATTATAAACACAAATAACAGAGACAGTGTACCACCAGGCTCGCCGTAATTACATTACATACACTCCTCTGACCTCCCCTTTCTTTCTAAAGTCCCTCACTAATCAGCGGCTTGTGAACAATGATGTTATGGAATCTTATCAGACATGTCTTTAGGAAACAGTATACATAGATATATACATACACCAGTTGTCATCAAGCTAAACAGGAAAGAGAAATTGTAATCAGAAGACTGAAAAAGATCAAGTCAAAATAAGACATACTAAAATGAAGTTATTATTATTATTGGGATTAAACAGGACCCATCAGAGGAAGAATAGGTTAACAATCATTCAGATCCACACTCCAGTCCAGGAGATGGCAGTAATGCACCAAGAAGTTATTGCAACCACCGTGAGAAATGAAAAGAAAAGAAAGAGAACGAAGCCGTATTGACAGGCGATTGAACGGTCACGTCAGACTTCAGTGACATCATCCTCTACCTGAAGCATCGTCTATCGAACGAGCGGAGAGAAGCACCATGCGCACACGGAAGAAAAGTTGGGACCAGCGCCGGAGAGAACGGAAGCTGAAGATGCGAGAAGCCATGGCCAGTGAAACACCGGAGCAGAGAGAGGTCCGCCTGGATCATCTCCGGAGATACATGAAGCAGGTCCGAGCCTCGGAAACACCGGAGCAGAGGCAGATACGCCTCGCTGACAACAGAGACAAGATGCGACGGGTCCGTGCCAGGAAAAGGAAACAGACAGTGACCATTCAGCAACCGCAACACAAGAGAAACACACAGCGAGCCAGAGCCTCTGGAGGAGCAGGGCAGAGGGCCACCGGCCAGAGCCGGAGACATGTGCGGCGAACCTGGGAAACACTGGAGGAGGCAGCCGAACGCCTCATGGGTGACCGATGGAAGTACCTGGAGACACTGATGGCTGAGAGGAAGAGCGGGATTTCTGTGGCGGAGGCGTCGGATATGTTCCCGGATGAGATCAGACGAGGCCTCATACATGTTTGCTGTCTGTGTAATCGGTTACTCTTCCAGAAGTGTGAGGCGCAGCTCCCCGAGGTCAAGTTAGAAGACACTGCAGCTGATGGATTCCTACCGGATCAGACATGCGAGAACGATATCCGACATAGCAGCTGTCCCCATCAGGACACTGTTCAGTTGTGTGTAATATAATGTCCAACTTTTTTTTTTTACTCAGCCTCTAACTGATAATCTATTTAGAATTTTAAAAGTCAGCCCAGGCATCCTGTTGTATCTTTCAACTGAAAGGTTGAACCTTCCACATCAATGAAGAGGAACCACTGTGTTGGATCCATGTTCCATCATCAGAAATAAATCCACACAACTTGTGAACAGGTGTAAGCTAGATAGTTTTGATAGCAGTGCTGTTAGCTATCAATGGACGCACAGCATGAAATCAAATATCCCTAACATCAGAAGAGGACAGGTTCAACAGAGGGACTTGATGCAGATCAGCTCGGAGGGGCCTTTATCAGGCACTTTAGCTGCTGTGGACTTCAGAGCCTACAGGTGGACCGCAGATACCCTGTAAATCAACGAGTGAACCAAAGAGAGTCAGAGGACTTTCTTTTTGACATTTACAACTTGGCTTTACCAGATATGTTAAAGAAGAAAGACTTAAAACCTTGTGTACTTGGAGATTCAGATTGCTCAAATCATTTGTCTTTGTAAATATACTGTCAAATCCCTTTATTAATAAAAGTATTTTATGCCTCCGTGCCAATGACAACCAGTGGCCGGAGGCATTATGTTTTGGATTTGTCCGTACTTCAGTCTGTCCCACTCTTGTGACAGGACATCTCAAGAACAACTTGAGAGAATTTCTAGGTTTTTGTGGTCAAAGGTCAAGGTCACTGACCGCACAAACAATCAATTGACTCAAGTTTCAGAAAGTTATGCACTTAAAGTTAATATTAGTTACTGTATGTGGTGTAGTACACAACAGCAGTTCACAGTATGTTTCTTTCTTACTTGACCATAACATCTTAAGCTCAGCTTGAGGGAATGTTTTTAAAATCCAAACATTCACTTAGACTCAAGGAGAAACTAATGAGAAATTGTTTTTTTTGCACAAATGGTCACTTGGACTGAAGATGTGAAGTGATTAGATCCAGATGACCTCACGTTCCTGTGAATGTGATATATCAGGACTGGCTGTAGAGAATTTCGTTACATCTGGCACCTTTCACTTGGACTCATGGATGACCTAATTAAAATATGGTGTTTGAAGGTCACTGCCACCTCTCAAAACACATTTAGCCTTGTTGTGAATGTGACATGCAGAAACACCTAAAGTCCTGGAGAAAGTTGCTGCTAATCAGCTGCTTCAGAACAATAATGTGTATGAAAACCTTAAGTTACGTTTTAGGGCTCTTCACAGCACAGAGACAGTTGTGGTAAAGTCACAAATTTGATTTATGTGCTTACATCAGGAAACATTGTACATTTCCATTGCTATGAGGATCGATACCCAGTTGTACTTATCAAAAAACCCAGAACAAAGTAACCAACTAATCTTCAAGGATCTTTTAAGGCCATAAAAACCAGAATGACCGGTAATTTGCTCTCATCAAACTCGTACTGAAGAGTTTTACACTTCAGAAATGTAATATCCAATGATATACCTACTCTGGATGGCATCATCCCTGCTGCCAGAGAAACAGCCAGTATTCTGGGAGTTATCTTAGATCCGGACTTTGATTCTCATTAAAGAACCAAGAATTGAGATCAAATTTCTCCTCTATCAGTTTCACTATAATGATTTCCTGTTACATTCAAAGCCCTTAATTATATGGCACCATCATACCTTAAAGAGCTCATTGTACAGTACTAGAACCACAAGAACACTGCGCTCCCAGAATTCAGGCTAACTTGTCGTCCCTAAAGTCTACCAAATTAGAGGGGGAGCCTTGTCTCAGGTCAGCCTTTGGTTAGCTTGCATTCTGCTATAGGCCTAGATTGTTAGGGGACATGACACACACCTTGTCTTTCCAGCTCTCCCTCCTTATCATAATGTCTCATCAACATGTTACTCGCTTGACTTCTCCCCCTGAGTCTTTGTGCTTAATCTTTGCAGATCCACATCGCTGATCGTGATGGTGGACCACGGTGCCAGCTGATTCTGGACTGATTACAACTAGATTGTAACGATATATGCCTTGCCACATATACTGCCATTACTTACCTCACTTACTTCACTATTTTTACAATTGCCATTGCTGCTCCCATGATCATCTTTCAGACTTTATATTTTTGTATAAATACATTCAAAATTAATTCAATTAGTTATTTTGCTGATGCACTTTGTTACAAGCAACATCTGTTAGGCTTCTGTTAATCCTGGGGGGGTTTCCACACTCCTGTTGAGGGTTAAGAACAGGGGCTGAGGCTAATTGTTATTTGTGATTATGACAAATAAAATAAAAAATTAAATTTTGATTAGGTGTTCCTGAGGTCAAGTATTGAAGGGACAGACAACCCAAAACCACAATGCCTCCAGCCACAGCTGATGTTTATAAAATATTTGCCTCAGTGACAATGGAAGTGGTCAGGTCACATTTAAAGCATTTTCTTTAAATCAAACTGTTCAAAGTGGAAAATTGTTCCCACTACACTCACACAGACAGCCAGTGTTTCATTCTCAGTTGATGGTTTTATTGATTGTGAAAAGGAAATCTACAAATGCAGCTTTAGGCCTCCCAGCAGGTCCGACCCCAATCCAAAGGCAAACATCCACTCCACCTGTCCCCGCTGGCCGGGGTTTAAAAGGCAGAACTTCATTAATAAGGAAAGGTGGGAGGGACTCAGTGCTGGACGGCCAATCAACTGACACAGACGGCCATTCTGAACACCACCCAGCTGCTCCAAAGGAAGCTGCTCAAACCTTCCTTTGGGCTGTGTGGGTAGAGCCAGGTGACATTATACATTCATTAACATGACATTAACATCATCCGATTTCCGAAAAAAGTCAAGAAAAACCTCTGCTCCACTTCCCCACTACAAAGCACCCCAGTCTCACGATAAAATATTCAAACACACACACATTCACTCACAATCTTCATGACTCGCTGAATTTGGCAAGATTGATGCGGAATGTTTTCCCTCAAGAATAGTTTCTTATTTAGCATTCAGATAAATTATATAAAGTCACCATGGTTTAAGGGAAAGATGGAAGTGCCGATCTAAATAGAACGGGGAGGGCGAGTACAGCACACCACCCCAATTTACATTTCTTTCCAAAGATGGATCAATATTGTCTGCTGTCCATTTCTTCTCCCACTGGAAAAGATGACAGTGATTTTTGTCTGTGCTCTTAGCAACATGATTGAAAAGGGGACAAGATGGACAGCAACATCACACACACACCCGCACACACACACACACACACAAACAAAGGACCAGTGTCAGTGGAGCGACAGTGTCTATGACAAATTGGGGCTGGGAGAAGGGCTGGTGGAGCTGTTGTCCTGATTTGCTGCCTGGCTTCCTCGTGGTGGGACCTCGATAATGCGGGGCTTGTCAATGATGCGAGCATGGCGGTCGCCTTTCTCTACGATCCCAATTATCCACGCCCCTGAACCTCCAGCTCCGGAGCTCTGGCTCTTCATCTCGGAACAAAACTTGGCTGCCTGCTCCCGAGGTAGACACACCAGCAGCCCACCTTGAGTAATGGGGAGGAAAAGAGATTTTATGTCAATATATAGATTATCACTTCAACCATTCACATCAAAGTTAAAATCAGCTTTGTGGGAAAAAAAATACATTGTTCACATGGTCATTGAAAGACAAGACAACATTTATTTCATACCAGAAGTCTCTGCTGATGTGCCCTGAATCAGGTTGAACAGGTTGCCACAGGCTTTACTGATAGCAGTCATCTTGGCTATGATCGGCAGGTTGTGGATGACAAAGGCCACCTCATTTCGTTGCTGTGCCGCCAGGTTGTTGGCGTGCCCCAACAACCCGAAACCTGTCACGTCTGTTGCAGCGTGGGCCTGGAACTTGTGCATTAGGCCTGCCGCTGGAGACACAAACATGAATATGAGCCGGATTGCACAAAAAGTCGACCAAATCTAAGGAAACAATGGTAGGGCCAGTAATGTTCAATTTATTATTTACCATTATGTGTGAATTCAGATATGAGGGCCTAACAGAACAGCTGTAAATGAAATGATGAATACATTGTCATGTGCAGTGAGCACTGCAGGACATACGGATCAAAGTGCAGTGTACCTGTGCGGTTAAGTGTTGCCATGGAGAACATGGCTTCCTGATAGGCCTCTTTTACTTCCTCTTTGGTGACAACTAGTTTGATCTTGTTCCACCTTTCAGGCTGATGAGAGGTACAGATAATGAAAATGTCATCATTTCATGACAATGATCAAGATATTGTTGGTGTAAACAGAATAGAGTAGCTAACCTGATCCAGCCACTGGTGAGCATTCACAGCCACTTGCGTCCCCAGAGGTTTAGTAAGGACCAAGACGTCCCCTGGTACTGCACCATCTGGCCTGGAAAAAAAACAAACGGGAAACATTTGCATTGTGACAAAACTTGTTTAAAAAAAAAAGTCCATATGCAAATGATTATCAATATGCAAGTTAGTATTTTTTTGGTATTATAAGACAAAATCTACATTTTCCACTTTCCAGCTGTTTATTTGAAAAAACAACTTTATTTTCTTGTACAATGCAATAATATCTACATTCTCAGAAGTTCAAACTTTATTTAAGGTATCTTAAATGACCCTAATAGAGATTTACGACCCTCTAGTAAACCAAGAGGAGAAGAAGAAGAATGGCTCCTTCCTGTTTTCTCTTCAGGTTCATACAGCCGTGATGTGCTGCTGTTCCATGTGAAGTCACCTTTACAAAGTTTGCAGCTAACCGTCTCTAATGGTTTTAATGTAAATGATTTCACAGTTTTGACAACTTGTCTCTGCTGCATCTTGGCTCCGCCATTTTTTAAACGTTAACTCCTGAGAGGAGACGCGTTTTCACGTGAGCTGAACAAAGCACGGGATTGGTTGGTTTACAGCCCTAACCTCAGGAGATGTGTGTACCGTGCATTATAACAAACCTGACGAATCGATTACTAAATTAGTTGCCAATTTTTATAATCGATTTAATCGTTTAGTTGCTGGAGCCCTAGTGGACACTGTACCTTCTATGTGCTGGCTGACATGAATGATCAACTAGATTCTGTTAGGGGCTTATAAAATGCATTCAGGGAAGAGAAAGACTGAAGTTGGACTACATGAGACAACACATTTTTTTAATTTTAAATAGGTCTTTAAAAAAATCTTTTTTTAAAACTTACATGAAAAAAACATAAATTAACTCAGATCATTGAAAAAGGGATTATTTAATCCACACCATATGTGTATGACTCACATGATGAACTCGTTCGGCTGGCAGACGACTGATGCTACTCCTCCTACAATGATCCAGGGGTTGATTACAGTCTGGCCACCTGTCACAGAAGTACCCCCCTCCTCTGCTGCATCACGAAACCCTTGAATCATCAGCGGCATGACTCGCTCACGATCCTGTGTGATACACGTACATACAGACTGCATTGAATCATGACAAGAGATCTGAGAGACATCAACATATGTACCTGTGACATTAATAGAGGATAAACAAGAGTGGCAAAAAAAGAATGAAAAGATTTTTGGCGTTCGGCCTTGAACACACTACCTTGTCATTCATCTTCTGGCTGACGCTCAGCAGCATCAGCATGTTGTCACATTCTGTAATACCCATGGCGTAGAGATCACTGAGGACGTTAGCACAAGCTATCCTGCCCTGAGAGACAAAAAAAAAGAGACGGAGAGAGAAAGGGAGAGAGACAGAGAGCAAAAAATGGTCAAGAGTTTTGTCACCGTTTCTGTATCTGACAAATTTTCAATTTTGAGTCAGGTTGGAACCCAATCTTTCTGTCTCACCTCCTGAATTATATACCATCTTTTCCTTTCTACTATTATCAGGTGCACTGCTTATCTAATAATGGTACCAGCATTGAGACAAAATGTGAAGAGCTGCACACACACAACATAACCTTTGATTTAAACTTACGCACATGCCCACACACCCACACACACACAGCATAAATATGTATGTAAAAAATTGTCATTGCACCTAATTATTTCATTTAAGAGTACACATGCTTGTTGGGAAAGCAGTGCAGAACCCTGAGTAACCAAGTACAATGTTACATAATGAATAGTAAACATGCATTCTCATGATCATATACACATTCACACTAAAGGTGATTTTGAAATGCACATGCCAAAGTCTAACTGTGAGGCCGTCTGTTGCTTGGTTTCAAATGAATCAGTAATGCAGTGAGTGTCTAGTCAAGGTTCGTTTGTGACACATTCCGATCTGAATTAGTTTTTCACAAGCTTATGAGTGGGCTGATATTTTTTCCTGTAGTAATTGTGCAAGCTTCCCTGTTTTTGTGTTTAGTATATATCTAACAGGTGATAGCGCTAAAGAGCAGCAGCCCGGTGTTGCCTCCCAAATCCTCATAGAGACACACGAGGGGCTAATGCAGGGAAACACCAGCCAGTGACTCACCATCATGTAGGGATCCTCCACCAGAGGGTAGAAAAAGTCTGTGGTCTGGACTAGTGAGAGTCCTCCATGTCTCAGGGGAATCACACAGCAGTCCATCCCTACACCTGCAAACACACCACAGTGAGGAGGAGGAGGAGGGAGACAAGTGATGACAATGCAACAGCCTCGCATAACTATCTATTTCAAGTGTGAAGAGTGAGAATACTTCTTCTGTAGTACTTGAGCTGTATGTGTGTTGTTTACTAAAGGTAGTATTGATTACAGGACAGATTTCAGGGACTGCATTGTGTGAAGGGTAGGGGGTACTTACTCTTCACCTGTAAAGACTTGGATCTAAGCGCACCATCAGAATCGGGTTTACAGATACAAGGAATATGCTGTAGTACATTTGTGGCAAGTATAAATCAAAAAAATAATAATAGGAAACAAAAATGAAATATAAAAAATACTATAAGCACCAGAGGAGGCATTGCGCAGTGTGTTGTCAGTGTCTTCACTCAGGCTTGTCACACTCACTTCCTAGAAGTGCTGGATCACGAACATGACCTTTGAACTCCATTTACCAACTCTACTGTCATGAATTAGTTCTGCTGAATCATGCTTACACATTAGTAACTCGACGACTCACAGGACTCGTGTCCTCTTCTCGTGCTCGCTTTTATTTGTCATTACCATTTAGGAAGTAGCTTAGCCACAGTGTATTTAGTTTAAGTATACACGTGTCTAATAAGTGTGGGTAATTAAAGGACTGGTTATATGACCCCATAGCTGTCAAGTGAGCCGCAATTAGTTAACGTAAGCTAGCAGGGTTAGCTGCGGTCCCGCTAGCTAATTGACGCGAACCAGCGGCTCTGACAGGGTGTGCGGGGTAGCGAGCTCTGCTAACTACGAATTCGATCCTCACCGAGCCGGGGGCCGGGCAACTGTTGGACGAACTCCGATGCTTGGTCCTCGGCCTTCCGCGTCTGGTCAGCCCGGTCCGGCTCCAGTCCCGCCAGGAGTTTGAGCAGAGCCTCCTGCGGGACCTTGCAGCCTCATCCCTTCAGGTCCGAGAAGGCTGTGAGACGGAACCCGCGCTCCAGGCCGTGCTCCTCGGGTTTGAAAGGCTTGTATCCCGGGGGGAAACAGCCATCAGACCCAACAACCTCCGACGAGGCCGGCGGGGAAATGGAACCTGACATGTTTGCCTCAACGCCACCTCAGACACGCGGCGTCAGTCCCCGGAGTCTGGCGAATACAGACGCGACGGTGAATGGAGCGTGTGTCCGACGAAGGAAATGTGAAGCCAACGCAACTTCCTGTTGGGACATTCACCGTGTAAATCCACAGTGTATGAAATTCACAAAGGCATCATTACACAACCCTTCCATAATACACTAACATAAGACTTTGAATTGTAGTATATTATATTAAATTAAATTAAATGTAACCCATAGCGAAGGCATCGTCGTCAGAGGCACAGGAGCAAACGTCTTATTTTGAAGGAGAACTTGACAACTCTAGTTTCCTGCGTGTCGCTGTTTGACTTGACGCAGCTCAGGACGGATGGACTGGTTCTTAAATAAAGACACATAGAGACAAAGTAGAATCATAGAGCACAAAAAGACAAGCCGGACACTGTCTACTTCCCGTGGGGTGTCAGTGAGCAGTCTTTTTTTGTTTAAATATACACTTTACAATATATGGCAATTCACTTGTGTCATATATAAGCTCTAAATAGAACCGAACACATAATGAATACAACTGTGGAACTTCAGTACAGTCAAGTGAGTGTAAACTGCCTCGCTCCCAGACAGAAGATCATCTAGCTTTTTTCATTCAAATGAAGTGCGATTTTAATGAGAAAAGCTTTTAAAGCCCAGTCCTAATTCCAACATCAAAACGTTCAGCTAATGAGAGACATATTTGTGGAGTGGGCTGGGCAGAGAGGAAGAGGAAGACACAGTAGATGGTGGTAATGCCCGGCCCAGGTAAAAACCTGACCGCAACATGATGAATGAGTCCCCCCTCTTCTTAGCTCCCAAGAACCACCAGAAACAAATGATTGCAGCCTGTTTAAAGGTTTATTTAATTTGTATTGCTTCGTTTGCTTTGTGGGTCAACACCAAAACAACAAACAAAAAATAACCTATATGTGAGCAACCTTACCTTCTTAAATTAAAGACACAAAAAGACAAGTTACTAACCTAAATCCTAATCCAAAAACAAGAGAAAACAAGGGTTAAACAAAAATGCTACCCACCCCTATCAAACAGGGCTGGTACATCAAGTAACAGATCTTAACACATCAACACAAGTATTATTCTGGCTGGCAGTTGCAGGAGGAGAGACCATAGGAGCTGGGGGAAGCCAGCCTCAAACTTGCAAACCTGCAAACTTGGAGGCTGGAACCAATCAGCTCCCTGGAAACAAACCTACACAATAATTCAATCAGGAAGGTGAGAGATCCACAACAAAGGCACAGTAGATTAAAGAAAATACGTAAAGGACATTTGTATGACCTTAGTCGTACCACATCACATTCCTTTGATCCTTTCAAGAATAACAAAGATCTATAAATCAAGACAGGTCAGCATTCATCACATTTTGGCATACTTTCAGTATGTAAATGCTTCTACTCACACAACTTTTTGTTAAAATGCAACCAAGCAACTATTGAACTCAACGTTATGTCCTAGCATGGACAATAAGAAAACCAAGAGGAAGGAGAAGAGACATCCACAGGTGGTCAATGTACATACCTTTATGAAACCAACCATCACTTACTTGCAGAAAATACAGCCATCCTCTGAGATAAGGTCATCCATGTCTCCTGATTGTAAGAGCTTTTGGGATTATTTGTTTATTTTTTATTAAATACTGAGATTATGGTATTTTCTGTTAGAAAACAAGAAAAAACATATGTTCTCCCTATGTGCAGATGTTATGAGGAATTTCAAGAAACACCTGACAAAATATGAGCAGAAAGAAATCCTGGATTACCAACAGGTGTGGCACATAGGAAAGCAGGCCACAAAGATTGATCCCCGAACCCATCAGTTCAACTCTGGCTATGACACTAAGAAAGGAATCTACAGAGTGGTAAGTGCTTAAGTCTTTACTCTACAGAGAGCTTTAGAATCAAAATTGTTGTTTTACAATGATTGACATCCAATATCATCCCTTCTAAAAGAAATATATATAAATCATTATTGATTTATTTTTTCCGCCGAGATATAAATTTAATTTTGATAAAGCTTTAAACCTTTTAATCCACAGGTCATCAATGACCACTTGGCCTACCGCTATCAAATCTTGGAAGTGCTTGGGCAATGCTTCTCGGGACAGGTCCTCAAATGCATGGACCACAAGCCCAAGCGGCTTGTGGTCATCAAGGTCATTAGAAACAAGGACGGGTAAGATTTTCACGGACCAAGCCATGAGGATAAAAATCATACTTATAAGAATGTACTTAATGTCGTCTAATGGTTTTTCAGTGTTCATGAGGTGGCAATGCCCGAAACTGACATTTTGAAAGCTGTGCAACAGTTTAACAGGAATAACTCAGCAAACAACGTCCATATGAAGGAGAAATTCTACTTCCGCAGTCACCTGTGCATCACTTTTGATCTGTTTCTGTAAGTTCAGAATACACATTCTGTTTGATTTCAGTGTTCTCTTAGCAGGAAAAATATTTATATATTATTAGGCAGAATCCTGAATAGCAATTGGATTGTTGAGATTAAAGCTAACCTCTCACATTCATTTTCAGCGAGGACCATTATGAATCAAGCTACACCAACAAAAATCAACTCACAGAAGAAATGATGAAAAAATACACCATGGACATTCTGAAATGTCTAGAGCTGCATAGAGAGAAGATTGTCCTGCATGACCAAAAACCGGTAGGCATAACACCTCAGAAGATTCTGCAGTTATTTTAACCACACTTCAAATTATTCTAGATAAAATTTTCTTGACCAGTACAATAATATTTAAAATTAATGATAACCATATGCCATATATATAGAATTTCTATATGATTAAAGCATCTTTCAAATTATTCTTATGGCATGGGTTTGTGTTTTTTGAGAAAATGAGATACATGTGTGGCGTATGCGTTCTATATCTCATTGTCAAAGCAAGGGGGGGGGGCATTGTGGTACATTTTGACTAGTGGAGGAAGCAAAGCTGTTAATTGTCCAACATAACATAATTTCCAAAATTTGACACGTAAAAGTTTTACTTCTTTCCGTCATATATTTCCAACTTGATTCAGCAGTTCAGCATTCACACCGCATTTTTTTTATCAGGAAATTCATATTTTATTTGTATTTCTATGTCACTGTATGTTTCTACTCTTTCTCCACTATTGTGGAAGTGTTACACACATTCCCTATGTTTTTGTTCACAGAAATGTATCTTCATAATTGGCAATGGGACAGTATTGAACTCAAAGTCTAATGCCAAAGACAATGTCTACCACACTGAACTTACAGTCCTACCATCACAAGCCGAGGGTGCTCAGAAAACCCATAGGGATTTAAGACAAAAACAATCTGCCCTGCTCAGTGACCAGCAGAAGTGCGACAAGACATCCTCTGTCAAAAAATCAGGTGTCATGTCTTCTGAATGTAAGAGCTTTTTGGATAGTTTGTTTGGATGTCTACCGAGTTTAGTCTTTTCTGATTTCCTTGTGAGAACGTGAGAAAAAAAAGAGATACGTTTTCCCCATGTGCAGATGTTCTGGGAAATCTCATTCAATATCTGACAAAATATGAGAAGAAAGAAATCCAGGACTATAAACAGGTGTGGTATGTGGGAGAGGAGGTCAAAAAGGTTGATGATGCCTCCCAAACCGAACAGTTCAACTATGGCTATGACACTAAGGAAGGAATCTACATCGCAGTAAGTGCTTAAGTCTTCACTCATAGGAGTAGATATTAATCATCATTGGTTTATTTTTGGCTTATATATGTACATGAACTTCTGATAAAGCTATTACTTTTTAATCCACAGGTCATCAATGACCACTTGGCCTACCGCTATCAAATCCTGGAGGTGCTTGGGCAAGGCTTCTCTGGACAGGTCCTCAAATGCATGGACCACAAGACTGATAAGCTTGTGGCCATCAAGGTCATTAGAAACCAAAAGAGGTGAGATTTTCACAAACTGAGGCATAATGATAAAAATCATCAGTGATAAGAATGAGACATTAATTAAAATCTTGTGGATGTTTCTTTTAACAATAGTGTTTTACATTAAGTGTTTCACACTGAAACACATTTACAAGTTTTTTCTGAGTGCTCTCAAGTGCATCTTGTGTTCTTCATGTGGTTGCAGCTCAGTATAAGGTGGGTGATGGAATTGTATCTAAATGTTTTCACACTCAGACTTGGAACTATCCCTTACAATAATCAGCACTCCCTTGATTTCTTGATGGTGTGATTCTCGTAGAAATATTTCCTCTTCTTTGTTTTTGGTGTAACATATTGAGGTGCTTTGCGTTCAACTGTGTTGCCGTGCAATCTTTTATATCTTTTTGTCAATGGTTGATAGCATACTTGTCTCTGCTCCAGTGAAGCCTTCCTCCAATGTTTCTCCAAGGCCCTTTTCTCCACAAGCCATTCTATTTCATGTTGCCTTTTTGGAGGGGCTGTTGTTTTTAATTCCCTGCATCTTTTGAAACAAAACTTTCTATCCTGTAGTTGTAGATAAGGTCACATGATCTTTCCAGAGCTGTCTTTGCTGGTCAATGAAACACATCCAAAAGGTTTTTCAGGTCCTTATTTACTGTTGTCCCATCATCATTGTTGCTTGACTTCAGCCACATCACTTGTGGTCTCTGGCGTTGTATCCTTCTCTCTGTAGCAGTGTGTGTGTCTGACTTTGTACCTGATTAGACTCAATTTTTTCCCCCCAAGCCATTTGGTGTCAAATTGTATAATTTCAGGGTGCGTTATCACCAGTATCTGTTGATTAATTAAATAGTGTGAAACTATGGAAAAGAACAAATGTGTATTGCAGTACTCAAGTGTGTGTATGCATGGCTCCTCGTTCCCAGCAAAAAACCCATAATATCACTCTTATAGAAATGTTTCTGGTGTTTATTATACTTCAAATGATTGTTTTACATGCAGTTACGCATATTACTTACTGTGGTGTGATGATTTTTCAGCGTTTACAATGCTGTATTGCCTGAAGTGAGGATTCTAGAAGCCCTGCAAAGGTTTGACAAGGATAACTCAGCCAACATCGTCCATATGAAAGAGAAATTCATCTTCCGCGGTCACCTGTGCATCACTTTTGATAACTTTCTGTAAGTTATGAATACACATTATGTTTGCTTTCATTGTTCTCTGGGGAGCAGGGAAATACTATTATTAGGCTGAATTCTGGATAGCAGAACAGATTGTTGAGATTAAAGCTAACCTCTCGTGATTATTTTCAGTATGGACCTTTATACATTGCAACAAACCAACAAGGGTCGAGTAACAAAGAAAGAGCTGAAAAAATACACCATCGAAATCCTGAAATGTCTAGAGCTGCTTAAAGAGAAGAATATCGTCCATGGTGACCTTAAACCGGTAAGCCTAACACCTCAGAATACTTTATTTTAGCTACACTTTAAATTAGTCTAGATTAAGTTTCCTTTACCAGAGCAATATTTTTTTAGTTACTGGCCTAACTGTGTGCATGTAGAATTTATATGATTATAGCAGCTTTAAAATGATTGATGGCTTGGGTTTGTGTTTGTGGGAAAATAAGACACATAAGTAAGGTGCATGTCCTGTGTCTTCATGTCAAAGCCTGTGGAGAAAGCATTGTGGTATATTATGACCACTGGGGGAAAGCAAAGCTATATATGTATTTTAAAATGTATCAGTTATTTGTGTATGATTTTTGCATTGCATTTCCTCACTAAAGTGACCACGTAGATACACCAAACAACAACAAAGTCTTGTTACATGACCATAGAGGGACAAAAACATGTCGATTTCAATTATGATGTAGAGAGATTCAAAAAGAGCACAATGACATGCAAGTGACTGGGTAGCTTTTGATATGACTCTCGTAACTGTCCATGATTATAAAATAATAAATTAATAGTATCTACATGTTATTTTTCAGGAAAACGTGCTGATCTACAAAAAGGATGGTGAGACGCATGTAGCTGTCGCTGACTTTGGAGGGAGCTACTATGTGACAAGAGAAGGTAGCTGGAAGATTTCATTTTAACAAAGTCACATGATTAAAAAAATAATTGCAGGCATTGCTTGCAAATATTCTAGCAAAGACAATTCAGAACACATTAACACTCACATTTTTAATGTCTTTATCGCTAAACAGATAGACCTCGTGTGTTCACTAAGGCATTTATGTCTCCGGAGCTGCTCCTTGGCAAAAAGTGTGAGTCACCAATGGACATGTGGAGCCTGGGCTGCATCATCGCAGAGCTTCACTGTGGTGTCCGTCTTTTTAATGGATGTGACCATCCATGTGTCTTTGCAATGATAATGGAGGTAATGTTTATCATCAAATAATGCTGCCTTCATCAAATTCAAATTGTCGTCAAATTTTTAATATAGATGTAACTGTTACAAATGATTAAATGTAAATTCCTGCAGGTGCTGGGTCTCCCTCCTATGGGGCTGCTAGTCGGAGCCCCCAAAAGAAAAAACTACTTTGGTGAGCAAAAACATTTTAGACTTTGACCTTCTTGTTTTACACATACTGTTCTCAGCAGTGCAGGGCATTGTAACTCACCTGTCAAATTGTCTTGGTTATGCAGATTCTAATGGTATCCCATACATAAGAAAATGCAGAATCGCTCTGGCCACAAAGCTGGCCACTAGGAATAATAATTTCATCAATTTCATCGAGCGCTGCCTTGAGTAAGTACACTCTCTCAGAAACACTCATGAGAAGTATGGACCTATGAGAGGCGTTGTCTGCATCCATGCATGGTTATGAATTATGTTGGGCTACTTATTTGTGCAATTATGTTGTTTTCATGAGGAGAAAAAAAAGCTCTGATTGTGTAGTCACACTCATTGAACTGAAACAAAACTGTATTATTCCTGGCTTTCTGAACCAAAAGAGCTGCCAATATACCTAACTCTGTTTAGAATTCTTGATAGTTTAAATGTTTCCTCACTTAAATTTCGGAGATAAACTCTAAAGTCTTTTTAACTGATCTACATGTCAGCATTTCTTGGTCCTGATTTTGACAATTAAAACTGCGACTAACACACTTCTCACAGGAGATTGTACCCAATCACCAAAATTATATCGAGTAAGAACAGATGTTCGGGTGAAGAGTGATAATCAAAGTGTCACCATTCTCTCTGTTCAAAGTCAATACCATCAAACTAATTTTAAAGTTGCTATTTTAAGGTTAAACAGTTGCATAAATTATGTAAATATAGCATGCTTTATTTACATATGTTAGATTTATATATATATTTACTATATAGGTTAGGGTCACACACACACATATTAATTATATATATATATATATATATATATATATATATATATATATATTATGTGTATGTGAGTGTGTGTGTGTGTGTGCGTGTGTGTGTGTAGAACTGAATTAATTTGTTAATTTTTCAAAATTAAGGATCTCTTCATAACATGCATTTTTCTCATTATTTAGATATGATCCAAAATGGCGCATGACACCAAAGCAGGCCTTGCAGCATCCATGGATTCATGAAAGCTCCGAATGTGCAACTAGCAGCGGCGGCGGGGGGGTGGGGGGACAAGCAGGGTCTTAAGCTTCTCCTGTCAAAGGCTGCGCCCCCCTCTTTGCCCCCCCTCCCCTTGAAATAATTATGGATTAAAAACTATAACATGAATAAATTGCCTATACAAACATTTTCAAAAAGCAGGGTGTGTGTGTGTGTGTGTGTTAGTTTCAGCGGAGCCCAGAGGAGAAGAAGATGGGAAGACAGGAGTGGAGAGTGGAGGAGAGAGGAAGACAGGAGTCTGTTAAATATGCTTGTGTTATTCTATGATAAACATTTAGTAACGTGCATTTCACAATATGTAGTGTATTAGTCTGGGATCAGTAAATCTATATCTATTACAGTATTATTTGTTTGGCAAAGATCTATAGGTTTCAGTCCCATGAAATCTAGAGCTGATATTCATGGTCCCAACTATGATTTTGTTAGGATCCACGAGGGATCGGACCCCAGAACAGAACCAGACAGTCTTTAAAGAATAAACAAAGTTTATTCACAATAAACACGATATGATACACATGAGATAATGCAGGAGGAGCAGGCGGGGGGGGGGGGGGGTGGTCCAGAGAATGGAGGGAATGAATCCGGGGGTGAGGCAGGAGGGAGGTAGAATGGTACTGCTGTGGTAGGAGTCCAGCGAACTGACGGCCGACAGGAGTGGATGGTGAGCCAGGGTTGATATACTGCAGGGGTGATTGAATGATGAGGTATAGGTGAGCCAGCTTCTGGACTCCAGGCCACGCCCACGGGACAAACCAACAGAAAGACAAAACAGGGAGAAACCACAGGAGACACAAGGAAGGGGGAAACACAGGGAACACACTGGGAAACATGCCACTGGAGGAGGAACCATGACATGTTATTCTTAGGACTGTGATGATTTCTGCCTTTTCACCAGTAGATTAAAGTTTTTACTTAAACAATGAAGCATCATCATCAACAAAATATCTAGGCACTAATTATATGACACACATTTATATTATCTCCAGACTTTGGTCACGGCCTGACTTTTCTTGTAGTGCCAGCAGCAGGTCAAAATTAGACTTAGTCCAGTACTTTGGTGTTTTACCAAATATTGGAAATTCACATCAGTGATGAGCATGTTGACTATAGCATTAGCGTTGCTGTACCTGTGTCTCCAGAGCAGGATTGTCATTGCAGTATAGAACTATCATGTTCATTTACCTTCTTCCTGTCCACTTCCACACAGGTGCCTCAAGCAACAACATCCTGCCCTGTTGAAAAGAAAGAAAAGGACTGTGCAATGGTCATCAATCAATTTGGATGAACCAGGGGGTTTAGATCTGCTCACTCGCTTGCTTCATTCTTTCTCCCACCTCTCCTGTACCCATTTTTATCCTTTCAGCTCAACTGTTTGAGGCAGGTGGCTTCTTCACACCTTGGTGTGAAACCTGCCCCTGGACCCAACATCTGACTACTATTGGTCACTTTGTGCCTCAAGACCCATTAGGTCACCAGGCCAAGAAAACCAAATTGGCCCCTCTGCTCTCTCTCTCTCTCTCTCTCTCCCTTCTCCCTGAGGAGAGTTGTACCTTTCCTGCTCAGCCAGGGAGACATTCTTCCTACCCAAGCTCCTCGGACATCCAGACAGTCCTGTCCGAGGCAGACTGTTAAAACCTTCCAAAAAGGCAGCCACGTGAGAGCCTTTCTCTCTGCTTACGTAGGCTGCCTAATAAGGTGGGTGTGTATAATAGATGATTGTGGAGAATGAGGTATGTCACATGATGTGTGTCACATGATTGGAGCAGCGCAGCTCGAGTTGGCTGCCTGAACTAGCTCGCATGGTTTGCTCCATTTGTGCAATATTCATTTTTCATTTTGGCCAAATTTTTATTGAAACAAATGTTTGATAACAAAAAGTTGAATATAGTAGAACATCTCTGACTTACTTACTTACTTTGGTATTCACTAGATTTATCACAAGAGCAGAAATAACAACGTGGGAAACAACGATGCATCTTCTTCTGTATTTCTTCTGTATTTCAATGTACAACATCCACATCCTGTATTACTGCACATGGCTGCTTTTTCATCAGTTAATATTAGTTAATAAAATCAGTCAAATATGAACTTTTTATTTAGAAAGTGCTTTAAAAAGTATATATGTTATAGACTGTTACTCATATTACAAGTATGCTGTAATTTACAAAATAAGGTTTTCAATTTATAAATCTATGACAGTGGTCATAGACTTACTGTCTTAGCCTCTCCACTGCACTGAGGTACATTACTCTGCAGGTCAACAAGTGACTCTGCTCCTCTGTTGTTTTCTAATCGCTCACACTTAAAAATGATCTTTATAAAAACCTCCTTAATGCATATTTATGTTCCTGGATAAATGGGGCGACGCTTCTTCTGCATCAATAAAGTAAAAACACTGCGTTACGTCTTAACCTTGATGTCCTGACTGTGTACGTCACGTCACGTCTTGTGTAGCAGGCTTAAACATGCATCTCATAAACTTGAGCGTATCAAACAAGCACATAGTAAACGTCAGCCCTGTACGTGTAAGTGTAAAGTGAGCACATGTCAGAGGAGTGAGGAGGAAGCAGACTCCGACAGAGACTGACACAGGATGAATGGACCTTTAATGTGCGTCTTTCTGGTTCTGAAGCAGTTGTGGTTATAATTACTCAACGGTGGGACATCACTAAAAACAACATGAATGGATTATGTTCTGTCTCTGCATCGATGCAGAGTCGGCCACGTCGCAATGCACCTAAGAATTAAGAAATGTCCACAGCTCTAGTGCTCACCACTGTGCAGAGACTAAGTGGATGGATGATGGAAGTGATGATGGATTATAATGGCAGTAACACTACTGCCCTGCACATCAGTTAGCATACCTAAAATTCCGCAGGTGTCTCCCACAGCATCCACATATATCTTCCTCTACTAGTGTCACCCATTCTAACAGCACATCCATGAATGGCTAGAATTGTTGTCTCTCTCTATGTTACATGTAGGCGTTCGCATCCTATTGGATAGTTAAGTCTAAATATGCATTCCTAAATCACATTGTGTCCTTACGTCTTGCCACTGAAGAGTTGGAGAGGGTACATCTCTGTCTGGGACATGTGAATTAGATATAAAAATCCATGAGCGTAGACACTCTACAATGTACTGCTAGTGGGCCCTTTATCTATAACCTGACCTTGGGTACTGCTCGGAGAGAAGGGAGTATCTGTGGAATGAGACAGATGAATGAATCCATTCATTAAATTCATTCTTGCTCCTCGGATATTTCTTGTTTCTTACATTTGGTGGCAAGATTTTGGGATCAGGCCCAAAATCAGACTGTCCCTTACTGTTACCCATCAATTCCATCACTTTTACTCTCATTTACAAAATCAACTGGTCCACTTTTCAAAGTAGATCCACCAGAAATTCCTAAAAACTACAATAGTGACAAAGACACGTCATCACAAGTTCTTATGCGAGATATACCGGTTCACACTTAATCTTTCATTATTCTGCAGCTCTCGAAGTTATAATAATAGAAAATGGTAAATGTCACAATCAGCAATAAGGAAATAGTGAATAAAGCAATTATAAAATTTGTCATAGCACATAAAAAATACAGGCCTAGCCACCTCACATCATCTTCATTCAACATTTAAATTTGGTGACATCTTGATGTTAGGAGTAGCAACATGAAAGCATGGATCCATCCTGCCTTGTATCAACGGGTCAGGCTGGTGGTGATGTAATGGTGTGGTGAGTGTATATTACATATTCACAGACCGATTTTCAAACTGTCAGTTTCAGCATATGTCCCTAATATTTCATAGTGTGTAGTTGTTTTTTTATGAGGCAAAAGACAAATTTGTGAGTTGCTATGGTAGAATATGTAATAAGAGTGGAGCAGAGCATCAAAAGACAAACTCCAGGAGTTTATTTCTACATTCAAACATGGTCATTCAGTGTGTTTTTAAACGACGTGGAATGTCGAAAATGTTTTTTCTTTTGCCGATGAGCTCACTATGTAGTTCTGCACATCGACCTCCCTGTATAGTGAGTAGGGGGTAGTGAATGAGTAGGGGATATCGGACACAGCCAAAGTGTCACATGATCTCAGTATAGCTACACTCATTCTTAAAAGGGATAGTTGACGAAAAATAAAAATTCACTCTTTATCTCATCAACACTGTGGCAATGAAGGGGTGAGTGAAGTGCTTGAGTCCACAAATCACTTCTGGAGTCTCTGGGCTTAACAGTGTTGCAGCTAAGGTGACCCCTTCTTCAGACATAATAAAACAGAGAGAAACATAACATGCCTCCATATTGCTCGTGTGGTGTCATCAAAGTGTCCGCCAGCCCCGAAACTCATAACCTGCGCGTGCCCTTGGACGAGAGTGTGTGCCGTTTTCAGTGTGTCCCCGAGAATGTGAATGCGCCTCCGAGGAGTTTGATTATTTCTGAAGCTTTGGCCGCTGGTTTCTTCAACGATCTTTCTTACATTTCAATAAAATTGCAAAAGACAGTGCTTAACGCTCAAGAAAAATAGGAACTTAATCCACCAGCAACACCTGAGAGAGGAAGTGTGCAGTAAAATCATATTATATTAATATATTTAAAGGTTAAAAATCCAGAAATGATCAGCTCATATTTCTCTGTCTTTAGCTTCTTTCTACAAATTCAGTCTTCTGCTTTAATTTTTTGGAAATTCAGAGACAAATTTTCTACTTACACACACACACACACACACACACACACACACACACACACACACACACACACACACACACACACACACACACACACACACACACACACACACACACACACACACACACAGTAATAATGAATAACTGATTTATTTGGTAAATCTTTAACAGTTTCAGAACAAAATTCTTCGCACTGAATGATCGATAATTACAGCCAATATTCACACACACTGTGAGGGAACTTCTATGTGCTTACATTCAGAAAGATAAATAGCTGGGTGTCACAGGTAAAAAGAAGACAGGATCAGGGGTACAGGGAGGTCGTGGTAAAGAAGTTATGCTGTTAAAGGTGTACACAGGCACAGAACACAGAGAATGGCTACTTTTTCAATGGAGTAAATCCATCTCTAATAGGTAATAGTACATGTTTTGAGGTAACAGAGACAAGCAACATTTACGTCCAAACCATATCTATATATTCTTAACGATTTCAAGCTCACAAAGTTATTCACATTGTCATGTGTTTTCTCCTTTGAAGGGATAATTACCCATGTGAACTTTGATGTCTTTCTAGTGATATACCATCACTTTCGGCCCAATAATTACTCATTTATACAGCATGGATGATAGAGATAAAGTCTACATGTGCATGCTTAGTCCCCAGGATATAGTTACCTCCTCAGTTGCCACTATGCCACTGGAGTGAAGAGAGACTAGAAATGGGACTGAGGCAAGAAACACTGATGGGCATGTGCATCAGTGTCTGACAGGCAAGGCACGGAAAGGAAAGAGGGAGGAGGGGAAAGTGCAGAAGAGGGGCTGGGGGAGAAAAAGGGTGGTGACAAAAGGGATGGGTTGCGGAATGGAAAAGCTACAGCAGAAACCAAATTTGTGGAACAGTTCTATGACAATACCAAGTTGGTTCTTTTTGTTTCACTTGTTCAAACTGTCATTGGATTTTCACTTGTCTTGATTTCAACATATTACACATTTATAATTGTTCAGTATGGACTTATGTGTGTTTGCATGACAGAGTAAGGTGCAACCAAACATTTTTTTTCCCCGGGCTGCGCCCAGAGCTGGCAGCAGACACGCTGAATGTCAAAAATGTAAATATATTGAACTATATATCTGCGAATGTGTGTGTGTTGGTGTCGTGGTGTGCTGAAGTCTACTCATGTTACTGTATGCAGTCCATGACGTGTATCTGCAGCGTGTCCATATCTGGAGCCTGGTACTTGCACTTGGGACAACATAAATCCGGCAGCTCCTCAGATCCAGCTGCCCCTTGATCACTGACTGGCACCAAACCCTGATTACGGAATGATGAGGCAGCAGGTACCGTGTTAAAAGCTGGACCAGGGAACACCCCTAAAGAGAGGAAAAAAAAAATCAGGTGGGAGAAAATAGACACTGACAACGTCAACGTTCTGTGGTGTCCTGTTTGTGGCAAGCAGCTGAATTTGAGTCTAGGGTTCGCTCTCTTTTGGCTCAGTTTGTTTTGTCATCACCAAGATCATATTCTATCAACTAAAATGAGATAAAACATACAACAAAGTTAAAGATGAGACTAACAATTATTATTATTATTATAATTATTATTACTACTTGTGCAGTGCCCGTTCTACACATGCCATAAAGACAGAGATTTCTCCTCTTACCATATTGTGAATGGGAGATGTATATAATAATTTTAAAAATGATGCTTCTTTAACACGCTCTGGAGCTTTGTCAGAATTATTCCTTGTCCTTAAGAGTCCTCCTCAAACAGTTCTACTGTACAGAGCTGCACTTTTTATAAACAGTCTATGATGCAGAGGGAAGTTAGAAACCTGTATTCATCCTACCTGGTTTACCTGCAATGAAGATGTTATAGTCAATATTTGAATTTGCTTTCTTACTGTTCATGTGTGGTTCATACACAAGTTTGAATGATCGACTGAACTTGAGTTATTTTTTAATACATTGCATATCCGCAAGTTCAGATGTCTGTTAAGTAATCTACACAATCTTCAGACCCAAGTTCACAACTGTAATTCAGCTATTGAGATATAAAACATTACAGCAGCAAAACTATTTTTGTATCACACAATATAACAATCTGTGTGTGTTAGTTTTCATGTACCTTTTGGAGGAGGAATGTGTGGCGCCCGTGGTGGAAAGTCTTCCACATGCCGCTTCTTCATTAGCTCCATACGTGCGCTACAGAAGTGAGCACAGACACATTTCATCAGTGCTTTCAATACAAGCACGGTACAAATAAAGATACAGCTCCAGGTGTGACATGAAGCTGCATCTGATCAGCAGTTGAGATCTGTCTCCCTGCTGCGGGGCTACAGTAAGATGTGAACTTCCTCTGCCACAAAAAAGCAAATTGCAGGAGAACACTGCAGGAGCTGTAAAACCAGTACATACATAGTTCAATATAGCTTCCCCTTACCCATATACAGGGAAGAAATAATTCTCATAATTAAAATGGGTCATGTGTCATCCACTTACCGTGATGTGGCTTCCTGTTTGAGCCTGTCAATCTCAGCCATGGCCTGAGTAAGTTGGTCCTGCAGCTCCTCTTTCTTTTGGTTCAGCTTCTCTCTTGCTTCTCGCTCTGCTAGGAAATCTGCCTTGTAGATCTCAGCCTGAGAAAACACACAGACAGCGACAGAGGGAGGGAGATTTGACGTTAGAATGCCATAAAGATGTTATGGATGATACAATATTTGTTGTTTGACAATTTCTGCAAATCACTGAAGACGACAAGCTGACATTCACACCAATGTCCTGCCTTGTCTCCCCATTAACACAGATCTAAGTAAAAAACAATAACACTGAATAAAGAAAACAAGTCTTAATATAAGAAAATATTAGAAAAATATTAAAAGAAGTATAAGGAGAAAAGGTATAAAATATATACTATTGTGTACTATCAGCCTGCTGTGTGGATGTGAGAGGAAAACCAGGTGTTGTAGTTTTCTTTTTAGCTCTATTTTTCATTGTTGATGCAACTATTTCTAACTCTTTTCATATGAACAAACAAATGCAACACTAGGTGTCACACAATAGAAACAGAAAAGTAAGTAAAGGAAAACAACTACAATTTGAATTTGGAAGCGCTACAACACAGGGGACCACGGAGGAGGAGACTGAACCGAAATAAACTATTTTAAATGTCAGTATACTGTATGAACAGCAGCTCAGCCAGAAGCACGGTGCTGTTTTCACCACAGTGTGTTTACAAAATAAGTCAATAACTAATAGATAGATTTTCACCAAACTTGATGGGAATATTACTTGGCAGGTTGTCTCCAGATGATTAACCTTTGGAACGTTCACAGTCAACAAACAACTATGGTCTGAAAAAACTTTATGTACGATATTGCCGCAAAAACAAGAAGCAAGCTTATATTTATCAGAAAATGATTCCCCATCATATAATAAGTGACGTCACACTGCAACCATCTGATACTAGTTTTGGAGACAGAGCAATTTTGTAACTAGGCGCACCAGTGGGACTTGCAAATATGCCCCACGTTTTTGTTGCTTTTTTAGAATCATCATGTTTAAAGGCCATCACGTGAAATACCTGGAGCGATCGAGAATTTTTTGCGTGTGCTCCCAGATTGGGAACGTGCTGGAGTTTACTCACACACACAGAGGCCCGAGGCTGCGTTTATACACGATGACAAATGAGCCAACAACATCTTGTGTGCGCTCAGTACTACACGAGACGTGACGCGCACAGCCAGGACTTTGTTAAAGTGACCTGAGCGAGACAGACACCTGATCCATCTAAGCGTGATGCTTAGCTTACCTTAGAAAGAAAGAAATCAACTACAAAGTTACTGATGACGGATCTTTGAAATGAACTAGATGAAATAAATAAAATAAAGAACATTATTTTTGATTCCCACATCTAAAAACAACCTGTTCAAGCGGTGGGATCACAACCTGCCTACCGGTGGTAGGACTGTACCTGAGCAGTGAGGACAGGAACCGTCTCCAGTGAGCCTTTCTGTTGCTCCACCTCTTCCTTCAGTTTATCGATGAGATCCTGCTTCAGGGCCAGCGCTCGCTCTGCCTCCTCTAGTCGGCTGCACAGATCTCCTCCCTGAAGGACAAACATACAACAAACACACAAGACACATGAATGGTAAGAGCCACATGAATGAGCTAAACAGCAAAACTAATGAGAGATGTTTAACTATGTATTTACCTCACTCTTGAGTTTAGAATCATAGTCTCTGAAGAGGCACGTGTAGGCATGCTGCAGTTGTGTCAGTTTTTTCCTTAGAGAAAAAAAGAAAACTGAATTTGACCTTTTAGTATAAAATACCATATCTCAGGTATCATGCTAGAAAAAGGTGAGAATTCTGAATGAAACTGTGCGGCTGTTATCATCACTGTGACACTCTTGAATAAACTTAGTAAATTACAGGTGTATTGCCTTCCTATGGAGCCCTTTATGTCCTGATTTTAAAATCTTTTGAGGAGTTGGTGAGATAATAAAATGAATGTATTGAGAAAAATATTCTAACAATTAATTAATCAATTATGTAATCCATAGCATCAGTCGATATATTGTTGTCACTTAACAACCAGTTGGGACACTACTATCTGTGTGTGTGTGTGATGCACACACTTCTCCTCTGTGACCACATGTCTCTCGGTCTTCAGGGCCTGCTCCAGGCTCTGGGTCTGCAGCAGAAGCTTGTCCATAGCCACATGATGCTGCTTCTTCTGCTGCTCCAGCTCCCGCTCTGCCACCTGAAGGGCCTTCAGTTTACTGCACAGCCTACACAGAGGTAAAGAGTAAGACATCAATAGAGAGACGACTCTATGTTCTGTATATACACATGCTGTTGTGACATGACCGCTCACTTTTCGTCCAACATTTTGCGTTCATGCTCGCTTTTCTCTAGACAGCTCTGTCTCTCGTTCAGTTCTCCTAATAGGGAAGTTGCCTGGGCTTTCAAAGCCTCACAGTCCTTGGCTAGCTGCAGAAATACAACATGTTTTTAAGTTAGTGGATAAAATGTTGATATTTGAAGACTTCTACAGCACCACCATATTTAACTTCATTCACTGTAATGTCATGGATTTTTGTCGATCATACCTGAGCACAGTCCTTGTCCTTCTGTTTCAGCAGAGCTTCAGTTCTGTCCCGCTGAGCTGAACTCTTCTGCAGGTAGTCAAGCTTCTCCTCGAGCTCCCGATACCTGCGTATAAACAACAGCCAGCTCATTTTAGTACTGACACAGGCTTCCATCTGCATTTAAATACATGTATGTATGTCTGTGTGTACATGTATTATTACAATAAACTTTATATATTACCATATTAATATAATAACAATAATTTAATTTGAAAGTCTTATCTACTCATAAGTTACAGAATTATCAGTCTGACCAATAGCAACTGATGCCGGAAAACATTAAAACAATTAACATCAACGTTATTGATCTAAAATGCAATGGAACCGAAATTAAAAGCATAAAATGGAAAATACTCAAGTTCATTAAGGTCCTCCAAACTGAACATAACTATAGTAGTGGACTAAATGCACTTAGTAAGTCACTACTGGCCCCACAAATTCAATAAACTAGCTGATTCTGTTGATCGATCGATAGATACATCGATCGATGGATAGATCTTTTATCCTGATATTTGATCCCAAAGGAAATTGTGGTGTCTTCCACTTAATTATTATTCTATTATTGAAAGAATAACTTTGTCTTAACAGAAAAACTACTTGAGACAACATAGTTACGTACAGAGTAAGCACATAAAGAATGAAACAATAACAAAACAAACAATAAACACAAACAGGGACCAAATGAGTTCAAAAGTAAGAGGAAGAGACACATGTAGACAGCAGACATGCACACAGTAAGAAAGAAAGCCACACAGAGCGGTGGGCTCACCTGCCCTGTGTGGCCTGAAGCTGCTCTGTGAGTTTAGCCAGACTAGAGCTGGAAAAGGAAACAGAAAGAGAGCAAGAGGAGGAGGAGGAGGAGGAGGAGGAGGAGGAGGAGGAGAAGGAGCCTTTTATTAAGCAGAAGTAACGCAGTGCTACTAAAGCAAGGTCAACTGAAATTCAATCAGTCCGAAGATCCAGTGACTTCAAGCCAAACACACAAGGCAAGTCAGTTTAGTGCCATTAGTTCCAAACAATGCACAGAAGTATTTTGAGTCAAAGGGAAAATATTTGGTACCAGTCAGAGGAGTGCTGTGCCTCAGAGCGATGTTGAACAACCTCTTCAGCAACACTGTTTGCCTGCGAAAACATTCACACACGCACACACACACACACTTCTTTTAGATCACCTATGTCTATCTATAACCACATGTAGTCTCCACTGGTCATAGAGACATCACTTACAAGCAGTCGAGTTAGGTGACATACCTGATGTACCGGAGGGTAACAAGAAACATGAGCAAGTTAGTTGTCTAAAATTTTGAATCAAATTCAATACTGCTTGAAAATATTTGAAATGTGATCAAGCCTAATACACGTATTGGGGAAAAGATGCCTGTGCTGATTTTAAAGGTGGAGTAAGCCATATTATTCTGAACAATTTGTGTAAATTCTGCTGATATCTCCTCACAGTCCACTAACTGCATGTTGTGTGTGCGCTGACCGAACACCACTGTTCCCTGATAGAAGTTAACGAGCGACTCACTGAAAAGTCGTCTTCCAGCAGTTGTCTGCAGTGCACGTTCAGTGTTTTGGAGGCAGGAGGAGGTGCAATGTATTGGTTACATATTTTACAAGTGTAGCGTGCTCTCGCTAGCTTTTACAAGATGACCAGACCCAGCTTTAATGCCTTTATGAGTTACAATCTAAAACCAAAGTCGACACTAGTGTGAGACTGAGGCCAGAGGGTCGAGTGAGAAGATGCTATTAATAATGGCTGCATGTCACACAGGGCTCTATCCTCCTCTATCTGCTTCCGACCCGTTTCTATCTTCAAAATACCCTTTGCTGAGGGAAACAACAATAAACTCCACCTTCGCCACCACTGCCACTTTTGTCCACGCCTGTAGATTTAACCAATAAATCAGACTTTATAGATCCCCTCCCCAGGTCACTGACAGGCACAATTAATGGTCAGGAGGGAGTTAAAAATTCCAGAGAGCATTATTATTATGGGATGTAAAATTAGTGAACACGTGGACTGTTTTTCCTTTCAATGGGGCCTTTTCATAGTAGTGGGGGTAAAGGCACCTTTACGTACCCTTTTAAATACAAAATACCTTTCAGGCTCCTTTTTAAGACAGTTTACTCACTTGTTATTGTCTGATTTGTAAATGTTCGAATTAAATTCAACCCCATTGTTTACAGAAGATTATTTGACAGTTCAGAGCTCAGCTTGTCCCCCCCCCGCCCCTTCTCACTGTTGCCTGGCACCCGACCCCTGCTCTCCCGTCTCCTTGGCATTACAGCCCTGGCTGCTAGCACAAAGTCCAGTCTCTTTTACAAACTGACTGAGTTTCTGTGGGTCCTGACTGTATCCTGTATGAACGGTTCATTAAAACGTGGAACAGTCATATATTGGACTTTTGGCTTTTAACAGCCGTACACAGATCAGCTTTCGTTCCGATGTGAGACGCTGTGACCTAGGGCAACAGTTGGCTGTGTGCGCAGTCATGTTGGTTTGAGACGTGCGAGTCAACACGGGTGACTCATCCTTTGAGCGCCAATTAGTGACTAATTTGACGAGCTCAATGTGGCTTGATTTGTAAGACGTTATTAGCCGCATTGATCTAGGTTAGATATCTGAAATGTATGCTCGCAATTACATTTTAAACTTAATTTCCAATGATGCTGGCTGGACATTAACTCGGTCATTTTAACAATGAATGCATTAATGTAAAAGCATTATTTTATGATTTGTATGCAAAAAAATCTAAATTTGTAAAGTAACTAGCAAGAGCTAAAAATAATAGTGGAATAAAAAGTACAACATTTGCCTCTGAGATCTAATGGAGTAGATGTGTAATGTAGCATGAAATTGCAACACAATGCAGTCTCTCAAATATGTATCCAGGGATTAAGTAAATGTTACATTCCATCATTGTTTAACTCACATCAGTACAAACAAACAACAATAAAATGCTAATTTATTTGTCTATATGATTTGATTTCAGTTGTTCTAGTCTCCTAGTCTTTAGTCTCGTATATGGGTGACAGAAGTTCAACCACCTTTTTTAATAATGGCGTGAGAGAGCTGCCCGAAAATGTACCAACCCTGTTTAAAACCATTAGTTCAATTCTACTTTACATTTCTCTTGACTGAAATGTTGTGATTTCAAATGTTTTTTTCACAAGCGCACGTTTGCATGTTCTTGTTGCTCTTATTTTCTCATGTCTCTCGTGCTCTCTGAAGTACTGCATCACTGCACTAGTTCCTCGGATAGAATTTCTCCGTGATCGGATCAAAGCGTCACCTGTGCCTGGGCAAGTTTGGTGCGTAGCTGCTCAATGCAACGCCGCATCCGTTCCCTCTCTTTCTCTCCCTCTTCTCTGTCCCACTCCAGCTCTTCGTTCTTCTTCCTCAGCTCTCTCATGCCTTCCTCCAGCTTTTCTTTGTGGCTCTTCAGGAGCTGCAGGATCTCGTTTGAACCTTCCACGGGCTGCGGGGAAAAGTGAAAGAAACAGAGACGCGTGGATGTAAAGAATCAGCACTGACAGGAGGGAGGTTAACTGAGATAGACTATTGTCACCCTAGGACAGAGATCAAGCAGGAAAGTAGAAATACACCAAGATGTAAGATAACACAAGAAGAGTGGGTATTGACAGTGCCCCAAACTGTGTATTAATACTGTGAAGGAGAAATCTCATAGAAAAATATTTGCTGAAAAAAACAATCCAGTTCCTGCTCGGAAGTCCTAGGAAAAGACAAGGATGACCACAAAGTGTATATTGCGAAATAGAAAAAACTACTTTCAGTTGAGTTATTGGATAATTTATAATATTTAAAGTGCTGTTGAAGTCAGTGGCTGTTTTCCGAGCAGGAAGTCAGGATTTCTGACCTGCGTGCGGTTACAGAGAAGGTGGTTGGTGAAGACTTAAACCAGACAGGTAAAACTTAAATCAAGTCTGCAGATCTGATTGGTTGAATCAATATGGAGTGAGCAGTCTCACCTGGCCATTATCCCTGCCCATAACCTCCCCCTGTACCTCTGAAAATGAGGACGGGGGAGTAGGGAGGTAGCTACTCAAGGAGACATCCTAGGCACATGGACACACCCATTAGATAAAAAATAAACAAATACATGAAAATTAAAGCCAACAACAACGCCATACATCTTACCAGGCTGCGAGGTGGTGTGGTCTGTGTGTGTTGATCCATCTCTTTGACTTTCTTTGTCTCACGCTGATCTAGAGTCTGAAAGAAAACACACCCCTTGTGAGCACCCTAATGAGGACTTATAATTCCTGCTTCTCTGTCATATAAGTGATGTTTCAACGTTGGATGTTCATATTGAACGTGGTCACAGTGGCCCCATGAGACAAAGGCTCAGGTGTCAGAGGCTGTGAAAACTATTCCAGTGGGATTCATACTGATTTCAGCTTGTCACAGATTTCTAGATTCACTCATCCATTGCCAAAAATTTATTTTTCTCCCAAAACACTCTACTAAAGAAGTATTACAGGCATTTGATGTACTCAAGCATACAACTAATCCATGGTGCTGTTGTTACATATGCAGTGGTTTGGTGACAGCATAATGACACAAGCAGGATTTACTCTTGAAAGCCATTATTTTCCCTCCATTTGGCATTTTAGCATAGTTCCCTATATGAGAGAAGGCATAAGTAGAAATCAACAGTTTGTGATGCAATGATGATATCTACATTTAGGTTACACAGGGAGGCAGGGAATTAGTGTCATATCCATGGAGTCAGAGAATGCATGCAGTAATCTTTGCTGTTGCTGCTGTTTGTTCTGTCCTCTAACATTCGTGTCAGGATCAGGGCTCAAACAACTATGGACAGCAGTGAGAGGATGAGGCGGTGCTCATGAGTGTTCGGTGCACCGTCCCTCTGCAGACTTGTGGTTGTTCAGCCAATCAAAAGAATGTTGAAAAGCAAGGAGGGCTGAGCTGAAATCGTCTATTTCGAGCAGAGGCTCAAATGACAGACTGCATCACAGGCAGTCTGAGAAGAATACAGACGTTTGTGACTCAAGCAGGGCAGCTCTTGTAGAAGAGTTTCTCTGTGATCATTTTAAATGCCAGTGAAGGCTCTGCCACTGTTCCTTTGCTGTTTTTAAGCGATTTTTCATTTTTGTTTCGGCTGTGTGCAAAATCACTCATAGTCCACTATATAGTGAGTTTGCCATTTTGTAGTGCTATCCAAACTTTTAGTGAAACATTGTATCCCACGGTGCATCGTGAAAAGTAGTGTACAACCAATGGTCACTAATCGAGACGCAGGGCTCTGAGGTGGTGTGTCAGTCAAAAAGGAGCAACTCTGCTTGCTGGCCCGATAAACACTGGCAGTGGATCCTGCAGTCACAATGTTGGACACTTGGTTACACTAACTTTAAATATATGACTGGCTTGCTTACACATTGCCATAGATTCGATAGGTGTTTAAAATTGTTGCAAAATTACAGTAACTATTACAGGATAGTGAACTATCCTCTGCGTACACATGCCGACACAGGATCACAATATATAAAATGTATATCATGTAAATGCAGAAGTGCCTGAAACAGCTGTGTGGCTCTCACCATGCTAACCTGCGGCCCCTCGTGTGGACCGTTTTTTGCCGGGCGTCCCTGCAGGTCTTCTGTCTGGCTGGAGCAGTGAGATGAGGACGAGGCTGGTCCATTTACCAGGCCCTGTAAGGAGTGGTTTTCCTGGGCCAGCCTCTCCACCAGGGCCCTGGCCTCCTGGAAGCGAGAGCTGAGAAATTCTCTTTCCTCTCTCGTCCTTCGTTGCCACCCCTCCATCTCCTCGCAGCGCTGGCGCAAGGCTAGGTTGCTTCGTCGCAGGGCCTCTGAAGGACAGAAGGGCAAAGGCAAAAAGTAGATTGATATGTAACATGGTGCCACATAAAATCAATTAAATACAAGGGGGATTAATGTGAATATAAATGTAGGCAGTTTTTCTAATTTTGTGATGAAGATATAATGTGAATTTAGGTAAATAATGAAAGAAAACTTGGATAACACAAATAAACCTTGACTGAAATCAGCACAAAGACCTTGTGAACAGCCTCAAAGACAAACTCCTGAAAGCCACCACTGAAATCAAGGCTCTCAAAGGACAAACTCATTCAGAGAGAGACCAAGAAACAAGGAGCTTGAACCAGAGCCTATATTGACTGCCTGAGTGAACTCATTGAAGAGCAGTAAGGCCCAGAATGATACACTGGAGGCAAGACAGCCCCAGGAGTTCAGTCAGGTGGAAGAGACCTGAGGCAAAAAGGTTGAGGCTCTCTAAGAGGAAAACACAGCTCTATAAGAGCAGGTGACCATGCTGACAAGCGAGCAGAGCAAGCTCCTGATTAAAGAGAAGTGAAGCAGAGGGCAGGGCGAGGTGTGAAACCATTGAGCCGAGCCTGCGCCAGGAGCCATCCATGTCGAAGATAACTGTGGCAAAAAGGTGGAGGCCCTCAACACAGAAAAAGAGGCTCTGGAGGATGAGGTAGGCCAACTGAAACAAGTACAGCCCCAGCTTACGCAAAAAGATGACGAGCCGCAGTTGAAGATGGAAAATGTGGAGGAGGACTAGCTGAAGGGGGGGGGAGTTAAACCACAGAGTTGGAGGAAAAGATGAAGAAAGGAGAGAGGAAGTGGTGGAGGTTGCTCTTCAAACACCTAATCCTTTTCCTTCGTCCCTTTACCCTGTCTTACTCCTTCCTTTGTCCACCTCTCAGTCCCAACCCTTACCCCTTACCTCCAACCTTCCTTGTGAACATCTAGTTCATGTACAAATTGTACATAATTGTAAAAAATAAATGTGAAATAACATATACCTCTGTGTGTCTTTAGATACAGGATGTGTGGCTCTAATAATTTACTACAGTATTGGTTTGTTTATTTATATAAATTTAAAGGTGTAACTTGTGTTCGATTTCAAGTCAATAACAGGAGTCAGAGCATCATTGTGTCTGTACGCTCTTAAAATACACTGGGTCGGCACGGTTCACTCTGACAACTGAGGGGGACAAAAATAAAATGTGATTTGAGCTGAGCTGATTTAAACAGCTCCTTCTCTAATGATAATACTCCTGAATCGAATGTGTTTTAGAGCCGCTACAATGGAATTTAGCGCTCCTGTCACATGACCCTCTTTCGGGAGAATACAACCAGCGTTAGCCTCGACCTCCAGTGTGGAACACAACATGGAAAACAAATCACAAGTGTTGCCGAGCCTGTTGTCCCTGCTTACAGTTGTTGTGCAGTTCAATTCTGCATTTTACAATGAAACAAATGTTTAAATGTGTAGGGGCATACTATTATTCTAGCAATCTGTGCCAGTTCTGCAACTGGCAACCAAATGCTTCCTGCTCACACCAGCGCGCCCATGCCCAGTGTAAGTGAGTGGTCGTGTGATCGGTGTTTTCAGGGGCGTTAGTATGGACATGATTTGAAACAAATACAGAGCCAAAACACTTGTGGAAATAGTAGCATGCCTAACACAATCCACTTTACCATCTATTTAATTCCATCCGTAATGACTCCATGCTGAGATATACTAAAGATGTGTCATGAGTGCTGGATATGCTACCTCTAAGCTGCTGGTTATCGCCCAGCAACCTGGTCACAACTTCGTTGGCAGCCAGCTCAGGTGGGACCCTGAGGGCGCCTCCACTGTCCTCGCCTGACATGTCCCACTGCATCGGGCCATCTGGCTGGGGCTGCACCATCCCTGTGGACACAAATGCACGTGTTATGAATACGAGTACGTACATTCATCACGACACCGGACACATGGCAAATACACCTTTACTTTCTCTTTCTGTTTGCCCTTTCCTCTGAATCTGGGCCCCCTGCTCGGAGAGGAGGCCCTGTGGCCTGCTGGGGGCCGCTGATGTGTGCTGGTGTGCGGACTCCCCCTGAGCTGTCAAAGCAAGCACCGGTGGTCTGCAGGGAAACATGACGTCACCCCCGGTAACCACGAGGCAAAGAGCTTCGACTTGAGACACGCTCGATTCTGACATTCGTCAAGGAAAGTGAAACTCTTCTCGTCCCTTGCAATGCTGTTCCATGGACGTGGTAGGACCACCGGATGTTTACTACAGCTAACACCCATGTTGTTTTTCCTCCCCGCAGTGACACGGGATCGAATCTGACCTCGGTACACCTCGCTCACACACACGCACACCAAACTCCACTTACCCCCTGTCCTGTTCCGCGTGTGTCGTTCAGAATAACACGCTGTTCTTCACATGCGACCCTGGGAGCGAGCGAGGGCTGACGTTATGTGTCCGAGCCGCTTGGTGCTAGCGAGTTAGCTTCTGCGATAGCGAGGGTGATTTAGCAAACAAGCGACGGAACAATCTAAAGTCGCATACGGACATAGAGTCAGCGTATGTGTTCTGAGCGGCAGCTGGCTCGATGTCATGAAGTTGTCCTTATTCTGTGTGGCTCTTAGGATGGGTTAAGGTTAGCAGTCAAGCCGAGGCGACTGTTGTTAGCTCCAGAGGACATGTGTGATACCCTGAATTCAGACTCTCAGGCAGCACTTCCTCTCAGGCTGCATGCATCCTATCGTTAAGGCTAATAGCCAACTCTAACCTGAGATTTCTCAGCTCCTGATATTTGAGGATGTCCTTCGGTAATTCATGCTATGTCAGTAAGTGTAGAAACACTCATTTTCAGTTTCATATGACCAGGGAGGAGGAACACAAAGTCTTCTGACTTCAAGCTGCACCTGTTTAGAAAAAGCTCTACACACATTGTCCAGCATGCAGACAATACAAAATACACCACTGTGGTTGTATGCCTCTGCCAACCAGAGCAGTTTCTGTCTACATACGTTGTTCTGCAGATTCCTACAAGGTCACTGTGACCTTTACCTTTGGCTACCACAAATCAGTTAATACCTGAGTCCAAGTGAAGGTGTTTGCCAAATGTGAAAGGATTCCCGCGAGGTGTTCCAGACAGATCGCATCAGTGAAGCAAACAACCTTGACATTTGACTTTGACCCCCATAATCTATTAATTTATCATGGAGTCCAAGTGAATGTTTGTTCCAAATTTGAAGCAATTCTTATATGGCATCCTTGAGATATCACATTCAGTAGAATGTGACAGATGGACAGACAGATAGACAACCCAAAAACAGAATGTCTCCATGCCCCTGGCTGTCATGGAGGCATAAGAAGTGACGGCAAATTGTAGAAATGAGGAGGACTCACTAATGACAAGGAATAATTCTGAAGTAGCTGCAGAGTATTAACACTGGACAAGTGTTTATATTACAGTTTTACTATTTATAACTGATGTCTATTTTTTGACTGTTGTCTTTGCTGCAGTAACACAGCAAATGTCCCCATTGTGGGACTAATAGAGGATTATCTTATCTTAAATATGTAGTATGTGAATACATGTTTATTATAATATTGATATCTCTCTGTGTTTTTAGTTCAATTCTTTTTATTTTATTATTACTTTTATATATTTCCAGATTTATTTTCTTACTATTTTTCCAGATTTGTTCTCCCTACATTTCACATATTACTTGTGCCGATAGAGTTGTGTTTAGTGCACATTCATGTACCTTTGAATGTTTTTGCCTGTTGTATTTGTACTTTGCAATTTGAAAAGAAAACCCTCCACAGACATCCATGTTGGGAGTCGGTGCTTGCCTGCCAGGCTGAACTGAGGGGGAACCGATCCCACCCCCTCAGGAAATCCCCTCGCTCCTTCCGCAGTGGGAGGTGACGTCGGCAGCGGCGCTTCCTGTGCTGTCGTGCTCAAAGCGAAAGCACAATAACGCGTCTCTGAGAGAAGGAGGCGACATGATGCTCTCTGCGCTTCTCCCCCTGTCTTTACTGTCCGCCTGGGTTCACCCGACCTACTCGCTCTACTTCCACATAGGGGAGACGGAGAAGAAATGCTTCATTGAGGAGATTCCAGACGAGACCATGGTGATTGGTGAGATGCTAGCTGGACGATGCTAACGAACTAGCCCTGCTCGCGAACATCTGCTGAAAGATGCCTCTCTGAATGTGGCAGCAGCAAACACACACACACACACACACACACACACACACACACACACACACACACACACACACACACACACACACACACACACACACACTGACGAGCCCTCAGATTATTCGATGGTTTCCTGATGGCGCCTGTAGCGGCCGGTCTACCTGCTGACACTTCCCATTGACGGGCAGCGACACACCTGAGTTCATGGCTTCACATTCTGAACAGTGACCGCGATAATGATGACACATATCACTGGTTTCATGATAAGAACCAGTACGATAGAGCTCAGACACGACAGTTCCCACACGTTTCCTGTAAAGTTGGTAAAGATCTGAGATACATCAGGCCACAAACCTGTTTGTCTTTCCTGTTTGACAGGAAAATACAGGACTCAGCTGTGGGACAAACAGACCGGCTCCTTCCTCCCAGCCACCCCCGGCCTCGGGATGCATGTGGAGATCAAGGATCCAGACACAAAGGTCAGGACAGAGGGGGTAGTAATGTCCAACACACCCACATGCAGATGGATGCAATCATAAGATTCTTCTCTCACACCTCTCCCAGATAATCCTGTCTCGTCAGTATGGGTCAGACGGACGGTTTACCTTCACTTCCCATACTCCTGGAGAACATCAGATCTGTCTGCACTCCAACTCCACCAAGATGGCTCTGTTCGCAGGTGGAAAACTGGTACGATCCAGTTCATTATTCTCATTTCATTTGACCCGATCAGATATTTTCTTTCAGAGTGTTTCACACAAATATTAATGACTATAGATGTTTCATATTATATGTGTTCAAACTGGGCCAAATAAGTGCAGCATCTTTATCTGTAGTTGGGCTCACTCAGTAAGTCAGGCTTATCTTGAGGAAGCAAGATCACAAATCAGGGTTAGATCAGGCTGACAGGTGGAGTTACCATGGAAACGTTTCCATCCCGGGTCAGGTTAGGCTCAAGCTGAACTACTGCTAAAATCACTCTGCATATGCCTTGACCAGTTGGGTTGAGAGGAGAGAAATGATTACAAATACAAAATTATTTGCTTGGTAATAAAAGCAGTGTTTGAGTAACTGTCAAATCTGGGTCCTGCAGCTCTGGAGTCGGAGATATGTGCAGAATTAGGACAGAGAAGAACTAGAATGGCTCAGCAAAGTGCATCCCTCCGCCAAGGGTTAGGACAACAGTCCTCTTAAATTCAATCAAGATGCACCAAACTCCACACACACTCAGACATCAGCTCCCTAAATGTCAAGATCTAGGATCTATACATTATTCCATTGGAAAACATCCTATCTCACAATGTTATGTAAACTGGAGGGAAAATCCTAGATCAGCACCAATATTAAACAGGGTCTTCCCTTATTCCCCACCGAGATTTGTGTGAATGTGTTGAGTTGGTTTTGTGTAATCCTGCTTGCAAAGTCTCCAAACAACTGGATGAAGCTATCGTGACAGTTGTACTTTAACTTACTGTCAGTTTGATCTCATTTGACACTGGATGTAGCAGGGTCTGCACAATATTAAGAGCTGCAGACTTATAGCGAGAGAGCATTTTCCTTCTCTCTCGAATGGTCCGACACACCCACGCTGGTGTTTCCAGTTATTCTGGCTGCTCAGCTCCAGGCCCTGGCTGCACTGATCCTGGGAATTACATTATCTCACTGACTTTGTCAGAAAGATGGTGTTGTGATGGAGCAAACTGAACAGTCCTACTACATGCAGCAGAGTGAACAGGAGAGTGAGTGAGGTGTCACCTGGGGAGAACTCAGAGATGAACATGAATGCAAGGGCTTTAAATGATATTTACATGAAGGTAAAGAAACAGACACACAGAAACAAATTAACGATGGTGTATGATCTAATAAAAATACATGTTCCACCAGTGCAGTTCCACAATTCCACTTTTAGCAGTACGTCTCTGAGTAAGTCTCAGTTAAATTCGATTTTTGCATTGGAGTTATTAAAAACTGAATCTGATTAGAATTCTATTGGTTTTTAAAAAGCGCATTAACTAAATAAATCAGACATGTATCATTCCTTTAAGAGTCCACAGAATTCACTACAATTCAATACACTGTCTGTTTCCTGATTGCAGAGAGTGCATCTGGATATTCAGGTTGGAGAACATACCAACAACTACCCTGAAATTGCAGCTAAGGACAAACTCACCGAGCTGCAGCTGCGAGTCAGACAACTTCTGGACCAGGTTGAACAGATCCAGAAGGAGCAAAACTACCAGAGGGTCAGTTAAAAAAAAAAAACATTTACACCAGAGCATGTTGAGATGACAGCTTTACCACGTTCAAGATGAGGAAGTGGGTATAAAGTTTTAGTGACTTCATCCTGTGTTGTCTTTTCCAGTATCGAGAGGAGCGTTTCCGCATGACGAGCGAGAGCACCAATCAGCGTGTTCTGTGGTGGTCCATCGCTCAGACACTCATCCTGATCATCACTGGGATTTGGCAGATGAAGCATCTCAAAAGCTTCTTTGAGGCCAAGAAACTGGTGTAACGTGTATGTGAGTACATCAGGAAACAACATAAAACACGAGAGGACAGACTTGACTGGGTGGAACAGAGGGACGTCCACCCACAGAGTCACAGAAACATCCAGAGGAAGACGCGTGGTCTTTCTATCAGTCATAAATGGTACAAGCAAATTTACTGTGGCAGTTATCAGTGCGGGGCATTGTTTTATTTTATTGTTTTTGGTTTCTTGCTAACGTTTTAAGCTATTGTTGTTTTTCTGTTAGCAGCAACACCATTCCTACCGCCTTTCTTATCGTATCTTCTTGACATCACTGGTCCGTGTCCTTTTTTTTTTGGGGTCCCTGTCCAAGAAGTTTATTTTAATGTCCCACAGGAGTGAGTGAGTACAGCAGGATATGTGTAACAATGAGAATGTTAGAGCTGTTAATAACCAAGTACAGCAGCTTTCAGACATGCGCCGAACTCAGGAGAGCCTCCGGAGTTTCTCTACAGGGGCCGTATCTGTGAGTGCAAATGTGTGAGTGGGAGCCCGCAGAGTTTCTGCGGACTTCCTCCGTCATACCCTGTTGAATAAAATCCACAGAAAGAGCGGAGGAGCCGAAGTGAGAACGCGGAAGAACATCCTCCATGGGACTCACTGCATGCGAGAAGGTGTGTGACGTCTCTTAACGGGCAACAGACGCAAAAAGGAAAAATTACATCGAAAATAAATATCTCTCTACAAGCGTAGAGGAAACAGAGAAAGATGTCAGGAGAGCTTTTGGTCATAAAAGCTGACGTCAGTGTCCATAAGCTGTAAACACACATCATCTGTGCTGCAGTTACATCCTGCCCCTGCCTGCTGCACCACCCCACACCTGAACGTTGTGGAGATTTCTGTATTGCTGTGAAAGCTTTTAAGTGGAGAATTTCCTTTGGTTGAAAGGCAAACTCTGGAGAAAGTCTGGACCCAATCCTCTGGACTTCCTCTGGAGTTCATGTCTAAAAACATCTTAATTTATTGATTCCTGATTTTGTTCGTTTGTTGTTAGTGTTGCACATAGTTTTATATTTTCCTAACAGTAGCTTTTAGCTGTGGTCACACTTGCAATGCAAATATACAGGCCTTGATTCCTCCATGTACATGCGGTGACACGTTGCTTGAACCCCTGCATTTAGTATTTATAAGCAGACCATAAACACTTAATGGTTTATAATTGCCTGAAATATAAGGTATTGAAATCTCCCATGAAGAGAATTTACTGGTGATTAGACAGATAATTCATCTTTAATGATAACACACATCAACAGATCCTCAGTGTGTTGTAAAAAGTTAAGTTCTATACGCGTCCATCCGTCACAGGTGAGTTTATAAATCAAAACTCACAATGACATGTTGAACCTGAAGATTAATTGTAAACCTTAGAGGCAGTTTGACCAAAGAACATAAATACATTTAATTCAAGGTTCACTTCCCATCTTGTAGCTCTCAGCCCCATCGTGTGGCCTTCATCAGAAAATACGGTTTGCGGTCTTTTGGAGTAATTGTAAATAAATATTCCACCTGACATGAACGCAGTAAATAACCTATATTTTATATGTCGACTTGTCAGTTATTATTTGTCTGTAGACCAGTCACACTCTCTTCACAGAAGATGCTGTGACTAGTGCATTGTAAATCATTACATGTTCACTTCTTATCAATATGAAACAGGGGTTTAAACGAGGTGTTACCATCCTTCCACCGCCTGTACATAGTTTCCACATGGAGTCCAGTTCGCTGCTCATTTTTACCAGAGCACGGTCTGTAGTTACAGTTTGTGATACTCGCCTGTGATTAGCAGGATTCTAATGAACGGTGTAAATAACAGGTATCACTTGGTGATTGTTTTCTAATGCCTTTCATACGGACTAAATGATGTGCAAGTCTTTACATTTGTTTCGGTTGTGTCACAGAGTTGTTTCGTGTCATCGACTTATTTATTGAGCAGTCATGGTCTGGGTTTAATTGCTTATGAGACATTTGAATTTCTCAACACTGGACAGCGTTTTAATTGTTAGGAGTTCTAATGAAGCATTTGTCATTTGGAAGGAAAAGTCATTTCTCTCTTACATTTGAAATGTCCATTTAAAACTGCCCTCGAGATGCAATATTTTCAATGTAATTTTCTTTTCCAATTTGTTACAGTAATACTAATACTCTTCCAGCTTTTCCAGATGTCACGTGCATGTTCGTAATAAACTGTCTCTCATCTTATTTGTGCCACTTTGCCTCGTCTTGAAGAAATACACAATAAATGGCTGATTCTTTTTCAACAGTACAATTTATTGCTTGGCTTCCCTCAGAGCCGGACTCCAAACTAAACCTTGTTCGGACAGCAACTGCCATCTACCTACAAGGCGATTTCCTTTAAATCACGACACAGAAAAATACACTAACCTTTTGACATCTTTGAAACAAGATCACCTCTTTGCATAGGCCACCTTTTATCCCCAGCAATGGCGCACAGGACACACACACACACAGGGTTGCACAGGAACAAAACACTTCCTCCCTCTTGAAACTGCTCAGGTCAAGAACAAGACATGTTTGGCACACAGTACGAAACAATATCAAACACACATATTATGTGTCATTATAAAGGGATAAATGATTTATTAAATCAAGTCTTTGTTTCATCCGTACAACAAAAAACGGTACATTGTTCCTGATCTCTGGGACGATGTACAGTCGCACGTTTCAGCACTGTCACATGTTGGGTTGGAAAGGTAGAAAATATCACACCAGAACAACAGACAAATCCTCACACTACCTCACAAGTCATGAGAGTTGATCGTTTACCAATCCGCCGCCGTGTTTTCAGTGGTTGTACGTTTGTGGCATATCCTTGTAATCTTGTAGGAGAGATTTCCACACAGGGGAAGTCAGAGCACTATAGGTTAGTAACACACTACTTTTAAAAAACTGTTGAGCTAGTTCTGTAGCGAATGCCACTTTTTAGTGCTTAAAACAGCAAGAAGGGCACAGAAAAGTGAGGAAGATTAAGAAATACACTTTAAAATGATGCAAGAATTTTGCAATCTAACTCCACATGGCTCTGTGGAAACTGTCTGCTTCACTGCTCTGATCCTTCTGCACGTGAAGAGGATTTTCTTTAGAAACTTTCTTAAAAGGTGTTTCGGGAAGGGGAATCTGCTCAGTGTTCGGACACTGTGAGGTGCTGCATCTTCTTGGCCGCCTCTTCGGACACCGTCTTGGTTGTTTTCTCCGGGCTGGGAGCTGGACTAGGTGCTGGGCTGGGAATTGGAGTGTTCGCCGCACTGTTGGGATACTCCCTGTTGCCGAATATGATGCTGCCCACTCGCACGTTGGTGGAGCCCACCTCGATCTTCAACGAATCAAAGGAAAGCATGTTTATAGTAGGCCCGAAAGAAGAATGAATAAGACACATTTTGCAATGACAACTATAAAACCCCTTACACGTCCATTAAAGGTACAGTGTGTAGAATTAAGTGATATCAGTGTTGAAATTGCATGTTGTAGCTGGACACCCCTCACCTCACCCTCCCCTTCCAAACATGCAAAAGAACCTGTGGTAGCCTTTAATTGTCATAAAACTCAAAAGGTGTTTAGTTTGTCCAGTTTGGACTAATGTAAAAAACATGGCGACCTCCGTAGAGAGGACCCCCTCAATGTAAATATAAAGTATTTAAATATAAAGGGCCTTTTATGGGGTAAAGAAAACTACAACCTACAACTACTGAACCCCATACCAGCAGAAATGTAAACGCAGGCCCCTCCGACCTGACTGTCATTACTGCCGTCAACAGCTGTTAAATAAGAAGAATACTTCCATAAATGTTGTGCTGACTTTGTGGGTAGTCCGACCCCAACACAGACATTGAGAATAGTTTAAAGAAAAAGCTAATTTTCTCCCTGATTGTCTCATTTGCTGTTGTAGGTCATAAAGTGGCAGCAATATTAAAATCAGACAATGTCATAAGCAGATAAAAACTCCTTGTAGGGAGTTTAAAATGCATCCTGAATGTGTCTCCTGTGATCACTGTGGCTGAACTGCACGTCCCTGCTATATGCTAAAATAATTAATTCAATTCATAACTCATTTGTGTTCGTGGAGACCAAATGTTGTTTTAACCTGGTAGGGGTGGGAAATCTTTAAATCTAAACATACGAGTTAAAAACTCCCTTTGACATTTGCTGTGTGAATTGTGTGCAGAATGTATTTTTAAGTGCTATTGAGAAGTGATGCTCACCGCATGCTCAAAGTCTGTGGACATGCCCATGCTGAGTTCCATCTCCTCCAGAGGAAGCTTCAGACTGTCACACACCTCCTGCCTTCGACTCAGCAGCATCTACAAGACGGAATATTTCTGAGATTATAATACAGATTAACATATACTAGGTTTCCAAACATATTTTTAAACAGGCAGTCTTTACACAGATCCTTTAGTGATGATGAAGTAGGACATTCTATGATTACAATTAGCTGGGATTGGCCTTTACTGGAAATATATTTAATATATTTGTTTTTAAAATAATTTCTCTTTTCTTGCTGTGTGGTTTCAGTTTAACTTCTCATATTAGAGTAAAGGGTTTGGGGGTTGGGGTGAGTGGGAGTTTTCAGAGAAGCACATTTCTAATCTGATTACATTTTAGTTAGAGGTGAGTGGATGTCGGAGCTCATGTCAAATGGAAAACACGATAACTGACGACGTCTAAAGCTTCAAATGTCACCTGCACTCAAAATCCTGCGCTCACATGCACATAAACCCTGCTTGTGCTCAGATTTCTGTGTTCCATCCTTTTTGTGCTCACGCTGCTTCTGTGCGTGAAATGTCTTTTTTCTTTTTTTTTCCTGATCTCGCATTTTTGTGCAACAAGTCGTTCAAAAGTCCCCAACATATGGAACGCCAGGTGTTGTGATTATGAACAAAATTGACCTGCCCTCGTTTTGGTTTATGTTGTTGTTGGTTCTCATAAAATACAGAGTGGAAAGAAACAGGTCTGTGTCGACCCTAACCCTCTTATTTTTTATAGTTACCAGCAACAGTGTTCCCATGATGTAAAAACTGAGATTTTGCCGCTGCACGTTGAGCAGGGATCTGCTGGACTCCTGCTCCACGACAGGGTCATTGTTTTTCTTCAAACATCCCGACAGAAGCCAGAGTAATACTAAAGACGTGGAGGGTGCAAGTGCGTGAGCCCGCTTTAAGTAACCACCCACACGGTCGCCAACACTGCACCACCAATTCTATTGGTTGGAGAATTTTGACAGACTTGTTGCACAAAAAATCCAGGAGCAGACGTGTCATGTGCATTCAGAAGCAACGTGAGCGCCAGGAGAGAACAGCTGAAGCACAGGAAATCTACGCACAAGCAGGGTATGTTTTAGTGGAAGCACAGTTTAGAGTGAAAGCATGAAAAGATTTTAATCAATGTCCTGCTCTCAAACTGAAAGAACACGCCTCTTGAATAAAGGGGAAAAAAACCCTCACACAGGAAGTGCTTTTCTCAGTTTGACACATTGGTGTGACAAGATATAATCATAAGTATGTTACGATTTCCACTGCTGCATGCAGTACATTTAGGGCCGAAACTATTAATACCAATAATCTAACTAACGTATCTTGGGTATCATAAGATGTCCTAGGCTATTTGTTCACAAACGTATTACTAAAGCTGCTTTCAGACATTGAAACTGAACTCCAGATAATCTCCTGACATTCTCCGGAGGGGCTGTATGTGAGAGTGAGAGGTTCCTGTCAGCCCCCTGGTAACAACTCTGTAGAATGTCCAAATGAGCTGATGTGAGATCAAGCGACTGACGCTAAGAATGAAAAATACAATAGGAAAACAAATGTCGTGGGATTAAAAAGCTGTGGACGACACCTGTGAAGAATTTAAAAGAACTTTTGGTGATAAGAACCGATGCCAGTGTTGTTGTGCTGAAAAGAAAAACACGTGATCTCCCCTTACCTGAACGCTCCCGGGATTTCTGTGATGTTGTGAGCGGCTCTGAACGGAAAAACTCGACCGCTGCGTGGTTCATGTGTAAAAGACAAACTCCGGAGAAAGCCCAGTTTTCCAATTCTGCAAATATTCTTCAGAGTTCATGTCTGAAAACAGCTTAACTAGCATTTTGCACTAACAAGCGTAATAAAGCACAGGCTTCGAGCACACGAAACTGTCGCCATTGAAATCAGCGAGGTGTTGTGTTGCCCTGCCCCAGTCTTGAAGGGCCCCATACATTTTGAAAAAGACTGAGATGTCACTGTGCTTGCTGCAACCGAAGCCTCATGAGGCTTCATTCGCCCACCGTTAGCTTCAGTCAATGTTTTCAGTGTTGTTTTTAAGAACAACCTGCCCTGAGCTGATTGTTAGCTTCATTAATGCAGCGGTAGTACATGCAATGAAATAACAATGAGGTTTTGGAGAAATTTTTTTTTGTACTTGAAAGTCCGGGTTGGGGCCCAGGGTGAGGTTGTAGCCATAGCGCCCGATAGTCATGAGTCCTAAGAAGTGCAGGGCAGAGCACTGGGACACGATGTGCTTCACTGTATTCACCGTCTCCTCTGGTGGGAGGCCATGTTTACCTGCAACCCACGTGACACATGCTCTGTTAGATCGACTGACTCTGTGCGTACAGTGCATGTCTGCGATCATATCAATACTAACTCTGTTCTCCACTGGTGTTGATCTGCAACATGACCTTTAACCTCTGGGTGCTGGCTCCCCTCAGCCTCTGCCACGAGCTGTTGACCTTATCAGCCAGTTTCGCAGAGTCAACCGTCTCCACGAGGAACAGGTTTGGCACGGCTGGGAAAACAAAGACAAGACTCAGTGCTGGGTTAATGTTTTTCTTCAAACATCCGGCTTCGGCAGGAGAGGGCGGGAGCGCTGACAGTCACTTACCCAAAAGTTTGTTGACATTATTCTTCTGTAGATGGCCGATGAAGTGCCACTTGATTTCTGGACAGGATTCTAGAATCTGAATGAGGCAAAAGGAAACTGTAAAAATACGCAACGCGCTGGGGTCTGAAGAAATAATCTCAACCTCATTAAATGTAGAAAACCCACCAGTGGATCTGAAGCTTTATCCACAAGTTCATTAACCTGCCAGGGGGATAAGGGATGAGGTCAGTCTCTACATTATTCCTCAGCTCGGCTCCTCTCAGGAGCTTTTACGCTCATGGCCGGACATTGGGAAAGTTTGGAGTGGACCAGTCTTGCATCATTTCATACTCACGTAGTTTTCTCCAAAGTTACGCTGCCCTTGTCTGTACGCCTCCACAACCATCTCTGGGGGTTTGGTCTTGCTGACAGCTACAAGACGGGGAGGCACAGCTGGCAGTGTCTGGGGACGGACAGGAAACACACAGTTTTCATCTGCATCACTATATCACTGCGTCACTATTTGACTATATCGTAGCATTGCTACATCGCTGTGTTAAATGGTTTGTATATATATAGAGCTTTTCTAGTCTTGATGACCACTCAAAGCACTTTACAGCACAGTTTGCCATTCACTCATACATTCATACAGTGCATCTATTAGCAGCACTGAGGGGCAATTCGGGGTTCAGCATCTTGCCCAAGGACACTTTGGCATGCGGCTGGGGAAGGCCGGGATCGAACTGCCAGCCTGGTTGGACGACGACTGCCCTATCGCTCAGCCACAGCACTGCACCGGTATATCGTTGCATCGCTATACGGCGGTATCGCTGCTATCGCTGGATCACTGCACCAGTAGACCGCTACATCACTCTACTACTACACTACTGCATCACCATGTCACTGCACTTCAGGTTCACTGGATAGCTGCATCCCTGGATCCCCATATGGAGGTATTAGTCAATTACTGTGTCACTGGATCACTGTACACCACAGCACTGCACGGCTGTACCGGTGCGGCTGCTCAGTGTGTGGGGTCTGAAGTGTGAGTCAGCCTTGACAGGACCCTTCAAAACAAAATGATGAAGGCTGATTGTTTGCTGCTGCTGCTGCTGCTGTGTTCAGATGCGGTGACACATCAGTCAGTCACCGGCTCACAAACTCACGAGGAGGAACTCCTTCCTCCATGCTCTGACCTACATATCATCTCCTGTTGTTTTGAAGGAGGAACACGCTGATATCTTCCCTGTCTTTCACACAGGGAGGTGTGAGGAGGAGGAGGAGGAGGAGCAGGCTGATCTACATCATCACCAGCCTGTGTCACATAGACATCATGACCACGTGCCACCAGTAGCTGCCAGGCACGTCGAGGTGCCACTTGCTCCCACGCGTGTGGTGATGATGGTGATGATGATGATGATGATGATGATGCCACTACCAGACGTGCACGGTGTCAGTGCACCACGAGCCGAGCTGCCTCCCGTCCAAAGGTTGAGGTGTTCGGCTGCCTTACATAACGAGTCGTGCCGCCGCAGCAACACTCTCTCCCGGACCCCGAGTGTGGCAGCGACGGCAGCGGTGCCCCCCCCCCACCCCCCGGAGCGGAGCCCTCCGGGCCGCAGTTACCTTGAGCCGCCGTGCCGCCGCCTGGTTCACCCGCTCCACCACCGACTGTAGCGCCTTCCCAACCTCGTCCGACATTGCTACTTTCCACATAGCGTCAGACGGCGACGACACACGACGTCAAAGGAGCGTGTCCGCGATGACGTCAGTCCCCCTTCAAAGTAAGAGCCCGGTAGAGGCAGGAAGTCCGCCGTCGAGACGGCGCCCTCTATCGGCCCTGCTTCAGCATCGAGGGTGTTCATAGTCGTGATTCTTATTAAAGGCACATCAGTTGTTTCTGAGACGCTTTATATCTTATTTGTTGAAGTGAACAGGACCACGTCCCGATCAATACATTTGTCTGATAAAAAGGAAACAAACAAAAACATGGACACATCCACCGTCCAGCAGAGACGGTATAACCAGATGTTTGCGAGCCTTGTTCTCCAATGACATTTGATTCACAGAAAAATAATATTGGAAAATGGGAACATGGCAAATCTTACAAGACTGAGTAGGAGTGAAGATTATTATTCTTATTATAAGAGTGAAAGATCTATGCATCCCATACACCACTGCAGGTTTCACTTCCCAGAAAAGTAAACGTATTGAGGCAGTATCTGGTCCATGGCTGCTCACTCCACCCCACAATCACTCCATCTGTATGACCGGAACACTGCACCACTGTGCAACTACATCACAGCATCAGTGCATCACTATATTGCTTTGACACATCATCTCTAACTCGCTGCATCAGTGTATAACTGGACCACTATATTACTTTATACAGCTATCAGTTCACCACTGTGCCACTGCCTCACAACATCATGGCACCACTACATCAGTGTTTGCAGGTTGGGGCTCCTAAAGCTCTGTCCCTTTGGTCTAAAGATCTGTGGACACTGTGAAAACCCTCAAAAAGCAGCTTAAGACTCATTTGTTCAGACTAGCCTTGGTTTAATCGTTTTTGGTTTTATTGTATTTCTTATTTGTATGCATGTATATTCTTTTTTTACCCTGTAAAGCACTTTGTGACATTTCTTTGGCCACTAAATTGTCATCAGGTCTCCCATGAGGGCATGTGAATATCTGTACCAAATTCCAAAAAAAACTTGAGAAACTGTTTCCTTGAGATCATGTTTACAAAGGTTGGACAGAAGGAAAGACAGAAAAACCATAAACACAATGCAGTTGGCTGTCAATGACAATAATAATATTAATCTAAATGTTGTAAAGAATGTTTCACCTTAAACTTTACACCTCTGTATAGCAGTTGAGATGGAGCTGCAGGTCTGCCGATCTGGGGAAGAGCATCCAGATACACACATTGTCTTCCTGATCACAAACAAAGCCATGGCTAAAGTAAGCTGCTATTAAGATTTATAGACAGTATTGTGTGGTTCTGGTAATGACGTGTACGTTCGAAACTGAATCAATAAACACAAAATACAAAGAAAACTGATTTATTAACACATACACTTTTCAAAATAAAACATAAAAAAAGTCCTCGTCAGTGTAAATCAGACATCTGATAATTCAAAGACACAATCAGCTCTTTCAAACAAAACACGTGACTAAAAGGGAAACAGAATGTAAAAAGGTGTGGGTCTTTCTCTTCTCCATCTGCAGCCATCCCCTCCTCTCATACTCGCTCCAAGGCCTCCAGCATGATGATGCTGTTTCCCCTGATGACCTGTGAGAAATGAGACCACACGTATGTTTAACATTATTTACATGGTGAAGCGTTTCTGAGTAAACAGAGGAAATTTCAAATTGGTGGTAGTAGAGCTGTACGGTATCTTCAATTGTGTCAGCATTTAAACCCTGAATGGTGTTGCTGTAACCATATCAGGCTAATTTAACAAGGATATGCCCTTTTTCCAAAACAGATACTTTGACTTTCCACAGCAGGAAAGGAAAAGCTGCTACAATATTTTGGCTTTCCATTTAGGTCTGACAGTGTTGAACACAGGGGCTGTTGATCATAAATTAATGAACAAAGCAATGATTTGTCTTTTCAATTACACCAGTGTCTGCTGTGACAAACATCCATTCCAAGAAATCTACTTCTACTCCACTGTTGTCGTTTTGGGTGATGTGGGGTGTTTAATCCAGATCAGAGTCCTTTAGTCGGATATCTGCCAATACGGACTTCATTCCAATAATATGCACATAAACAGCTGGAAAGAAACTTACCACCATGCCAATGCTGTTCTGCTGTCCCCCAGGGCCCATCTCCAGACAGTCATCCATCACCAGGTTCATAAATGGGTCGAACCCTCGCAGGATGCCCTGCACGTGTCTGCCTCCATTCAACTTCACTAAAGCACAGAAAGAGAAGTTCCTGTGAGAAATATACTCCATGTTTGTTTCATTCAGAACTCCACCCTATTCTCAAAGGATTTAATCTCATCTTGATTTGTGTTGGTATTAAGCACTTCAGACTGGGATTGGAATTTTAATATCTGCAATCAACAGAAAATTAATTCATATTTTTTCTGTTTGCATCTTTAAAATCATGATGCACAACAAGTTCATTTTAAATTTTGTTCAACACAAGTAACCGTGCATTAATACAGAGCAGTATGTTCTTAACTTATATGAATACCATTTCTCTCTCTGGGATGAGAGCCTGTAAACAATGAACATGTTGCACTTAAACCAGTCAAAGCCAGTTCACTAACCATTAGTCATTTATGACCAAATGTTTGTTAATAATTATTATCAACAGTAAAAGATCTTGGGGGAGGATTTTGGTTCCCACCTGCATGAGATGTGGTGAAAATGTTTTATTGAATTCAAAGTTAATAACATGTTCTACTAAATCCTTTGCATCCAGTCCAAGATTACTGAAGAGCTACATTTAACCCCTGCTATTCAAAGTAAACATAACGCTTTCTGCTCTTTCTTATGTTTTGAAAAGTAAGAAAACCTGTGGTGTTCTTTTGTGGCCATGCCCTGAAATGATAATTTTAGGGAATCAGTCCAAAGAGAAAGTATATGGGATAGAATTAATTCACATAAATTTGGGATTAGATTCTAACAACGACTATAGATACCAGCATGTTTTCAGAGTTGCTTCATATGCTGCACGGCCCTGGATGAGATTTTGAGGAAAGGTTCCCCAAAGGCAACATACTTAACAGTAATGGTCTAGAGCTATATATATTTGTAGTGTTCTTGTTTAACGGGTTTTCATTGTCCCTACGTCTTTGTGTTGTATCAGGCAATATTGACAAATTAAATAGATTGAAGGTTAAAGGTTCAGTGTGTAGCATTTAGTGACATCTAGTGGAGAAGTCCAGTCCAGTGTCTCTTTGTCCAATCTGGACTACTGCAAAAAACATGGCAGCCTCCGTAAAGAGGACCTGTAGTATTTAAATAGAAAGGGCCCAGTCTAGGGTAAAGAATACAGAACTTGAGATGAAACACTCCAGAAAACACCACCAGGATTATTGTATATTCAATTCCTGCCAATGTCCCTTTCACCTAAATCCTCCAAAGTGCTGTGTTTGCCCAATTCTAAACTATTACAGTCGTATTCTTGTTAGCTGCAGCCTCGAGGTTCACCACCAGCTGAGCACACGAAGCTCATGTTCAACGAGCATTTCAAACAGAGGAGCGGCTCGATGTTCTCGATGATACTCACACGAAAGCTTCTTGTCCATGAACCTGGGGATGAGAACACAACATTAGCTTTCTGTCCTGACGCTCGCGTTTCATACAGAACCGAGTCCAGGCAGGCTAGCTAGCATTAGCTCATTCAACTTAGCAAACAATGCTATACGCAATACTATGCATTAGCTGTCCAAACCCTGCCGGTGTGAAGGTATTCATTGGAAACTACTCACTTCTTCAGCTCGGGCGGGTGTGCTTTGCTCATGGTTTCTTCTTCTCAACACGCCGACACTCACTCGTAAGAAGATCGTTTCACAAAACCGCGGAAGGAAAGCGTGCACCGGGAAACCGGAACCTAAACAGCACACTTCCGGCACGGACGTATGGGCGTTACTGCTAGACAGCGCCGCCATGCGGCCTGAAAGAGGCAGGGCTGGAGATGTTTTTCTCGTTAATGCAAAAAAAAAAACATGACCTGTTTGTTATTGATCATTTTCTAAGCATAGAAATAATCATACCCTAGTGACAGAGCAAAGTGATTGTCTAACAAATATGAGAGGACTTCTTATTCCAGCAGACATTTCACACAGGCAGGGAGATGACCTTATCTTCTCCACAGTAAATTAGATTTGATGCTTGGTTTCTGAAGCAGACGTTTTGTAATTAAGAATGAGAACATTTCTTTTCCTGTTTTATCTGTGCTCTCCTCAACCCACAAGCAGCTAACATCTATTGATTTATTTTAAGTATGGAGGGAACTCTTCAAATAGAAAGGTCTGAAGCTGTGTTCTGACCATTAGTGCCCCACTAGTCAGTTATCCATGTCATTCTCCAGCCAATGTCGAGTCTAACACGTTGGCAAAGAACAGTCAGTGTAAACAGGATTTTTCAGTATGATTGTCTTTTTTTAATTCACTGTTCTTTTCATGAACACACATCACATTCATGTAATGTTCTATCTACTGAGGTTGCTAAAAATGGCGTCCACCAGACTTTCTGAAGTCGTCTTATAACCTCCCCCCTTGTGCAATGGTCAGCTCCATGCGCATCTCTAATAGCGATTTTTAACAATGAGTGTGGGAGAACAAAATGTCCTTGCATGCTACGCCACAGACCATTTTGAGGTCCAGCAACAGTATTTTTAATGGCTCCTCTTTTGAGCCACACAGATTGTTCATAAGGACCAGCGTTGTTTTGAGCTAATATAAGAGATGCTAAATTTGTGGTTCATAGTCCTCTGCTACTAATATTATATATTACAAGGCTTTAAGAACACATCTGTAGCCTGAACAGTCATGGGGTGTACTCTCTGTAGGAATCATCATTCGTGTGGCCGGATTGGCTGTGGCACAGCGTTGTATAGTGAGTTCAGGCACTGAGAGAATTACCTCATAACCTGTACTTCTCGCTTGGGTCAACACAAATCTGGGACTAGTGATTAGTGCGTGTAACTGGTGAGATGTGTACAAAATGGTAGGGTGACCCATGGTCACAGCTGATGCTTTTTGAAAGGCACAGGCAGCCGCTGCCAATCCCTGATAACAGGGAGTCAGGCCCGTTTCGATGTTGTCCAGTTTGGTGCTATAATATGCAAGTGGTTGCTTACCAGTGGGAGTTTCCTGCATCAAGACAGCACACGCATATCCTGCTTTTTCTGCAACATACAAGAGGAACACTTTATCATAGTCAGAGTTACCAAGCACACGTGCCGTTTGCGTATCCTTTTTTAGGGCCTGAAAGGATCCTTCTGCTTCAGCTGTCCATAATAATTCAGCTGAACCATTTGTTTGTCCCACTCGGATTAAAGCTCGCAGCGGGGCAGATTTAATAGCATAATCGCAGATCCATGGTCGCCTAAACCCTGCCATCCCCAGAAATGACAACATTTGTCCCACCGTTTGTGGTTTGGGAGCTTTTGTTATAGATTCAATCTGTGAGGGTGCTATTGCACGTTTATTACCACAAAGTTGTCTGCCTAAATATTCAACTTGTGACTGGCAGAACTGTAGTGTATACTTACTGACTTTGTGCCCCCCCCCCCCCTTAGCCAATTCAGACAGGACTGAGACTGAGTCTTCCTCACACTGAGATTTAGCATGGCTACATGTTAAAAGGTCATCTGCATATTGAAAAACAGTGCTTGTTACTTTCAAATGTTGCAGGTCATGCGCTAATACTCTATTAAATACTGTGGGGCTTTCTACATAGCCTCGTGGAAGACGAGTATACGTGTACTGCTGTCCTAGATATGTAAAAGCAAAAAGGTGTCGGGAGTCTGGGTGGAGCGGCACACTAAAGAATGCAGAACACAAATCAATCACTGTGTACACACATGTTTGGGGTGGAATGTTTGAGAGTAATGTATGTGGATCTGGAGCGATGGGTGTCTCTGCATCCACAATAGAAGTGATTACCCGTAGATCATGCATTAGTCGATCTGAGTTTGGTTTCTTGATTGGTCAATAGTGGGTTTTATACCAGCTGTCTGATGTGCTTTTAGAGGATACTGCTTTTTGTATGGTAATACTATGTTTGGGTTTAGTTTAACAAGGTGAGGTCGTGCTGACTGTACTAGCCCTACATCTGTTTTATGTTGTGACCATACTAACTGAGGTACTTTACTCAGCAATGTGTTATGTTCGTTTGAGAGAGATAGTAGTGCCAGGGGTGGCTGTGCCTTCATCAAAAGTTCGTAAGGATATTCGAAGGTATTGACCATTAGAGGAGACATGGATGCATCCTCAGTGGGGCGCCAGACTGTAGTTTTCATCATCGGGCCCAGGTCACGTGAGTCATGGCCTTTTGTGACCATGAGGGTGATGTGTGGAGTGGAGTTGGGCACCTGGAACCACTGATGAATCTCTGGTGGAAGTGTCACAGCTGCTGCCACTCCTTGGGGTCCCACATATATGTTGCAGAATCCAGTAGACGATCGATAGAATGTGTGTGTGGCTGGTCGTGTTGTTTTGCACAGCTTGTTGTGACCTCATCAGTCGGTGGGCTGGCCCATCCAGGAAGTCCAGTTCCAGACCACCTCGGGTGCATTGGATTTTTGCTTTCAAGGGACACAGGATATCACGTCCTAAGAGCACAACGTTGTTTTCTGATATGCTCTCATCTGTGTTCCACTCCTAAGTCTCATTAAATTATTCTGTTCCTCTGGATCTGGCTCTGCCTGCTCATCTGTCAGATTGCTGAGGAAACGTGGGCTGGGAGCCAGGTCAAATTATTGCAGTTCCTCCACCTCCCGCCGGCGTCGCTCCTCCAATGACTGTTCGCCTGTCGTCATCATGGTGCCTGATAACCGCAGGTTTACTTCCTGTGGCGACTCTGCTGGGGCTTGTAGTTCTGCAGCTTCTTGTCTCAGCTGTGTTATCTTAGCTTCAAGCGTCTCTGTTTAACCTTGAAAGGCAAGTACCTTCCTCCAGGCCGGTACAGCTTCTCTCTCTGTTGTGTTAGAGGTGTATGAGTGAGGGCAGTCTCTCTTGGTGTGCTGTTTATCAGCTGTGGGGGTGATTTACAGTTCGAGTAACTCTCAAGCTCCATCTTCACTTCTTTATTCATTGTTCTCCTCCTTTGTGGCTCTTTTTCCTCAGTTTCGCTATCTGGTCGCTGAATCCCTTTATAGCTTGTGCTGCATGATTCGTCGCTTGAACAGGAGCTGCTCGCGTCATCAACTTGTGATGTTTCTTTTTGGCCGGGCTGAGTGCACCAGTTCACTGTGAACTTTCCTGTCAGTAAACCCTCAGTTGTTTTTAGAAAATATATTTTTTTAAAGGCATTGGATACAGGCCTGTTGCTGCCGGCTCTGTACAAGGAGGCGGTTGCGAGGGGGCAGGTTCCATTCTTTGGCCACTGTAGTCGTCCTGATGTTCGCCTGTGCCATTTATTCATGCAGTGTTTTATTTGTTTAGCATGGTCAGGCTGCTGTCTTATCACTAGCTCCACTGGGGTCAGCAATCCCTTTCCCTTCCCCATTTTAGCTCCCATAAATCCTTGCCTAGCACTGCCTCATAGTCTAGGAATTTCTGGCTCAGGGTGAGCTTTTGTCCTTATTAATATTAATATTTTACTCACTGTCACTCCTTTCTTAATAATAGCTTTTCTCATGGGATTGAATTTCAAATTTTCAGACCCGTCTTCGGCCGGGGTTTTAGTTATGTATCCGAATTTCCCCGTTTCCCATGCACTCTACACTTCTGGGGACGATGCTTATATCAAGCCTTGGATCTACTGCTGCTCTAGTTCTACCTGCTATGGTCAATCCTTCAGGAATCCCCAAAAAGGGACACAAAGGGAATGTGGCTGTTGCAGCTGGTCGATTACACAAATATTCTAGTATTGGTGCTAAAGTGAAGGGGACCCAGAGACCACGTATTATAGTCTCCCACGGGATGCCAGGAAATTCTTCCTTTGTCTGTGTTAAGTTTATGATTTTAGTGATTTGCCACATTTTTTGTTCAGTTTGCCAATTCTCTACACCACCCTCATCATAGTATGTTCTTTCTAACCAGAAATGTGCTCTTATACCCTGCATCTCTCTATCTCCTTGTGTCACGGGATTAATGATTTTGTCTTCAGTACTACTGCCCTCCCTATGTTCTTCCGTTCACATTTATTTTTATCCAACTTTATGTCCAGTCCTCTATTAGTCTCCACAGCACTCCACTGAAAAACAAAAGGAACACTATTAAAGTTAAAATACCCAAGATTACATGTCCCACAGTTGTCTCATTTTCTAGTTGCTGTAGACCATCAATTCTTAACAATTCTCTTTTATTTAACAATGTTCTTTCTCTACTAGTACTATGTATTAATTGTATAAATTCTTTCTCTACTAGTACAGTGTTTCAGGTTACTAAAGACACTGTCCCAACTGTTAGTTTGTGAGGCGTCGGAGGCTTACTCCGTTAACGCCTGTCAGGTCACCGTGACCCAGAGCAGAACAGCCAGCCAGGACTATACCACAGCAACTGGCCCTTATAACGAATGTGAGGCTTGTGTGTTCACCTGTTATGTCTCCACCTCACACTGCTAGAGACACTGTTCTGTGTGCGTGTGTGAGGGTGTGAGAGAGGTTACTGCTCTCTATTGTCTTGCTTTTTCTGTATTTTTCCTTTTTCTTTTCTGGCCAGTAATTTTTCTAATTTATACTACTTTGTAGCTCTTATTGTCTCTCGAGCGATTTTGTGCACTTTTCTTTATATCGCCGTCCCTAAGGCCCCTTAGCGATCTTCGTCACTCTCTGTGGTTCCTGTGGATGGCCTTGGGCTTGAGTTCACCCCTGGAAAGTCTCCAAGCACCTGGGTTGCTTTGGATGGCCTTGGAACTGGGACTTTTCCTCTGGAAAGTCCCTATCTTGCCCTGACATGTCTCTTTTTCTTTTAAACAGTTTTTACTCTTGACACCAATATATTCTGTCCAAACCTTTTACTCTTAAAAAAAAAGATATTTGTCTCTACTTTGACACCATTATGTTTCCTTTTTGTCAGATTGGCTTTTAAAAAAAAAAAGAAAAGATTATTATTCTTAACACAAGTTATACATACACATGTACTGCTTGAAACACACTGAGTATATTTGATGATATATTTGATATGTTTGATTCGTCATTATTGTGTTAAACTTGTAATCATCAGTAAATTAAGTTTCTCTTTATACTCCAACATACATTAGATTGTAGTGCAGATTGAAGGTATATGGTGACATTCATATTGTGACCAAAAATTATACTACAACAAACTAAACACCTTTTGGGTTTTCATAAAAAATGAAGCCTACCACAGGTTTTTTTTATGTTTGGAAGGGCAGCTGCAACATGCAAATTCACCACAGAATTCTACACACTGAACCTTTACAGAGTGTAGGGAACTGCTCAGATTGTCAACAATGCAGAGAAAGTCAATGTCAGGGCTCAGGATCACATTGACTTCCCAGTTTACCAGTATGACACAGATAATCATTAGAACGAAAACAGTTTTTGGAATGTTTTAATAATATTTATCTACAAAGAGCCATAAACTATTTTACAAAAGACCTTGAAAAAGTGGAAGATTCCAAAACTATTAAGTGATTTTCTATATTTTCACAGTAGCTCTTTGAAAACAGTAGCTTAAAAGCTTTTATAACAAACTACAGAGAAAGTCATGTTAATCCTTTTCATTCACCAAGCACACTCATTACTCATCCCACAGACATAAAGGGTCTATCATTTAGCACATTGAGGTAACATCAGAGTTCGAGCCAGCTGAAGACATACTGAGAGGCATCAGGCTGGGTAATATCCTCTGTGAATTTCAAAGAGTTGCAACAGAGCGTAAAAAGGCTCAACTTTCACTTCGCCTTGTGAGGTATCGCTCTACCCCTGGTGAAGCACTTGCAAATATTGACTTCTTTCCTCATTTCTATTACTTTCAGATTAGTCCACAGGCCAAAATTTAATTAAACAGGGAAACTGGTCATTTGGGTAATTCCCATGTCAGATTCAGACGATTTAAGAAGCACACTTGTTTTTGCACGTTTTACAACCTATCACACTACCACAACTTTCAGTGTTTTACTACTAATAATAGATAAAAAAAAACATGTGGACAACTTTAGACATAGGTGATCCATCTCAGTGAACGTGTTGACTTTATGTTTCGTCAAAACAGTCCTTTAGTAAAAGATCAGGGGGATCCTCCGCATGATTCAAGGGTAGAGTCTGTTAATGACGTTTCTTACATGCGACAGATGCAAAATTAAAAAAATAAAAATCAATCAAAAAGGCTACAAATATTTCAGGATGGTGATGAGCCGCTGCACGTGACTGTGTGGTCAAATATAATGCATGATTTCTGCAGCGGGAGTTACCTCCTGCCTCTGCACCGCCCCTCACCTCAACACTCTGGAGATTTCTATGTTGTTGTGAACGCGTCTGGACGGAGAATCTTTTGCTGCGTTCTTCATACGTGAAGGACAATCTCTCGTGAAAGTTCGGACCCAATTATGCGGACATCCTCCGGAGTTCATGTCTGAAGACAGCTTAGGAGATGGCTGGTTAACAACATACACTTTATCCCTTTTGTAATTTTTTGGGTCGTTCAATTTGGCAACAGAACAACTGGTCCTATCAGAGATTGTTGGAGATCTGTCCCATAGACACCACATCAACATTCACTTTGCAAATAAAAAACATGCAGTGATAGCATCAAACAGTAACTAAATGGCCACTATAGAAAAAACACTAGAATGGTTGGCAGTTAAGTATATCTGATTGATACTAATACACTAATACTCTGCAATGAGCCTTTATCAACCAATTTCTTCAACTTTTGCTGTGTTGGTGTGAATGAATTAAACCCTTGGACTAATTAAAGCAGGATACTCTGAGCGCTCAGTGAATGAACTGGTTAATCAACATGAATTCCCCCCTCATCCCTCTCAGCTCTCTGGCCATTCAAGGCAAAAAAGGTAAATCGCTGATGACATTTAAAGTGGATGTCAGACTTTAGTGGCCTGCTGCACGGAGCCCTCTGTGAGGCCGTCCTCCTCCACCCTGACTCGCAGGTGCTCCTGACAGTGTTCTAGGAAAGAGTCCATGGCTGAGAACCCCTGCTGACAGGGCACACAGTGGTACAGCCTGTGCCTCTTTGAGCCCGGCCATTTACAGGTGTCCATCTCGTTCGTGCACACACTGCAGTGCCTCCTCTTCACAGACGACTGGTGGAGCTCCATGTGCTCCCTGAGCTCGGAATGCAGAGAGAAAACCTCTGCACAGGAGGGGCATGGGAACTCTCTCTCTTCCTCCTCCTCTGCCTCCTTCTCTTCAGGCACTTCCTTGCATCTCCTCACACTCTCCTTAATCTCTAAAATGGGCACTTTCCTGGGCCTCCCTGGTCCAGGCCTTCCTTTCTTATCTTTCAATTTGGCTTTTATGTTATTTGGTCTATTTTCCAGTGACTTGTAGTCTTTGGCGCTGCTTCCCTCAGACAGGCTTTTGTCATTGACTGTAGAGAAGCTTGAGGCTGTGTGCCATCTGTAATGTGCCTTAAGTGACAAATGATGGAAGAAGACTTTGCCGCAGACCTGACACGGATTCCCATCTCCTCTCCAGCGCCTTTTGACGACTGGCTTCGGATCTCTCCTGGTACTTTTCTCTCTGCTGTGCTTCTCTTTCCTGTGCATGTAGAGCTTGGAGGTGCTCATGAAAACCATGTCACAAGAGCGACATTTCAGAAGCTTCTTTTTGGATTTGGAATTTTTATTTGGATGTTTATTGGCATCTCCCCCTTTCCTTGTGTCTCCACTGGTACATTCTCCTTTGGTCTTTTGTCGCTGTGGGGCCCTCGACTGCTCCTTGGGGTGGCTACACTGCTTGTGGCGTTGCAGACCGGCCTCTGTACGGAAGCTTCTTGAACAGAATTGGCACAGACGGACAGCTCTGCTGCTGGGCCCTGGGGTGTCTGAGGAATCAGAGCGGGTTGTGTCTCCCTCAGAAACTGGAGGAGAATCATCTGGAAGGCTGCTCGCACCAACTACATCTGACGGGGATGGCGGTTCACTGCAGCCAGCCTGCTGATGCTGCAGCAGGGCCTGCTTCTGGCTGAATCCTCTCCCACAGGGAGCACATGCGTAAGGGCTGCTGTCCAGGACGTGAGGCTGGAGGTGGAGTGACTTTTCCTGGGGCCTGCCGGGATCTATGGTGTGATGCGTGCACGGAGAGCCGTGCCGTGACTCTCCACAACAAAGTTCACACGGAGAGGAGTCACCATCACACTTGTGTAGCTGCAAGGACGACCGCAGGGAGAACTCCTGCCCACAGGAGGGACACCGGTGAGGTTTGGGTAATGAGTGTTTTAGTTCCTGGTGCTGCAACAGATCTTCTGCATAAGGGAAGTTCTTGCCACACTCTGAACAAACATACACCGGCAGGTGGGACGGTCGCTGCCTCTGGGCGTGTGTGTGCTGTTTGGTGTCTGCCCGAGCGATGAAGCTGGCGAGCCGGGACAGAGTGTCTGTTGATGTCCTGGAGCGACTGAACGACTCCGGGGTCCGAGCTGTGCTCCAGCTGACTCCATCCATCCTCCTTTTATCACCGAGCTTCTCTCCAGCACGCGTTTAAGTCATCGGCCTGAAAACTGCACAAGTACAAGAGACTAAATCAAATCAGCAGCAGTGTTTTAAAAAGGTCTGACTTTAACCTGAGCGCTACCAAGCTGCTAATCCCCGACAGTGAAGTGCACACAACAGCTAGCTTGATGTTCTGTAGAGGAGGTGTTTTCTCCTCAGGTGAATATATGAGAGGAGCTGTGACACGGCGGAGAGCTCGCGCTACTTTGCACAGGATCACTGCGTGTTCGGCTAACGTTAGCTCCAAGCTAGCTGAGCTAATACGGCTAATAAAGCTAATAAAAGCTGCCTGCCCTGCGGCTCGACTTACCTCCGCTCTCCGTCAGATTCACGGGAGCACCGCGGCTGGTCAGGGCCTCACGGGTCCTCGTGTTAACCCTCCGTGTCTGACTGACATGGCTGCGAAAGTTAAACACAAGTTTGTTTGTCCGGAGGGGGGGCTTCACCACCGAGCTGTCCGGATCACTTCCGGTACGTCACTTATCACGTAATTTATCTCACTTTATTTTTATATCGTATACATATATACATATATATATATATATTGCAGGTTGATTGTTTTCTTTTTTTATTGTTACAGAAATGTCTGTGTTATTGCCTTTTCAACTTTAATTTCTGTATACTACACTTTCTTTCTGCTGCTGTAACAAGTACATTTCCTAATTTTCTTATATATATGTATATACATTTATAAAGATACACACACACACACACACACACACACACACACACACATATATATATATATATATATAGTTATTGTTGTAAAATGTATATGTCTGTCTGTGTGTGTGTAGTTGTAAAATCTATATAGAAGAACAGGGACAGAGAGGGCCTGTATATATGGCATCAATAAAGTTCAGCGTTTTTTTTTGATATTTTTAATACTTGACAAGGAATTAGATATGTTTTGTAATACATTATCTCACTGAAGTAATGTTCCAGAGGTGACAAAATAAAACATATTTCACAAATTTGATGAGAAAAAAAGACTCTGAGATACATTCCCAATACTCCAAGAAAAAAATATCTAAATTATAAGTATTAATTATAAGCTCTTTCTGATGGTTGAAATAAAACATCTGTTCTTTACCAGCTTCTATCTCTAGAGACAAGTTAACACAGGTATGATCTTACCAAATAAAAAATGAGAAAATGTGATGTATCTAATTCTGTTTTGCAAGAATAAAACTCTGTAATCATCGCTCAGATTAGACGTTTGAACAAACTTAATGTGTTGCTGTTTCCTTTCACAGTCCCCTTGTGCTGCATTGTGCCTGTATAGTGTTGTTGCTGCTCTTTATTCCCAATAAAGTTCAAGTTAAAGAAAAGGAAGGAGTTGTGAGTTGCGTTGTGACCGGCAAAAACACAACACAAAAAAGTACACACTCTTCATGTTGGCACTTGTATAACAATCGTTTAATATAAACAAAAAGTTAACATACAGCAAGTACTGTAATCATTTTATTTTTTCTTCATTCATGGCTGGAGCCAGCAGTGAACTCTAATAAAACACATTGTATTGGCCCAATAAAGATGAATGTTGAAACAGCACAAACACTTCTTGGTACAAATCAGCAAGTTCTCAGTTTTTGTCGGCCTTTAGTCATCGACATTGCGTCTTGACGACACGTGATCTTTAACATAAGCACAGCATGGAGTGACCAATACTATCATTGTAGGGACACAATCAGTTGGTGCACCTGAATGAAGAAAACCAACGTTAAGGCTGAAGGCAAACTGTGACCATGTTTCAGCTGAAACAAGGTGGATAAAAACGAGATTACTGGTGGATTAATAATGCCAAACTCACTGAATGAATGATCTATAAACAGGTTTAAGATTGTTAAGACTTTTCCAAAAATAAAAATTATCGAATTCAGTAATTAGTTTTCAGCATCACAGTGTCTTCCTTACTGAATATAATGTCATAAAGTGACCCGACCTGTTCCTGGACCCGAATTAAGACTTGTAATGCTTCAAAATTGAATGTGTTGTGATCGACAATGAACAGGGTTGTATAATAATTATCACTGGTAATGAAGGTAGATGAGTAATAGTAACACCCTCCCCCTAACCACACTCACAAAAACACGCACACGCCGAAAGAATGATGTTACAAATAGACACAGGAAAGAGCAAACCAAATCAGAAACACATAAAAAACACGAGCATTAACATTTATCCATGTTAGACTTTGACAGGATGGAGTATGCTAAGAATGCACAGCTGCACTGTGTCCGTCAGTAGGAATGTGCCACTAAATGTCTTTCAGTACCAACAGATATTGACAGGGGAACTTCCTCAGTTCAAGATCTCCATAAACAATCATACTAAACGACTTTTTATTATCTGCAATTCCAATTTTTTTTATTTTACAATGGCCACAGGATTTTAATTTGATACTGCACAGTGAGAATACCAATCATTAATAAGAATACTACTCTTATTGTTATGCATAAAAATTTAGGTAAAACAAACACTGATCATGTTTTGTGCTGTTAGAAGAGTGTTAATATGTGCTACAATCTTTAACTCAAATTGTATTTCAATTGCAGAAAGGGAAACAATGTTTAGATTAATCTAAGTCAGTTGCAACATTAAATTCGACCCATTTCAGCAGACATATGAATGAGTTCCAAACCTGAAGTTCTTCCCATGTTTCTGATCCCTTCTGAGGCAGTCAATTTCAAAGTGTACCAGTGTTGAAACACAAGGTCCTCGTATTTATTCTCAAAAGAAAACAGTGGGACAAACTAATATCAAATCAGTTTCTCCACCTTCCACCAAAACAGAACCTGAAAGGAAACAGAGTACCTACCTTGCTACTCTTAGGTCTGAGACCTAAATACAAACCAACATATCGTTAGTGGAAACTGATTCAATTGAGTGATTGAGCCCAAACTCTGAACTCTGACTGGTTGATTGTACAGTGCAGATTTGGTAACCCTGACCCAACATATACCCACAAACTAGCTGTCTTAGTCCTTATTTAGAACAGCTCAACAGTGTCAGACTAAACATGTTTGTAAAAAGAAAATGACAAGATGTTTTAGTTGCCTGGGTTGCACCTAATATGTTCCCACTGTAAAACTTCAACTACATCTAATCTGCAAAAAAAATAGTCATCTTTCGCTTAAGGATGATCTCACAAACATTCATCATCCCTTTATATTACAGCACGTACAGCTCAGTGTACGCTCGACTTGAGAGACAATCAGTGTAGCTTGTCCAACAGTACAGGTCCACCAAAATGGCATAGCTATGGTTATGGTAACAGTCCATTGATACAGTGCAGTACTATAACTGCAAATAATCTCATTGTACTGAGCTCAATGCCTGCACCATGAGCCGTGGTGTTCGGTGTCCAGTGGAAATTCACAGGAGAAGTTCAGTGGCTGTGAGGAAACATCCGACATGTCTCCTGGAGCTGCACTTGAATACACCAGTCTCTACCTCAGAGACGACACTTCATTTTTTCCGAGGATCTCCGAATGGAGCGTGTCTCTCGCAGTCACAGTCTGGTTCGATTTGAAGTTTAAAAGTACTGCGTTTGCTGAGACGACGAGGCCCTGGGTCTATCTCTTGTAGTGGCTGGGTGCATCTGCAAACATGTACTTCAGTCTATAAGCCTCAGCCAGGAGGAGACCCACTTCCTCGTTCCCCCAATGGATTGTGGGAACATTCTGCAGTAGCATGAGGAGGCCCTGAAGAGCAACAGAGAATCATTTCATGACTTTCACACTATATTTGGAAAGTAGAGCAGTTAATAACAGAGTATGTAAGATTTCAGAAATATATAAAATACGTGGGCCAATCTCTGACTTTTCAGCAACAAAGCAGTGCTTCAACCTCCTGTGTGTACTACAGGGAAGCATGTGTAGTTTGTGTGGATTGCCGTCTGCTGCTGACATCAACTCACACATGGATTTTAGCAAACGTGATAATGTAACAAAGGGACAACAGCTGCTATCGCCCGCTGATATGAAGTTAGAGTTGTTGAGGGATATTTTGAGCACAGGAAGCACATCAGTTATATTTTGTAGAGTAAATATTGTCACATAAAGAATCTTAACTTGCGTCTCCAAAGTCTCTTTTGCTCTCACTCTTAGTTTTATGTTTTCACTCGTTCTACTTGGTTGACTGTTACAGTGTGCCACAACTCCACAATTAAAGCTAGGGTTTGTAATCTGGGAAAAACTAGCAAGAGCAGGATACACTGAAAAACTGCAACATCCCACCCCACTCATCTGCCATCTCGTCAAAGCTACGCCCCCCCTAATGTGCGCTGCCTGACAAGTGCTAAAATAACTTTTCCGTTCGCTCTCTAACTACTATCATCTCTGCTTCAGCGGTGTGTGTCCCTCCAGCTTGTGAAGATAGTGTTCATGGGCACTGAGAGCATGGGCGGGGTGCACAGAGGCAGGGAGGTTGGTTAGTGACAGACTAGGGCTCTAGCCAATCATTTTATTAGGCCACAGACACCAGGTTTTTTCTTTTTTTCCTTGACAACTATGTATATATTGATGCTATCAGCACATGAAGAGGATTTTAACAAATATTAACATTAACTTGTATCATGTGCTTGGATTAAAATGGATTCTGTACTCGAAATGTCACATATTAAGGAATGCGGCACAAAACATAACTGTGTGATTATTCAAAATGGTAAAATGTGTTCCTTTCAAATTCAAAATTATAAACCAGCTCCTGCACCAACAATCCATAAATCAGCTGATTTAGTGATCAGTTGTTATGATGATAATGATAGACAGGGTATGAAATGACAATTTAATTTTTTGTTATAATTTTCACCGATAAGTTAAGCATCAGTTTGTCACCCCAGAAGCATCAAGCTATGGCTGCAACACAGTATTATACTGGAGCTAGTTGTAAAACAGTTCTAACAGAAGTTAGTGATCTGCAGATCTTCTTGTTGGATATCTGTGGTTGATGTGTACGTCAGTCTGTAATTATCAGGTGTAAAATTTCAAGTCATCTAAAGGGGAAATCCAGCTCTTCAAGTTGAATTGGGGATATTGAGATGCCAAGATTCAAGAGTTTCTATGAACCCTGTCTTTACAATGAATATGTGTCTTGACTTCATCTGTTAGCTCTGCTCTCAGTATTTAGTTTCAGTTTCTTTCTCAGTCATGTGTGAGCAAATGCTAAGACAGTGATACCTGAAAGTCAACCATGGAGAGAATTTCTTTGCGCCACTCAATGAGAAAAGCAGCACAGACGTACAGGTGGAAGTGGGAGAAACCCTCTGATTCAGCCTGCGGAAGAAACAGATCAGGGCTGCAGCCGATCACAACACAATTACATCCATGATTCAAATGTGACAGGCAAAGATAATGAACAGGTAATAGTCTGCTTCAACACCTGAACCCAGTCAAATTTTTTTTAAATTTCTTTTTTATTATGGTGTCCAGTCTGCGCTACCTGGTAGGTGTCCCAGAGACGGATAGTGCAACGAAGAGGCAGCTCCCTCATCAGCAGATTGTTCATCCACCGGAAAGCAAACTGCAGGTACTCTACCTCATACTTCTTGAAATGATTGTGAATGTCCTCTGGAGACAGACAAAACAAACAAATAAACAAACACACACACACACAGGGCACTCAATCACATTAAGCAAGTAGAAGCTAATTGTAAACAAGCTCAAAAATCAAAATAAGGAGGAATGAGCAGAGCACCTCACATAAAAGTACAGTTATGGATGACAACTGTCAGGAGTCCACTCACCATCTATCCTGCTGACCAGCTCCTCGAGAGCCTTCACTTTGTTCTGGATTCCAGGCTGAGCAAAGGTGTAGTTATCCTGAGAAAAGAACAGGCTAAGTAAACTGGCACATTTTATTGTTTTATGTTCAGTGATGTGTTTGTGTGTGAGCAGACCTGGATTCCGTCCAGCAGCTTACTCATGCACCAGAAGCTATCAGCCTCGATGTTCCTCTGGGTGTCCAGAGGCAGCGCTGCCATCTCAAAGTTCTCCACATCCTCCACTGAAAAACAAGACAACAGTGATCATGCAGATACGAGCTGGATATGATTCCTCAATGCTGCCCTTTGCTGAGGTGGCTTAAAGACATGTTTATGAACCTGGATTTGGTACCAACACTGTAAAATGTAGGGTCATGAATCAGACCAACTGAAGATAATGGGGCTCTAACAGGAAATTCTCACACCAGTAACTTACTGACAAACTCTGACAAGAAGACCACAAAGAAGGGTGTGACTAGGTCATTGATGCCCTGGACGTAGCCACTGGCTGGGTGACGGATGGCCCAGATAAAGAGGATACGCTCAAACACCTGAGGAAGGACAGATGACAACATGTTTGATTAGCAGAGGTGTGGAGATTGACTGAGATTACAGGGCAAACACCAATGGTATCATTTTCATTATGATTCTTAAGTTTCAGATTTAGTATTTTCAGGAAAGTTGCTTTGAAATACAATGTTCAACTCTTGCTCTGTCTCAATTCTTTAAACATAATTTCATGTGAGTAATATTCACAGAGTCAGACAGAGATGTTGATACCAGATCTGTATTTACTGCAATCTCTAACACAGTAGTATAGAGATCACAGAATCAATGCAACATGAGTTTACAAGCTTTTCCTCTGATAATCATCATCATCTTGGTGAGAGTTTGATGACTGTGAAAGTATTTTATTGAGTCAATGTCAGTTGCATGAGTGTAAATTGCTGTCTTGCAGCATTACTGTAGGAGTGTCGCATGCTGTATTTTTGACAATTAAAGGGTTTCTCTAGTTTTAGTAATAGCAGGCCAAGCAAACACCCCATTCCAAACAGGCCAGTTTACAATGGACACAGCACTAGTTCACATTAAAGTTGGTTCAAACCAAGAGTGTTGACGAGAAATCTAAATATTCTGATCTGAGTCAAAAACAGATCAACATAACATGTACAACTTAGCATTCTTCATAAAATCTCTCACCTCAAAGAAATCTCTCTTTTACATGATCAAATCCTGTGATTATTGAGTCCTTGATATATTTATGATGCTTCCATCACAAACCAAGTAAATCTCAATATTATAGTCGCCATTCCCAGCTATTAGCAGCTATTAGCAGCCATGAGTGAAGTATTTAATATAGTGTGAGATAACCACGAGGAGCTTGTGAAGAGTGATTTACAGCGAGGTGAGACCTGAATAATGTGGGAAAACAATGGAAATAGGAATTATGACCAAATATCAAGGCTAAAGAAAAGCTTGGACATTGTTATGATGATGTTTAAATGGTTAAGCCATTACAGACATGCTTTGGTGCATTATACTTCTACTACTGTGTAAAGGAGATCTTTGTCAAAGTGAGGCTACACATACGCTAATTAGGTGTGGCCACAAGTTATTAAGATGTAGGAACAATATAACTAATTAATGGCCACGAGATATGAATCTGTTCTTCACTGAAAAGATCGGCGTGCTGAACTGAAGAAGCCTCTTAGATGAGAGGTCAAACATTTCTCTTAATCACATGATGTAGCCTCTATAAGGGGCTTTAGCTGATAACCTACTGATTTTGCTTCATGATAAAGGATCTAGCTTGAGTTAACTGGACAGATGAACCAAAAAAGCAACAAAGTTAGAGTTTCCATCTCAGTGTTTCCTCTGTATACATTTGACATTTAACATTACTTCAGACACAAGTGCACCGCTCACCAACCACAAATACCAGCTGGCCACATTCAATGATTAACACGGACTTACCTTCATTTCCAGAAGACTCTAACCTTAACCATAACTACTACTTGGTTAACCATAACCTCAACCTAACCCCACACCGCTACATGTCTCGAATATATCCAAGAATATAAAAGTTGATATTATAAGGACTTGCTTTTTGTCCCCATAAGGAAGTCCCCCCAACATGAGGAAAACCTCAACCACACACCCAGAGACAAATTAGGCAAACTTACTCCTTCTGTATTGATAATGTAATGCCTCTGTTGTGCAGTAGTTTAGATCTTACCTCTTGTACTACAGGCTGCTGGAACAAGGGAATCAGAGGGTTGGTTCTTGGAATGTCGATGTGGATCTGACAGGAAGAAAGATTACAAACATTAAAATGTTACTCAGGATAGTCAAAGGCTTTAAAATGGTGGTGTTTACTGATTTTGACACATTAGCAGTAGAACGGTTATTTATATTTGTCAATTTTACCTGTCTGTATGTGTCCTTGTAGTGCTCATCTGTTCTGGAGTGGTAATACTGCTCTATGAATCCAAAGTATTCTTCTCGCTTCCTTTTTAGCACCAGCTCTCTGCGGTCCTTGTTGGCTGGCAGGTAGCCCTGTCAGAGCACCACAGAGAAAATACAGAAGAGAAAGTGTCGGTGAGAGGAAACGTCTTCTTGATTACATGAACAGTGTCAGAGGAACAGAACAGGATACGAGAGAAGCCTGAAGACAAGGGATGGATAAGGCTTTATGTGAGCATTTTCCCAAAGAGCTGGAAATGGCTACACAGACCCTAGAAAATGTTACCTTGGAATATAGACAGGATGCTGCTAGAAATGTGTGATAATTTAAAACTGAAGGACATGAAACTTACAGAGAGAAGTCTCCATGTGATTGGCCGGACTTCCTTTGGAATACCTGACCAGCTGTGCTTCCGGAGTTCCTCTGCAAACAGCACGGAGCAAGATAGAAGCACAAATGATTAACACTCGGTAGAAAACCACAGCAGCGATCAACACCCTGAAACACACAGCATATTCAGCTGGCTGTAACTTAGAGTGAAGTGCTGGCATGTAATGCTGAATTCTGACAGCAGAATGTGTATGACGCAGGTCAACTTAACCCTCTTCTCTCTCAAATGACAATTAAACAGAACTCATATCTACACTATGAAAATGTGTAGCTGTGTGGTTTGCTCTTCTACTGTACCTAGATCAGTGTTGGGACTGGCAAGCAGCTGCTTGAATTTGTCCAGTCGGCTCTTCTCCCGCACCGTCATGGGTGGTGCCCCGGATGCATTCTGGTCTGAGATCCGCGCCACCAGTGGGATGATGGGACGAACTGGGAGAGACTGCTGCTTCTGCAGCGTGGATCGGACTATAGAGGGCCATGCAAGAAAATATAAGGTTATTATATAAAAATATGTTTATCAAAACACCAAGGATACAACAATCAAACTACCCTGCACCCTTTTTAACAACGTGCCGTGCATGAAGGAGCGACTGATATAGCAGTTATGTTTTACTTTTTAAATATAATTAGGCTGTTGATTTGATTGATCACGGTGATAATGGTATTGTTCAATCCATGTCATGGTGAACTATCACACCAGTGATGACTATGACATCACTGTGTGTACCGCCCACCCCCAGTGGTAATAATCTCACTGGAAATTTGTCACCATGAGATTATTGAATGAATATAGTACCATGAGAATTTAGAGTGTTTCAGACTGTACATGTTCTGCATGGTAGATGGCCTGAGAACCCAAGTGGTCCTGACACAATCTGTCATTAGCTTTACTATGAATCACCTGATAAGCTGCTCCATCACTCTTAATGTTAATTAACATGAGTCACAAACCTGAGGACGTGTTGAGGTGGGCCTCACTATTAGACTTGACAACCTTTCCATTGACTTTCTCACGGTCCACGTCTTCCTCCTGAACATCCTGGAGGTCCTGAGGTTCTGAGCTAGGAGAGGCCAGTCTGTGTGACATCTTGCTCTCCGAGTCGCCTGCCCAACTCTGCTGCTGCGAGGACAACAGGAAACACTTCAGAATATCGGTTTATTTCACAACAAGCCCATACCCGTGGTGGTAAAAATGATGTCTTGTACTCACCTGGTTCTGTGCAGACGTAGAGTGCAGGCCTGATGAAAGGGATGAAGTTGGGGCGGGGGTCCCGAGGAAATCATTGTCCTCTTCATCATCGATGTCCCAAGCATCGTTGGTGCTGCGGGCAAACTCGTGGAAGCTAGAGGCCTTTTTTGTTTTTAGATTGTTGAATTTGGGCTTTGTGTCTTTGGGATACCTGCAGGGGGACAGATCCAGAGGTTAAACAAAGAAAGCCAGAAAAAAAGAATTGAACAGTCTCACTCATGGCAGCAGCCATTGTTGATTTATACTCAGTTAAGAGATGGTATCACTAAAGTACACAATGACACAAAACTGGAAAGCCAACAAAAAAGGATGATCAAACAGGCAGAGGAATGTAAATGTCAATATTGGTACTGCATACAATCCACACATGCTCAGGTCTTCACAGCAAGCAATTAGCTGCAAAACAAAGTGTGAAAATGGGAGGGCCACGAACAAAATGCATCCACAGGGGTGACCTGACACCATGCAGTCCAGTTCTCATGTGCTCACTCACGTGCGTCGCAATCGCGGGTCGAGAGGTGGATGCTGTGCTCCATAGACTGGTTGTACGCTGTAGAAGATGATGTGAAACGCGGTCACTGCTGTGCACAAAATCACATGCCGCTTCCAATTTTCTGTCCTAATTAGTCCTAGAGGAACTCCTCAGAAGATCTACTCATGAATACTTGTTCAGAGGAAAGTTGACAGACGCACAAATTGTCTGTGTTGCTTTGTTTCCTTTGTCTATTAGTTGCAGTAAATTGCTCAATCCCTTAAAAATCTGCATAATCCCAGATGAGGAAGCACCACTGATGTGAAATGACACGTTAGCCAATGCACTAGGTTGAACATATGCCATTGTAGAACAAAACCAATCCATACAAAGGAAACAGAGAGGTTGACAGCACACTAGTTTACAGTTGGGCATTAACAGATGACAGCTGAAATCTACCCTCTGCTTAAATAACCCATCCCTGTTTTACTTACAATTTGCTGTTTTGAGTGAACTGAAATAGGGAACAGCTTGCACAGCCCCCGTGTTCCTCTCCATCCCGTGGTGACCATTATGTTCAGCGGATGTGAGAATCTTGATGCTCAGCTTCTTTCTAACTCTCCGTCAGCCCAGAGCAGATACGGATAAGAGTTGTAGAATGGGATCCGGGCCAGGCCCACAACTGCCAACAACACTCCTCTCCTTATCTCTTTTCACTGCAGCCCCCTCCACTACATTCAGCATTTTAGGCTTTTCTAACTAAACACATGCTCATGCTCAAACAGTTGCAGTTGTGGTTACACAGTGTGGTATCTGAGGCAAGTATCTGTGTTCACAGAACAAATCAAATATTAGTTACGTCTTGTAAACAAATAATTGATGCGTGAATCAGCCAGTGACTTCTCAGACTGACAGCTTTTGGTCAAACTTACTGGGAGACTGAATATTGTCTGAGGTCAGTCGTTGAGTGTTCTCCCTCTGAGGACAAAGACATTTTCTAATGAATATTCTTTTTTTCCCCCCACAACAGCATTGGTCTAACACCAAATCTATCATCACTGTTTATCCAAAACGTTCCCCGTCGCCGTGTCAGAAATTTCACACATGACCAGCCTCTCATTCAAAGTAGCTGAAAAGCTTTTGTGTGAATATCACAAAGCACTAAATTATAACCACTAGTCTGGATTTGTGTCAAACTGTGGCCTCTCACTTGCTAAATGAGAGGCTAAAATGTGTCATCCTCGCTCATTTGTTTGCATTTACAAACTGACAGTAAGCCTGATGGTCCCTTGTTTAACAGCAGCAGACTTGTTTTAGCCAGCAACAACTCCTGCCGATTGTCCTTGAGCCGCTCCTGGCTTTTCTTGTTCAAACATGTGTTTGTGTTTGGGTTCCCTGCCTTCCGCCCCACCACGGTTTGAGAAAGATCAGCGAGTGTGACAAAGGCAACAACGCCCACTCCTTAGAGAGCCTCTTCTCAGATTTCTGTAACACGCTGCCCACCACCACCCCACACACACTGTCACACTGCAGCCTCTCTGCCAGGCAGCTGCATGGAGCCAGGGCAGGACAGCTACTCCCGAGTCCTGATAGTCATGAAGACATGCAGGCCAATTAGGACAAACATAAAACACATACGCATAAAGGTGTCATGCCCCAACAATGATGACTTTTCATTTTACACAAGAGTGTATAGTGAGAGGAATAAAAGCAGATAATGTATGAGTATACCCCCAGATCCTCAGAGCCAATTATAACCCATTACAATGATCTTTATCAGACAAGCTCTACATGCTTGGACCAACCTTTCCCCTGTTTGTGGCTCTTACATATCATGATTACATACAAGCCACAATGCTAAGCATTACTCTGAAAAGCGTAACAACCCTTGAGTAATTCTGTCTCAGCATCTTGACCAAAGGAAAAGTCATTAGCTGCACAATAACTGATTTTTAAATCCAAACTCTAGCCTCCCCTCACAACAAAGATGGCAGCTGGAAATGATTTTGAACCAAAATAAAAATACATGTATGCTATTAGCTATATATTTATCTTGACTGGTATTATCTTACATTTATATACAAAATACTGCATTCATATTTACCCTGTTGGACAAGACACATCAAGGTCATATATGACAGGCGAGTACCTGAATTTAGGAGACACCTGTAAAGTGGATTCAAACCAGTTTTGCTGTGCAGAGGTTGGGATATTATTTAATCGAGATGACAACATGAAAAAGGTTTGGAAGATTCTGGGAACGCCTCAGAACAGCAGCAAAATAACCCAGTGGGTTCGATCATGTGAATATTTTTCAGAGAAAAGAACACTTACTGCCACAGTGAAGCAGGAGTACTCTAAATCATAGTCTCAATGATCTCCAGTGACATCATACTGTTTTCCCCAGGACTTTTAATTTCTTCTTTGTAATCGTTATACCACTATCATTACAATTGTCCCTGCTGCTCCCTTCCTCTCTGTCAGAAGACACGTTGTATAAATACTTTAAAACATTGCTACACCTCTCCATTCGTGTTCGACCTGGTCTTTTCTCATCAATGTTGTAAATATAGTTATTTTGTTGATGTGCTCTGCTACTCGTGACATCTACTGCACTTCTGCCCGTCCTGGGAGAGGGATCCCTCACCTGTGGCTCTTTCTGAAGTTTCTTACCGTGTTTAAAAGTTTGTTTTTTGGGGGGGGGGGGTACTTTTTCCTTAGTCTTGTCGAGGCTCCAGTGCAGAGGAAGCCCTGTGAGTGATTCATGAATGTGGGCTACACCAATAGAATATGATCGATTACTAATAAGTGTCTACCCTTTTCCCTCATATATGACCCACACACCCACTAAGACCCGGGCTCCCTGCTTCCTGTGCACGATCATCTCAGCCCCCAACATTACACTGCCACAAAAAGGAGGATGTTGTTCTGACTCATGTTTAAAATCAGAGGACCTCAGAGATCCTCCGTCTGTGACCAGCCTGCACATATGGAAACATATGGCCGGGGCGACGCACGGCGTGTGACAGCCGACACCTCCACCCAGAGAGATGCTGTGTGTCCCTCAGCTGACTCACACCAAGTCACACAACACACAACGAGCAGCTCGCGACTACAAGTCAGGCATTTACGTTCTAAATGTGCGGGCTCAACTTGGAGCTCGAGCCCAAAATAAGCCGTCGATCGTGTTTCTGTCCTGTGTCCTTCGTGAACGGTGTGGAAGTCACTACATGCTGAGCCTAACCCCCGCGTCGGTAAGAAAGACAGTGACGAAGACCCACCTTCCGGGAACCTTCGTGTTTCTCCTCCAAAAATTGATCCTGTTCTCGGTGGCCATACTCGGAAAACACAACCCCCGTCACTCCGACACCCACACGAACAAACCGCGGGGGACCAGCGTCGACAGCTCCGGGCCGCTCGGCTCCCTCATGGGTTTAATCGGCCGCTGGACGGAAATATTTCGCTTTCGACCGCTTATGATGTGTAGCAAGGAGCACTGGAAGCCGCCATCTTGGAGCACAGCGACCGGGGCGTGTGATTGGCGGGCTGGGGGAGAACAGGTGCAGGGGCAGCGGCCAATCGGAGGAGGCGGTGAGGGGACGGTGAGGCGACGGGCAGGGGGATGCTGCGGACACGGGGACGCCATGAGAGGAGCCCCCCCCCCCGCTGCTGGAGGGAGTTCGGTCCACTGTCACAACTTCAGCCATGTTGACGCCTGCGTGTTGTTTGTATGTGGGACAGGGGGCGACATGGCGGAGGAGTCTCCCTCCAACACGAGCCCTGCGCAGAGAGACAGGTGTCACACGAAATACTGTCACCCATGATATCCTGGTGCCTGAGCTGACACAGCTTTTGAGCTCCTTTGCTTTTGTAATTAATACTTGAATGAATGATGTTAATCGTTTGCCAGTTGTAGTGATTTCCTGTTGTTCCGGTCAGATTAAACCTGCAGGACAAACATCTGTTGTTCACAAAGACCCCCAGTGTGCACGTGTTAGTATTATATCATTATTACCCCAGATAACCGGAAGCCAACGGTGCTGTGAGGATACAATGCTTAGTTCTGTTGGATGATTGGTCCACTGACCGGAAATGCATGTTCAACTGTTTGAATAGTTGATGAAGTTATCTGTCAAGTTACCTTTACTTACAGTCAGTTTGAAATAGAGAGGTGGAAACATAGGGAGGGACGGTGTATGTTGAAATGAACATGGATATTGTGGTTAAGGATGTACACATACAAACAAACCACAGGGAATATGAAAATCAGGGCCTCAGTGAATATCTAATAGCAGCTTACACAGTTTTCTGATATTTAACTCAACATTCAATCGTTAAAGAAAGTAATCTCCAGGCATATTGATAATTCCAACATTAGTTGTGTGTGGCCTTACATTTCTCCGATGGAATCCTAGTTTCCTGTGTATTAATTAGTTGACAGTGAAAAAATGTTATCCTGCACTTTGACAGCTGTTGATCCAAATCGTTCCTCCCCCATAGGTGGTGGGACGTGTTGATAACTATTAACCAAAGAGTTTGATAGGAAGGTCCTGGATTTGACTGCAACACTAACCTGTGCTCTTGTCTAGCTGATGTCTGACCTCATTGGTCTGTGCATTATATTAAAAAATCTATTGCATTATCAGGACTAAGTTGCATTTATAATCAGTTTTAGGAGAAGACAAAATAAATGTCTGATGTAGCGAGGGAGGTCTGACTCTGCACTGTTCATCAAGTACAGTTATTTCTCACATTATAAGCCATACAAACCACAGACCAGAACACAAATCAAAACACTTCCCCTGCTTTCTGACACTTGCATTTGATGCTAAGTAATACTTCCCTCTTTTTCTCTAGCTGCTGCAGGTTGAGCCTTTGTCCACATGAGGGCAGCCATTCTCTGCTCCAGTGATGGAGCCGTGCTCAAAATGAACCAGTTGAACCACTTCTTATTTACTGTAAATGTGAGTTTTGCATTACATGCTAAGTTATTTCATACAATCAGATAGCTATGCACAGTGGAATGAGACTGACTGACTTGTCATCTAATGATGAACTAAGTCATTTTATTTTTTATCATTATTCATTGAACTCACACGATTCCTTCTTTGTGTCCTATTCAAATGCAGGCAAATTCAGGTATGGGAGACATGCCTTAGTTTTGTTTTTACTGCTCTGATGCATTTGAATCCAAGGTGCTCTCCTGTGTCTGTTTGTTTAGGGAAATCACTGCAGCTCCTCACCTGTCTTCACTTCCTCCAGCATCCAACGAACTTCAACTGACAAAACCCAGGTGAGAGTTTATATTTTGGTTTCTTGCTGTACTCTTGTAGTATTTTTACAGCCTGGGAAAAAATGTGTGCCATGGATCTCATGTCATTATGAGTGGAGAATAGTTTTATTCACACATTTTCTGGGATAATAAATTTGTTTTAACTTTTTTTTTTTGAAAGAGATTTTGACTGTTGCCTCAAGCGAGTCTTGTGACTTTCTGCCACAGCGTCAAGTTTCTCAGAGGAAAATAGTGGTGTGAAAGCAGTAGGCTGAGAGGAGATACACTAATAGAGTCACAAGGCGGGACAATAGGGAACTGTGTGTGGGACTACTGGAGTTGCCTGGGGCTCCACAGTTTGCTAAATGACACTCCACATTTACTTTGAACTTTTTCCTGCCAGTCCACCATGGTGACTTATATCATTTCTTTTGGATGGGTGTATGAGTATAAACTGAGTATCTGCTGTGAATACAAATATAATCTGTAACTTAAAAACCCCTAAATGGATCATTTAAATTCTATGTCTGTGACTGAAGAGCACACTGAAGCTAATGTGTTTTCAAAATAAATGTATAGTCTGCTTTTCCATGGCACATGCTCAGTACAGTTTCAGCCCCCAGCTATATTTTGGTTTGTGTGACCCCCTTGTTTTGCTCCCTCTCTCACCCCTGAAAGGAAAGCTTTGTGACTTCTTCTCTTCCTGAATGCAAAACTACTCCGACAGCATTCTTTAAGGAAAGAGGAACTTTTTTCTTTTGTCGTCCTGTCACTGTGGCGAGTGTTCAGCTCTGTAGTTATCCTTAAAGTTTTAAGAACTTTGGGGGAATTACAGCTAAAAGTATTTGGATAAATATTTGCACAGAACATTTTTAAAAGAAAAGGATAGGAGGTGAGTTTTTTTCTTGTACATGTAAATTTTACACTTTTGTTTTTAAAATGACAAAATACATAAGTGACATCAGGATATTGTTTTGTTGGTGTGACAAAAAGAAAAGCTCATTTAAACAGACACTATGAATAAGAGCACAACTTTGAAAGAAATTTAGTTGAACTTAATCAAGATAATTGCTCCAGTGTTGTGGACACTAAGAAACTCAGTCTCCTCTTCAGGCACATGGTGATGTATAGCCGAGTTCTTCGTCTCAAGGTCATCGGGTCATCAATAGCTGTTCTCAAATGCTCCGACTGTGACCAGGCCATGAAGGATTGTGAATTCTTGGAGAAAGGTATGACAGAGAAGTCCGTGTTTGTGTGTGTGTGTGTGTGTGTGTGTGTGTGTGTGTGTGTGTGTGATGTACTGTGTGCAGTCTACATAATTCATGGCGTGTCGGAATGTGTTGTAGATTTCTTAATTAAATTGTTGTAAAGTGTAATGAGCTTTACCATAAGTCAAAATATTTGATTGACAGTAATATACATATTGACCTCCACTTCCAATTCTGAAATTGAAAGAAATGATAAATGGTCTGTATTTATATAGCGCTCTTCTAGTCTTGATGACCACTCAAAGTGCATTCACACACACATTCATACAGAGCATCTACGTGCAGCACTTTCTCTTTCACGTATCACTCACACACTGCCAGCACAGCCATCCAGGGAAATTTGGAGTTCAGTACCTTGCCCAAGGACACTCGGCACGCTGAATCAGGGAGCCTGGGGTCTTCTGTTTAGTGGATGACCCGCTCTATCTCCTGAGCCACGGCCACCGCATGAGAGCGCAGCAAGCATGCAATATTTACAGTAGGCAATTTCTGTATGTATATATAGTCTCAGTATACTGGACTGGAATCATTAGAAACAATGTTCAAGCAGCAGGAAACTCATCCAGGTCCAGGATGTTCCTGTAAAGTAAGAGCAGTATTATGGAGAGAACTGAGTTGTAGTCGTTCCAAATGCTTGTTATGTGATGTTCTAAGAGATTCCAGGCCGTGTGTTTAGTGGCAAACGGAATTATGTGGCTGTGGAGGCTTGCGGACATAGTTCCTACTTGCAGGGCTAGTTGGTGAGCAGCCGTGAGTAGCTGGCATGCTAGCTGCCAGCCATGCAGTCAGTCAGTCATATAACCTTTTCAAGCCAAAAGAATTGTACATAACTTCTGTAATTTCTAAATATGTATATAAACTCTTGCTACCACTAGCGAAACAGTAAGTTCACATTGATTATTACCTAAACCAAGGAGGTTATGTTTTCATCAGCGTTTGTTATTAACCAGGATTATGCAAAAAACTTTCGGACAGATTTTCACAAACAACGAATGGAAGGAGACAGAATGCACCATGAAACGTTACAACATTTTAGTGGATTTCTCCGAGAATAATTCATGGATTTAAAAAAAGAAGGTCTCTCATGTTTAGGCGACTGATATTTATGAATGTGGGCAATCTGATGTAGATTCAAATAAAAATCTGGATCTAGTAAATTTAAATGGGGTTTCATGAGGGGACTGTTGGGCCTTGGTGGGCATGACCGTGGCTGATGACCTTGCCAGTGAACAGCAACTGACCCCAGTTCAGATTGAGGTTAGCAACATTTTACACCCCAGTGCCTGCTTATGGCACATTAATCCTGAGATAGTAGTTTGTAACGTGGTGTATAAATCTGAGGGGGATGCTGACCCTCGCTTCCCACCAACACTAGGTGGTACTGTCAGTGATGAGGAAGGAAACTGTTTTGGTCTTCAATTCAATTCAGTTCTGTTCAATTCAATTCAATTTTATTTGTATAGCATCAGATCATAATATACATTATCTCAAGGCACTCTACATAGAAGGTCGAGACCCTTAGAAATGAAAGATAAACTCAACAGTTCCCATAATAAGCAGCACTTACTCACTGATTAGAAAAAAACCCCACCAGACTCAATGTGGGCAGACATCTGCCTCGACTGGTTGAGAGGGAGGGGGAGGAGAGGGAGAGAAGAGAGAAGGAGGGGGAGGAGAGGGAGAGAAGAGAGAGACCAGTTGTTATAATGAAAATGATAAATTATGATAAAGTCATGAAAACAAGTTAATTATAATAATAAAAAAAATAATAATAATGAGAGAGGGAGCATACTCAAGGACAGTCAGATACTTGAATCCACTCTAGTGTTTCCTTGGCTGTTTATGGATCAAGTTATTGTCCTGCTGAAAGGTGAACCAAATCTTAGGTTGTGTGCACTTTACAGCAGGTTTTCCTCATAGCAAATAGCTCTTTGTGTTTGGCTGCATTCATCCATCCTTCCATTTCCCGGTCCCTGCTGCTAAGAGGCCTCCCAACAGCATGATGCTGTCACCACCATGTGATCGTATTTGCCAGGTTTAACCAGACGTAGTTTTTAACAAACTCCATACAGGTTGTCATGTGCCTTTGAGTCAGAGCGGCTTCTCGCCAGCCACTTAACCATACAGGCCTGATGTATAAAGTGCTGCTGAGTCATGGCTGCGGTCGGAAACTCAAAATAATCTCTCCTAATCATTATTCATTGACCACGATGGAAAATGTCACATAGTCATAGAAAGATGTGAAGGAGGAGCCACAGGGAGTTAGGAAAGGAGAACCACGGTGTAGAGAAAATCTGACTCCACTTACACGTTTTTTTTTCCAAACATACTTTATTTATAATAGATGATACAAACAGACCATAGACTCTATGATAAAGTGATAAACTTGATGACGTGTGCCTACAGTTAAAGTAAAGTTTCCTGTCCAAAACAGAGTGACACGTCCGAATTAAAGATGTTAATAGTTCATACAGATGGAACATTTAACCATCATTTACTCACAGGAGGTCACAACAGAGTAGATTTAGTTGAAAATCAAATCAAATTAAACAGGACTCAAATGTTAAAATAAGACCACAACATGAGGAATATTCAGAACGTGGAGAAAACCTCACACAATGGAGACATTTTTATTTGCATTCTGCAATCAGGGGATTGAAATGACTTTTACATTGGTATTTAGTTCTGATGATGATTTTATATCTATATTTATATCTACTTCTGATGAAAATAGTGTGAACCATAAGTCCAATATGCTTGTCACTGTGACTCCAGGCTTGACAGATGTGACAGAGAAGAAAATCAGGACCTTGGTGTTTATGTGAAGATTCACATCAGTTCTGGATCAACTCTATTTTTATATATTAACGTGAGTGTGTCCAGGTGATACGAATGAATTGTGGGACAGCTATTTCTATGTTCCAGTGTTTTCTATGATAAAGGAGATTAGATAGGAAGCATTGAAGCTGCTTTCTTTATTAGTCAGAGAAGCCACACAGCTGAAATAAGTCATCATTCAAACAGATCCTCCCCTGCAGAGGACCTTTACATGTCTGTTAGAGTGAACATTGCATTCTTGTTTACCTCCATAATCAAAATCCTTATTGCATTATTAATCAGAAGTGCTGTAATAAAAGTCTTGGTGTTTCACCATTATTGAGGCTACTGTGCCTCTATGATCACTGAAACCTTTAGAAATGATTGTAATACCTATACCCTGATCACTGCAATATTATCATAGAGGTCCACAAAGAGTTCTTTAGACTGTTTTTTTTTTTTTGTCCTGACATGCAGTGTGAATTGTGGGATGTAATATAAGCAGATGTGTCTCTGTCTAAACATTCCAATTGGAAACAGGTGGAGAGAAATATTGGTTCTAGTTGTAGACTTATCTTAAGGATAATGAAAGCAAAGATGATGCTTGTGGAGGGTCCACAGTCTGAATACTTTTGCATTTTGTAAAGTATCTAAATGCATGTTTTCACTAGGTTGTTGTGTGTAGATCAATGGACCAATTTAATTTTATATTGTAACAATTAAATCCACAAAACAAAAAGATTCTGAATACTTTGTGGAACCACTGCATTAACAAATTCTGTACCCAGCTATGGTATAAATATACAGTATATTAGCAGTGCATGGATTCTACTTTTGCCTCTTGTTTCAATTTCAAAGCAGAGACTTTTGCTCTAAAATACATTATTTGCATGATATTACGTTATTTTTTCAACATCTCTATGAAACTGGCCTTTACAGAGGAGAGAGGTTGTGAAAAAATGTACTCGAAGGTTGTGTATGAAAGTTAAATGTTTATGTATGCAGTATGTTATTCATGCAGTAGATTTGCATACATAAATATATATATATATTTACATATACATATGTGTTTGTGTATGTATTGTTTTTTTCTGTGTTTGTGCTAAATTGAGAGAGGGAGAAGAAGAAGAAGAGGATATAATGTGTATGTTGTGCACTTATCGTAAAAACAACCCTTAGACAAAGTGTTTACTGCTGCTGTGCTTTTAGCAAATATCCATCTTTACCTCTGTGTCGTTATCACCCTTCTTATTATGGATTTGCAAACAACACACAACACACACACATAGAAAACCACCCTCTATACTCATTCCAATCGACACACTCGGTTAGCTTTGCGAGAGATTTTGTGTTTGTGTGTGAGTGAGTGTGCCCAGTAGACTGAGTTATGAGCGTGAATGGAGCGAATGGTATTTGACCGTGTGCATTGTGTTTTATGAGATGAGCAGGCGTTAATGACTCTGTCACCAGTAAATGGGCTCTGATTTGTAGCACAGCTGTCGCTCCACACTCTGATCAACTCGGGCCTTCTGGAGACCCACACATGCACACACATGCACACGCACGCACACACGCACATACACACACAGAATTAGCAGATATTTAGAGCATACCCCAGACCTAAACATCCATATTAAACTATACATGCTCAGAGCCCAGTTCATGTAGATTGGGATTCTGGCACAAACAGTCTCATTAACGGGAGTTGTCAATACCGAAAGTAATTGCAATCTGAGGTCTAATCATGGAGAAATTACAGATGTTTAGTTGCAGGCAGCAGTCAGACATTAGATCTCATATCCAATCAATGCACCTATTCCTCAGAGGTGCCACCGATCTATTGTGTAATACTGGTATTTTGGCTTTGATCACAGTTTTGTAGACACAGTGCGGATGGAGTTATGTAGCAGTGAGGCACTGGCAGGGGCAGCAGGGCAGTTACTCTTCAACCAGAGAACCAACCTCCAATTTTCCAAGCATCCACCCTGCTGAGAAAACCTCTAAGGTATCTGCACTGTATGCTGAACCTGTACTCCTTCTGTTCAGGGTCATAAATGAAAAAACAATCTGACTGTGTGGATCAATAACATATCACAACCGAGAAGCATTGTAGGCAAGCCAGTTTATTGATCTGGTTTTGTTTCCTATCTAAAACCGGCTGATGAAGAACTTTTCTGAAGTGCTGTAAGGTAAAAGACAATGTTGATATTAATGATAACGTAAATAATTTGAATCGTAACTTTTCACGCGGGCCTGCAGAGGCATTCACCACATTCTAGAACAGGGAGGACGATCCAGCCTGGTGTGATATTCAAGAATATTTAAATGGCGTAACGTGTAACCTATCACACCATTGGCATACAGTGATACCTTAAGCAATTTAATATTTGTTTCTAGATTTAAGTATTTAACATGGTATCGTCTAATATTATTTGTTTTAAAGGTACAGTGTGCAGAATTTTGTGATATCGAGTGTTGAAATTGCATGTTGCAGCTGAACATCCCTCACCTCACCCTCTCCTTCCAAACATGAAAAAGAACTTGTGGTGAACTTCAGTTGTCATAAAAACTCAAAAGGTGTTTAGTTTGTCCAGTCTGGACTAATGTAAAAAACATGGAGGCCTCCAAAGAGAGGACATCCTCGATGGAAATATAAAGAATTTAAATATAAAGGGTCTTTTCTGGGGTAAAGAAAACTACAATTCATACAATTTAGATGAAACAAACTAGTGAAAACATCATGAGGATTATTCTACATTACATTTCTGCCAATAGATCCTTTTCATCTAAATCTTACACACTGGACCTTTAAAGGGATACTCCATTGATTTAAATGGAAGCCCTAAAAAAGGCCATTAAATGGAGTCCTGTACAAGGTGTAGAGCTGATGAATGGATTATCCAACTGAATAGTAATCCTCCTGATGAGTGATGAGTTAGTTTTCATGGGGGAGGATTCAAACAATTTGACAAATACAAATTCCACAAATGTCTGACTGTGGAACACAAATGTTGCAAACCCTTCATCGAATCTGCTTCACAATTGACAATCATATTGTTAATGGCTTCAGGAATTGCAGTGTGGAATTTGTTTGCGATTTGGACACACTATAGTTCAGTATTAACAGCACCTTACAGTCAGTGGGGGCGGGTCTTAACAGTCGGTCATGGACTGAGTTAAACATGTCTTCTAATAAATTACACCAGCTATCAACAACGTACAGCACGTGTTCAAAACTGGCCCGCCAGTAATTATAGCCACTAACAATCTGTCCTGCCAGATCATTTTGATTATTTGATTTGTATGGTTTCCCCATATTGGACTGACAGACATTCACAGGTGCTACAGTTGGAGTAAAAACCAGTGAACAGTAAATGGGAAAACTCATTTAGGAAAAACACTTACTATAGAATTGGTGCAAAAAACTGAATCTGGTTGATCATAGGTCACTTTTGCTGTTTAGGAAAGAAAACTGCTACCACCATTACCAAAGGCCAATCAACAGCCCACTCAGACATGTTTAGAACAATCACTGCACTAGTTTGTTTAATTGCAAGTTCAAGAAACCAGCCAAGGTAAAAGAAAAGGCCTTAAGGGATGATTAGTTAAAATGAAAGTTAAACATAGTATAAAATATAGTATAAAGTACGTTCCTCCTGCAGCAACAGAAGCTGAGGAAGAGCAACACAAATATTAGGTATAAACCTAACAGAGCTCAAACCTTACAGGGTTTGTGATGAACTAGAAACAAGGTGAGAACAAAGCAGACTACAAGTGCAACACATTTCCACATCTCCATTTTAGACATAAGGTCACAAGTGTTCAGCTGCTGGATGAGTACATTTTTATTTAATTTTCATCAAATAAGATTCCTTATTCCTAAAAAATCTAAATGTTGAGTTGTTCTATGCTTTGATTTACATTGAATGATGTAAATGTAATGTAAAGAGCAAAAAAGTTAAGATGTTAAGAAGAAGTTAAGAAGCGTTTGACTCATAGTGTGTATGTTTGTTAGAATTGTTGGTTTCGTCCTCTGTTAATGTTAACATTGTGACCTATTACCAGCAGATGTCACTGTTGCTAAGTATTTACCGAGCCTCTCGGGTCTTTCAGTGTTTGGCAGCAGTTGGCCTTCTTCACTTCACTGCATCAACTTAGAGACATTCAAACTGTCACATTGATTCGTCCATCTGTCTTGTTTACGCTGCAGCCTCCGAGCTCACTGACAGTGTAACAGGTGTGCCCTTTTGATTTCAGGAAAATGTCAATGAAATCTTACGCCGGTGTGTATGAAATGTGTGTGTGTGTGTGTGTGTGTGTTTGCGTGAACTTACAGCAGGCCTGTACGTTATCAAGTTTGAAATGATTTTCCATGTTCTCTCAGTATCATGTCCTTTGTGTCTTTTACTCTCTTGTCTACTTCTCTCTGTTCATTTAGCAGTGCGCCGCAGCAGCAATTCCACTCATGGCTGCTGCACCTTGTTGACTTTAGCCTCATTAGAGGGCCAAATGAATATGACGAGTTGTGACATTAGGCTACAGCTGGAACAAATGCGCCAGCCGCTCACTCTCTCAGCCCGGCCAATATTTCTCCCTCCATCTATCTCACACACACACACACACAAACATGTGCTCACTTATTTTCAGGGAAGGGCTTGGTGGGGTTGATGGGTTTGCAACAATATTGGAAATGTAGATGGGCCTGTGTTTTTGAATTGGATTGCACGCTTTGATGCAGAGACAGATTGTAAACTGTGATTTTATTAAATCCTTCATTAGGATTCATCAGTGAGATTGGATCAGAAAAAGGTCACTGTGCAGATGTGCCTCCCACCTCTCCTCTTTGCTCCATCCCCCCTTATATGTACCCTCCTCCCCTTCCTCTCTTGTTTACCCCTCTCTCTCCCTCCCTCTCCCTGCCTCCACTTTGCGAAGCATGGGGGGACTTACTCTCACCCACCATCTTCCCTCATGCTCACTCTCTCTCTCTCTTCCCCTGCAAGCCCCGGCCCGAAACAAATTTGCGACGAAAATGGGGAAAAATGATCATCATGGGCCTGCTAGAGGAACACAAGGTGAAAGTGACATTACTCCCCCCAAACCCCCTGCCACCCCCCACCCTGGACACTCCCCCCCACCCCCTCCTTCACACCGCCATCTAGGCTGGCGCCAGTGGGACGCCGGTGCCACAAATCATTTGTATACTCTCATTTCTGCGAGCGGCCCGCGATGTTGCTTACTGCTTAGCGAGCAGATGACTTTCAGAAAGAGGAGTGAATTGGGAGGGAGGGATGAAGAGATGGGGAGATGAGGAAAGAGGAGCAGAGGGAGGGTGGAGGGAGCAGTGGGGAGGGGGGTGTGGCAATTTGCCGGCATGCGAGGACGTCTGTGGGAGTTGGATCTGAAATTGAGAGGGAAATTGTGTGCGCCATATGTCAAGTTCTGCAAAGGAGATTTTCATTGTGCACCTATATTGTGTGTGTGTGTGTGTGTGTGTGTGTGTTTT